>NC_134693.1:129951614-130281614 GCF_050947455.1 Rhinoderma darwinii
TTACTATGAAATAAATGCATTATATTACACAACTTAAAGGAGAACACCATAGCAAACCTGAGAGCATTAAAGGGGTTGTACAGGATTAGAAAAACATGGCTGTTTCTTCCAAAAACAGCGCCACATTGGTCCACAGGTTGTGCGTGGTATTTCAGCTCAGCCTCATTTACTTCAATGGAGCTGAGCTGCAATACAAGACACAACCCGGGGTCAGCTGTGGTGATGTTTCTGGAAGAAAGCAGCCATTATTTTTTTTCAATAATTGTGGACAACCCCTTTAATGCCGAGACCGAAAGAAAAAAAAAACACAGTTCACACAGAGTTTTTTGACACGTTTTTTGACGCGGACACCGTGTCGTTATACGCGCCAAAAAACGTCAGAAAATGCCTCCCATTGATTTCAATGGGAGGCGGAGGCGTTTTTTTCCCGCGAGACATGCCCTATCTCCAGACGTTTACATCTCTGACCTCTCATTGACATCAATGGGAGGCAGAGAAAGCGTATTTCGATGCGTTTTTGCCCATGGCGCTGAATGGGCGTGAGCGAAAAACGCGGCAAACGGCGTGCAGGCAGATCAAAATATGACTCAAAATTACAAATGGAATTTTGAGGCAGTATTTTCTGCCTGCAAAAAACTCTGTGTGAACATACAAGTCCTCCTTTTATGTTCGGTTGCTAAAAAACTAATTTTACGAAATGTTTACATTACTCAGTTTTGGAGAAAGCCGCTTAACAACCGAAATATCGACCATTATAGTTTCCACAAGGGTTGTCATCTAGCTTTCCAAGACTCCTAACTGGCAAATCTGGCTAGTTATCCAGCGATACACCCCCCATCTCATATTTCTGTCATTATTGCTGGACTCTAAAGCCGGGTGACCACTCCTGCTTGTGTTGCAACGGCGGCCATATTGGTTGTCAACAAGATTTCCTAGTCAATTATACAACTTAGGCTATGTTCACATCTGCGTCAGGGCTCCGTTACGATGTTCCGTCTGAGCTTTCCGCCAGAGCCTACTACGCTATTCATTCCATCAAAACGACGGAACCCTTGCACAACTGAGACAAACGGTTTGTTTCAGTCAGGGTCCCGTTCTGACGGAAAACTCTAACGTCAGAACGGGACCCTGACGCAGATGTGAACGAAGCCTTACAATTAAAGAGACTGTTTAATTTTTTTTTTCCCTAATGCCTCTTTACCTGGTTTAATCTTGACAACCAGATTTGAAAGGGAACTAGGTTGTCAGATGTCAGTTCTGCTCCCTGTTAGTGCCTGGCAAAAGAAATTCCAACCGTGTAGGGTCCATCAAACATTGCTGAAGCAAGCAGAGGTTGTAATTCGTTAGTGGGTCTCAGGGGTAAATATAGAGGTGAGGACTGAGGAGCCTTGTAGCAAAGATTAAAATGGGGTTCCTTATGGTGCTGGTTAACAGCAACACACCCCTAACCACCTTCTACACGAGGACTTGCTGCTTATTGACCCCTATTTCCTTTCCGTGATCCTTCGGTTTAGTCTTCAAAAACTTGTGTTCTTACATTGGAGGGGATCTCGGCACACGTTTTCATTAAAATATGGGTGCAGCTAACCTGCGCTGGTCCCCCTCTCTACAGGGACCCGATAGAGCTGCATGGGCTGCCTTTATGGTTCATATGGTCCAGGTTGGGCTTTATTTTTGGGGGTTGGGGATGTTACGAACTTTTTAAATGAGGTTCCCCTTTAATTTTGTCTGTGAAGGACAATGGCCACTTGGATTTTACAGCAGTCTCTACTAAGGTTACCAATACTCCTGCAGGTCACCTGTGCTCATAACTTTGTAATTACACATCATTGTATCCCACTGTCTGTAATGACTATTCTCCACCAGTACCGACGTCATGGATGGGATGCTGCATGAGAAGAAATGTTGATAATGGTCGCGAAATTGTGGCTCATGAATTATTTTCATTGGACATCAAGCAAGGAGTACAAAGTATATAATGATTGTTTTTAACTGCATTAGTAGGCAAACAAAACGTAGGTATAATTTTATCAAACCCTCGTGATCGCCAATCACGTCATGTCAATTCAATGGGGCTGGAAAATGTAGGTCACTCATAAATACCCCTCCACCCACAATAAAGCAACAACTGGAAAAAGGATGTATGTTATTTTCCATGTGAAGCTAGCCATACAGTGACAGTGGAGTAGTTGCATATGGGAACCAATCAGGTCACAGCTTTTATTTTCAAAAGGGCCTTCGAAAAATGAAAGTTGGAATCTGATTGGTTGCTATGGGCTATGCTATTGGTTGCTATACTCCACTTTTGCCTTGTCATACTTCTGATTAATCTCCCCCAATTTAACCGTTGTCATGGAATCCAATATACTTTTCAATCTTAACACCACTGCAATACTAAATACAGCCCATGGACAAGCGGGGCGCTGTTTCTGAACACAAAAATGTTATTCTTTTGTATAAATAATAGTTATACAATTTTCCAATATACTTTCTGTATTTATTCCTCATGGTTTTAATCGGCTTTGTTGTTATTTAGTAGTAACATTTATTATTTACTTCCAATGGATATAATTCTGTCCATGGTCATGTGATGGACACAGGTGCACGGCTCGTTACAATTACATTACGTGTATCAGAACTTTGTCTTCTAACGATCCCAGCACCTGTGTGTCCATCACATGACCATGGACAGAATTTTATCCACTGGAAGTAAACAATGAAGGTTCCTACTAAATGACAACAAGCAGAGATCTTGAAAACCGTGAGGAATTAATACGGAAAGTATATTGGAAAATGGTAGAACTTTTGAATATACAAAGAAAGAACATTAATTTGCTGAAACCGGACAAACCTTTTAAGGATATGACTGGATGTTGTTTTAGAACGTGTATTTAAAGGGAAAGTAATGATCGTGGCATCCTATAAGCTCCATATACACCTGACCTTCTTTCTCATCTTTAATTTAAGGAGGGGGGCTCCATTTTGCGCCCCGCCTCAATCAGCAGAAAGGCTAGATTCACCCTTGTAGCCGGGCATTTATTGCATTAGTGAGTCGCCAGCACTGATCCTTGTATATATATGAAAGGACTAAACTATATAAATGTATAAGTTATTACATGATATCAATTACCCTTAGCGCACAGACACAGGTGACATCACATCCACTAGTAGTATGTTGTCACGTTGTGCTAATGAGAGGATGAGCGGAGAATTAATCATCTACAATGTATCTATCAGCAGATCATCGTTAAGCCAAACTTCATTAACAAATACCAAACATCATTTATTGACTTTTTACACCAGCCGATATTCAGTCGGTGCAGTCACACGGAGCTAAGGATGGGGATGAGCGGTCGTTACTCCGATCACTCGTCCCCATAGATTATTATCATGTCTTCAGCGCGTCTCCCTGTTTACACACCAAGATGTGCTGCCGACAACGATAATATTTTAATTTTTTAAAACGATATGACCAGCAGATGATCGAGCGTTTGCTCGATCATCTGCTGATCGTTCTCCTGTTTACACAGGGCAATTATCGCCAACGAGCGTCCTCTGAACTCTCTGTACGATAATCGTCCTGTGTAAAACCCCCTTTAGGGAAAATGATTATATTGTAATTGAATCTATGATAATGATTAATTGATCCATATGTTGACAAATGTTTGCACAATATTAACATTCCGGTGAAAGGAACAGAGGGCAACGCTCCACTGGATACCACAGTGTGTACAAACTTCATCATGACATGTAGAAGCAGAGGACACAAGAAAATTCACTAAAGTCACCTCTAAATATCAGTCCTTGAATCGTCCTTCTATGTGAAGTTGTTTAAAATTCTGTTCAGTGGTTTCTTAGTTATATATTTTTCCAGAAAAGCTCAGTGACAACCAATATGGCCACTTATGGTACTTAAAGGGTATGTCCACCTTTGCAACAAATTTATTTTAATTGTCCCAATTTATCTAAAATGACAAATGAACAGGGCTTGATTTCCTAGTGTTCTGTTTATACAGCTCCTTCTACAAACCTATGTGTCTCCATGGTAACAGACTACAAACAAACTTGTGTAGTCTGATTGTGCAGTCATACCAAATGTATATTAGCCAAAAGTAGCGGGCAGATGGACAGTATGATGCTGTACTGGCCTCAATGCTGCGGCCAATGATTTTCTGCAGAGGTTAGCTCATCATGTATAGTTGCCTGGCACAGGCAGCAGAGATAAAGTTGGAGCCTAGAAATGTGAGTAACCTACTGGGCCCATAACTATCCTAGACCGCCAGGGATATTCCAATTAACCCAATAACTACCCTATACTACAAGGGATTTTAGCAGTAATCCCATAACTACCTTAGACCAACAGGGATATTACCCTTAACCCCATAACTACCCTAGACCACCAGGGATATTACCATTAACCCAATGACCATCAGGGATTTTACCATTAATTCCATAACTACCCTGGGTCACCATGGAAGCGAACATTAACCTCATAACTACTTTAAACCCACAGAAATTTTACCATCAACCCCTTAACTACCATAGATCGTCTGGGATATTACCATTAACCCCATAACTACCCTAGACCACCAGTGATTTTGCCATTAACCCCATAACTATGCTAGGTCATTAAGGATATTAACATGAACACCCAAATTATCCTAGACCACCATGGAAGCGGGCATTAACCCCTTCAGCACTCTAGACCACCAGGCCTTACTATCCTTAACCACTTTACTACCATAGAACCAACAAGTTTATTTTGCCCTGCCTGGGAGCCAAGAAATTCTATGTCCAGTTCTTCCAGCCTTGATTTATACAGAACATGTGCGTGTCCACTTTTAATTCCATTCTTACCTATTGCTCACACAGGTCAAATCAACAATACATATTAATAAGCTTACCCCCAAAAAAGTGATAGACGCTTGTGATAAGACAACTGCTCTAATGTCAGCTTCAGGTGGAGTTGTGCTCTACTGGCCCTCATGGGTACTGGTGTAGATAGACCCCATTGTGTCAAAACAAACGTAATGATCCTTTAGTGGGACAGTCCGATTATTCTGACCCTGTATACAGTGGCGGATTAAGTAGACCATAGGCCCTTGGCTATTCCACAAACTTGGGCCCCCCTTTACCACCGCCGCTCTGCTGTGTCTATAGTGAACACTACCTTTCTGTGTGAGCATTGACAAATGGGTGTTACGATTCTACTTGTCAAAGGGCTGTGTCCCTACATACTGACATCTACAACCATCGCTGACAGTATCGCACTGTGCAGGGACAGATCCTCCTGACAATGGGAATATTACTCGTATTTATCTACTAGTCCTGGGTACACAAAGACTTTATGTGGAATACAAGGATTTCCTAATCAGGAGAGGACAGATCTCCTATAGATCCAGTGACTCACAAGTGACGTCTTCTCTGATGGGAGTTGTTCTCTTTTCTTCTCCATCTGACACAGACCGCTATGGCGACTTCTCCTGGTCAGACATCTTTGCTCGTCACTTCCGAAGCCATTTCCAGCCTTCATGGAAACACAAAAATTCAGACACCATGGCCCAGGCCGATACATTAAAGAGGTTGTCCGGGCACGGACCGGTTTTTCTATATTGATGATCTATCCACATGCCCGGACCACCCCTTTTACTCAGATTAATAAAGTCGGACCCCAGACTACATCCTAGAATACATACAGACCCCAGACGTTCTAAACTATTGCAGTTCCCAGACCAGACCCCCTTAAACAAATACAAACCTCAGAACAAGCACCTTAAATATATACAGACCACGGACCAGACCCCTAAATACAGACCCCAGACCTGACCCCCGACAGTAATAATGACCCCAGACCTGACTCCCTAAAGTAATACAGACCCCAGACCAGACCCCCTAAACTAATACATACCCCAGACCAGACCCCTACATACAGACCGCAGACCAGACCCCCTAAATACAGACCCCAAAGCAGACCCCCTAAATACAGACCCCCTAAATACAGACCCCAGAACAGACCCCCCTAAATCCAAAATAATTTGCTTTTAAATTTTCACCATTTTAAAGATCTTGGCTTGCTGTCAGTGAATGGAAACATTTAATAAAAAAAATGTTTACATCCGGACTTAAAATCGATGCCTGATCATCTACAGCTAACACAGGTCCACTCCTTCTTACAATGTATCAGAACTCTCTCTTATAACGAACTGTTAAGGCTCTGTTCACATCTGCGTATAGGGTCTCCATTGTTCTGCTCCGTCATAGGAGCAGAACGGAAAATAAATGGGAGAGACAGATCCGTTGTATGACGGACACCAACGGTGCTCAACGGAACCTATTGAGTTTAACGGGTTCCGTCTGCTTTCGATCATGGGGCCTGTCATTTTATTTTGGATCGGAGCCTCCGACACAAATGTGAACAGAGCCTTAGGCTGGGTTCACACACCCTATTTATGGACGTAATTCGGGCGTTTTTGCCTCGAATTACGTCCGAAAATACGGCTCCAAAGCGTCGGCAAACATCTGCCCAGTCATTTTAATGGGCTTTACGATGTTCTGTGCCGACGGTCATTTTTTTTACGCGCCGCTGTCAAAAGACAGCGCGTAAAAAAGGCGCCCGCGTCAAAGAAGTGCCTGTCACTTCTTGAGACGTAATTGGAGCCGTTTTCCCTTGACTCCATGGAAAAACAGCTCCAATTACGTCCGTAAAGGACGCAGCGAAAAGCGCCTGCACATGCCATTACGTCTGAAATTCCGGAGCGGTTTTCTCCTGAAAACAGATCCGTAATTTCAGCCGTAATGGGGGCTGCTGTGTGAACATACCCTTAGGCTATGTTCACACGGAGTATTTTGGGGGAGGAATATCTGCCTCAAAATTCTGTTTGGAACTTTGAGGCAGATATTCCTCTCCCTGCACGCGGCAATTATCGCGCCGTTTTTCGCCCGCGGCCATTGAGCGCCGCGGGCATAAAACAGCGAGATATACGCTTTCTCCTGCCTCCCATTGAAGTCAATGGGAGGTCGGAGGCGGAAGCGCCCGAAGATAGGGCATGTCGCTTCTTTTTCCCGCGAGGCAGTTTTACTGCTCGCGGGAAAAAGACGCCGACGCCTCCCATTGAAATCAATGGGAGGCGTTCTCGGGCCGTTTCTGGCGAGTTTTGCGACGCGGTTTCCGCGTCAAAAAACTCGGCAAAAGACCCCGTGTGAACATAGCCTTAAGGCCCCTGTCCATGATCCGCAGCAACCCAGTTATGTGAATGCAGAGTTGAGGAGGGAGGTGACACCACCAAACCTCCATGCTCTTTCGAAGATCTGGCTCCGGCACTCAAATTGCTGGTGGCGAAAAGGGGCCCAATGCAAAATGTGTAACATGCCCACCCACCTTGCTTCTTCCGTATCCCTGTATAGTTTCGCCCATAGGTCGGGATGAGGTAAGATCTAGGGAGTGGATATTTTTTCGGTAATTCACAATAAAACCACATGTGATTTTTCCCTGTTTTATTCTACAGCTCCTGCAGAGGAATAACACCGGTGTCTCCCTAAGTGACAGGGGTGCATTTTGGTCCCTCAGGCACAGGTACCTGGGTGTGACTGCTAACTTTGCACCCCCTATAGCTACACCCCTGATCTCACAGATGATTTGGCGAGCTCTTGCAGGTGCGTCCTAAATCTCCCTAAAGTTTCTTACCCCCCTACACTGCCCCCTATGTACATCTCTAATCATTACACCCATCCCAATGACAAGTCCGTGAATGGAGCATGACTTGTCAATGAGCCGTTTACAGCCATTCACTATTGTGGTCACTTTCCTTCCCATTTTCACTATAAACAAATAATGCCGCATGAAGGGTTAAAAGGATATTAAAGTTTGGTGTCAGCTTCTATTCTTCCTAACAACAGGAGTTCATGTGAAGTTTACCGCACCCATGGAACAATAGGGAATTATTATAGGGTGTGTTAAGTCGGCTTTGTGACCTGCAAAAGTAGCAGAAGGCGAATTAGGCGCTCGTCCTGTCGGTCTACGTTGGGGAACA
The DNA here is from genome assembly GCF_050947455.1 of Rhinoderma darwinii. NCBI lineage: Eukaryota > Metazoa > Chordata > Amphibia > Anura > Rhinodermatidae > Rhinoderma > Rhinoderma darwinii. Next base: position 129,959,645 of record NC_134693.1, read on the forward strand.
TTGCAGGACTCAGGATAAAACTGCAAAGGATTATCAATGTGAGTCGGTTTATTAAGCGCACAGGAAATCTACATAATAAATATGACTGCAGATTCATAGCTTGGAGATTTTACAGTTCATTAAACGTATTAATAAGCTTAACCCCTCAATTACCCTGTCTGGGAATGCCCTCATAATGATATTAGCAGTAGTGTTAAAAAGTAAGTATAACTTTGCCCCCAATTTTTGTTGTTGTTGCATTGCTTGAATGAAAAATATCCTACCGTTTTGTGTATACAGCTTCTATGCAGACTTACATGTTTATCTATGGTTACAAACAAACCCTGCAGTCATACTCCCGTGCATCTGTCCTCTACTTCTTGCTAACATACACTACCGTTCAAAAGTTTAGGGTCACTTAGAAATGTCCTTATTTTTGAAAGAAAAGCACAGTTTTTTCAATGAAGATAACATTAAATGAATCAGAAATACACTCTATACATTGTTAATGTGGTAAATGACTTTTTTGTCTGGTTTTTAATGCAATATCTACATAGGTGTATAGAGGCCCATTTCCAGCAACCATCACTCAGTGTTCTAATGGTACATTGTGTTTGCTAACTGTGTTAGAAGGCTAATGGATGATTAGAAAACACTTGAAAACCCTTGTGCAATTATGTTAGCACCGCTGTAAACAGTTTTGCTGTTTAGAGGAGCTATAAAACTGACCTTCCTTTCAGCTAGTTGAGAATCTGGAGCATTACATTTGTGGGTTCGATTAAACTCTCCAAATGGCTAGAAAAAGAGAGCTTTCATGTGAAACTCGACAGTCTATTCTTGTTCTTAGAAATGAAGGCTAATCCATGCGAGAAATTGCCAAGAAACTGAAGATTTCCTACCACGGTGTGTACTACTCCCTTCAGAGGACAGCACACACAGGCTCTAACCAGAGTAGAAAGAGAAGTGGGAGGCCCCGCTACACAACTTAGCAACAAGACAAGTACATTAGAGTCTCTAGTTTGAGAAATAGACGCCTCACAGGTCCTCAACTGGCAGCTTCATTAAATAGTAGCCGCAAAACGCCAGTGTCAACGTCTACAGTGATAAGGCGACTCCGGGATGCTGGCCTTCAGGGCAGAGTGGCAAAGAAAGTCATATCTGAGACTGGCTAATAAAAGGAAAAGATTAATATGGGCAAAAGCACACAGACATTGGACAGAGGAAGATTGGAAAAAAGTGTTATGGACAGACGAATCGAAGTTTGAGGTGTTTGGATCACACAGAAGAACATTTGTGAGACGCAGAACAACTGAAAAGATGCTGGAAGATTGCCTGACGCCATCTGTCAAGCATGGTGGAGGTAATGTGATGGTCTGGGGTTGCTTTGGTGCTGGTAAAGTGGGAGATTTGTACAAGGTAAAAGGGATTTTGAATAAGGAAGGCTATCACTCCATTTTGCAACGCCATGCCATACCCTGTGGACAGCGCTTGATTGGAGCCAATTTCATCCTACAACAGGACAATGACCCAAAGCACACCTCCAAATTATGCAAGAACTATTTAGGGAAGAAGCCGGCAGCTGGTATTCTATCTGTAATGGAGTGGCCAGCACAGTCACCAGATCTCAACCCCATAGAGCTGTTGTGGGAGCAGCTTGACCGTATGGTACGCAAGAAGTGCCCATCAAGCCAATCCAACTTGTGGGAGGGTCTTCTGGAAGCATGGGGTGAAATTTCTCCCGATTACCTCAGCAAATTAACCGCTAGAATGCCAAAGGTCTGCAATGCTGGAATTGCTGCAAATGGAGCATTCCAAGACCAAAGCAAAGTTTGAAGGAGAAAATTATTATTTCAAATAGAAATCATTATTTCTAACCTTGTCAATGTCTTGACTATATTTTCTAGTCATTTTGCAACTCATTTGATAAATATAAGTGTGAGTTTTCATGGAAAACACAAAATTGTCTGGGTGACCCCAAACTTTTGAACGGTAGTGTACATTCGGTAGCAATGGCGTACATAAAAGAGAGAGTGCCCCATAGTAAAGATCAAAATGGGCCCCTCTATTTTGGTACCAGGTTTTGCCATACAGGATAAATGGGCTATGGTTTTTGTTCCCCCTTCACATCCTTTCCATAACCCGTAGGGTATGATCACATGGCCTATTTACGGACGTAATTCGGGCGTTTTAACCCCCGAATTACGTCCGAAATTACGGCTTGAAAGCGTTGACAAACATCTGCCCATTGAAAGCAATGGGCTGACGTTTGTCTGTTCACACGAGGCGTATATTTACGCGTCGCTGTCAAAAGACGGCGCGTAAATAGACGCCCGTGCCAAAGAAGTGTCATGTCACTTCTTCAGACGTAAATGGAGCCGTTTTCCATGGACTCCATGGAAAACCAGCTCCAGTTACGTCCGTAATGGACGTGGCGTTCAACGCCTGCACATGCCGTTACAGCTGAAATGACGGGGCTGTTTTCTCCTGAAAACAGCCCCATAATTTCAGCCGTTACGGACACTGCCGTGTGAACATACCCGTAGGCCAATTCCCTACCCTCTTTGTTTGCGGATAGTGCAGTTACTCTAGAGAGGGAAGTCCTGCACAGTAGCAAAGAGGATGGGACCAAAAATGGCGTCAATCTTTAAGGGCCGCATAGCGGCTGCATGGTCTGCCTTTATACTGTGTATGCCCTTGTTCGATAGGTGAGCATGAATTAGGGGACAGATTGGACAGATTGGAGGGAATATGACTACAGGATCAGACTACACTGGATATGTTTGTAGTCTGTAACCATGGAGACACATAGAAGATTTTTAATAAATACTACTTGCAAAATTGCTTCATTTCTCATTTTAAAAGCATTGGAGCAATAAAAATAAGTTGGTTCCAATGGTGGACATAAACATTTCCTGAACTGTAATAAAGGAAATACCATAAGGAAACATTCTTCATAATAGAATTATAATAAGGATGTTGTCAATATTATGTTCCTGAGATAATCAATGTGGTACTGCAATATTATTACTTTCCCTTTAAGGATTCTGTAAGAATCAAACAAACAAGTTTTATTGCTTGTTAAAGTCTATCTAAATAACAGTGACAGTGGACAGATCTGTATCAGCTATATGGGAAAATGTTGCAAAGCTGAAGATAATTAATCGTGGGGGTGCGAGGTTGCTGCGTTCCTGTCTCTATCAGCAATTACCGGGTCATAACTATAAAGGGTCAATATAACTGCTCAGTCAGGTTGGGTAATAAAGAACTAGCAGAGTATTTAGTACTTTATGATGTCCTCACTCCACTTCTGTTTTTTTTTCCATTTATTAGTGTGTCTGTATATTACCATTCACTCCAATGGAGAATGACTGTGGACGCTGAAAGCGGGACTCGTTCTTGTAGAAATGCGGCCATCAGGGCAGGCACAGGAGATATTGTTGCCAAGAGCCCAGTCAAATAGGTCCGATAAAGGGGCCCACGAGGCCCTATCGAACGCTCGTTCCCGATCATTGCCCTGTGTAAACAGGGCAACGATCAGCCAATGAACGAGCAAACGCTTGTTCATCGGCAGCCCAAAATGTTATTGGTATCGGCAGCACATCCCCCATTGTGAAAAGGGAGGCGCGCTGCCGACATGATAGAAGTGTATGGGGACGAGCGATCGTAGTAATGAGCGCTCGTCTTCATACATAGCTCCGTGTGAAAGGAGCAAACGAGCGCCGATCAACGAGCTGTCTCGTTGATTGGCGCTCGTTTAAATGGCCGACGTCGGGCCATGTAAGACGACCCTTATTTCTCGTCTGTCAGTTACCATCCAAGAGTAACATATGGGAGCCTTTAAATTAATGGGATCCATTTAATAGAAAATAGTGTGCAAACATTGGGCACGTTAACTTCACAGAAATCACCAACATCAATGGTCATAATATTCTGTCTTCTATTCCCGCTAGAGGAGCCCACAGGTTTTGTAATCTATGTATATATTTGGAGTAAAGTAGATGTGGGACGGAGATGGGGGGGGGGGGGCATTTGAATGTAATGGAGCCAGATATTTTGAATGTGTAGAGGTCCCATCTGCCGGACTTTACTGATATAACTTCAGAATACCTCGTTGGCGTAATCAATCTGCATTGACTCCATTTTTTTTTATGGTGTATTAACCTCCATTGACTTCAATAAAAACCTGCATGCAAAAATTACAGATGGTTTTCTGATAGTCGGTTAAAATGCCCAAAATGCTAAAAAAAAAATGTTACATTCAACACGTGTCGAATTTGAAAATTGCAAATCCGACACTAATTCTTACATGACCTGTGGACGTGCTGCTGGCGTGTAGCAGATCTGCACGAAAATGAGCCCAATTGTCTTTCATGCTACTTATTTCCGCAGCTGATTTTTTTTCTACGGTGCAGAAATTTTTACACAGCATGTGAATGGGGTTGTAGAAATTCTTATAAAATCTGACAGGGCCTTAAAATGATTCACTGTTCCTTCACCTCCGCTGTTCAGGTCCTCTGTTGCATCCGTTTACACTGCTGACGTGAGGATATTTAGGTAAGCGGGCCGGCCAATCATGGGCCGCTGCAGTTACATGTCAAACACAGTGACATCAGGACAATAATTATGGCTAGTGTGCTCACGTGAAGTGTCATCCCTATGGACAACTCGTTATCACAAAGCAGTTGAACAGCGGAGACATGAACAGCGGCAGCGAGGGAGCAATGATATATTCTAAAGGTAAGAATTTTATTATTTTAACATATATTAGCATTTTGGGCAATTTCGTGTTTTGTTTTTTTTTGAATCCCTGGAACATTAGGCCCTGTTCACACAAAGGATTTTAAAGTCCGCCACAGAATTATTCCTGCCGTCGGCAGGAATATTCCTCGTCCCATTGACTTCAAAGGGAGGTTCGGGTGGAATCCACCCGAAGATCGAGCAGGACGCTTCTTTTTCCTGCTAGCTGAAAAAATCAGCTCGCGGAAAAAAAAAAAGCATTCGATTCCCTTTTGAAATTAATGGGAGGCGGAATTATGTGGTGGAATCCGCTGCAAAAATTCTGTCATGTGAACAGGGTCTTAGGCAGAATTCACACATAGTGTTTAAAAAACGCCATAAAAAAAAAACATGTACAAAATGACACCAAATTAAAAACACCACTAAAAACGCCATTAAAAACGCATGTTAAATTTCAAAACTGCTGCGTTTTTACAAGTTTTTTGATCCAATTTTGAAAAATTCTGTGTGTGAAGGAGAAGAAACTGCGGCACGGGTCATGCAGTCCGTGTGTTTTTGCTCTTTGGGTCGGCTCCCTCTACAGGTACAGGATGTTGTGTTCCGGTAATAACTAAGGATCCTTCAATGATTTGGACTAATGCCTTTTTTTCTGAATTTATAACCCTGATAAGTATAACCTACAGTATATGGGTGTATCTGAGGAATACCGCGCTCTAATATCCTCCAGCAGTTCAATAGTTATAAAAAGGGGCTGAGGTGCGACACCTGTAAGAGCTCAGGTATCAGCTGATCCCGCGCTGCAGATTCTCCAGCCGGTTGGGAATGACCTTCGCCCTCTTCTCTTTCTGCGTCTTTTAAATTCTGCATTTCTGTGCTGACATTGTCATTCAAAGTGCAACCTCTACAGCCGGTAGTTCAGTTTTATGCAAGATGCCGATGGCAAGATGCCAAAACCATAACCTCCATGTTTATGGAAAAGTATAAAGCGTAACATAGCCGCACGGTTGAGGAGAAGGACACGTCTATCAAGCTCAACCTCTCAGATTGCACAAGTCATTAACAAAATACAACATTTACTTGCAGGTAATTTTTTTCTAGACCATAAGGCCTCATGCACACAGCAAAGCCATGCGAACAGACTGTACCGGCAGCACATGAAGTCCATACGGTTTTACTAACTCCGTATGGCACCGTTATTCCCCCCTAAAAGTAATGCATATTCTGCCCTAGACAGCAGCTAGTTTCCATGGAGACACATAGGCCCGCATAATAGCTGCATACACAAAACGGTATTGGAATTGTTGCTTTATTTTCTATATTAGATGCATTTGGGCAATAAAAAATATGTTCTGCCAGTTGATAATGTCTTTTAAGAGATAAGGCTTTACAAGAGAGATTTAAACTAACTCTCCTCTAACCGCAGTTCCCTTATAGACAGGGGTCTCGCTGCTGGTTCCGCACAATCAGCTGTTATCTAGGGGTGAATTGTGGGCGCACTGGGAACCCACAGGTGTAAAGCGGACCACAGACATGGGATAGCGATTTGCCAAAAGCTGTCATCTGCTTGTTTGCCACTAGAAACCGAAAAGGGGCACGGGCGTGTTTCTATGACCAGTACATTACTTATGTATTGCAGGAATGATACATTTATATACAATATATTTATTTTTTCTTTTGTTGAGAATTTTGTTTATAACAATATGTAATGTTTTAAAAAATCCGAATGTATGAAGTTCTCTACGCCAGTTTTCTGGCATAGAAAAGTCATAATTTGCGCATGAACTTGCCATTTGCGCAAAAATGTTGCGACTTTTCTATTCTAAACTTATGAAACTGGTGTAAATGATAGCGTAAATCTACTATAGCTGAAGTAGATTTAATTTTCTGGACACCCAGAGAAGGCTCCTAATTTATTAAGACGCGTGCGCCTCTTAATCTAAAGAAAGTTGGAGTAAGATGCACCTAATTTATTAAGGCTGGCATATAAAACTGTCTACGATAAATCATTTTAGCCACGCCACTTTTCAGAACTGATGAGGAAGGTGCAAAAAATGTCTAAAACACGTAACAAAATGTGGCACACGGAACTGACGCATTTTGCTTAGTAAATCTTCCTCAATATCTGGAATTACAAATATATTACCTTGAATACACAGGCTTTTGCATTGAGAAAAAACAATTCCACCGTTGTGATTTCTTTCAGAAATGTTATACTTTCAATGTAAAACCTGGAAGGAAAAAAATAAAAGTTAATTAAATTGATAATTTATAATTTCATTTATTCAAGTGCAACTTTTCGGTAAAAAAATTATAATAAGGTTCTCTTCAGTGCAGTAAAGTGAATCCTACCTTGCTGCAAATCTTTACCATGCAGTGGGGAGCTGGAATCTGATTGGTTGCAATGGGCAACTGCACCACTTTTCTTTTGCACCTGCTTTGATAAATCCTTAAATCATGGGCTGGTTTAAGAAAAGGCAATTGAGGCAACTGCATAAAGCCCAAAGTCCATGTATCATGATGCCTATTTAGATACAGCCACAAGCCGGGCTGGCCTTAGGTGTATGCAACCTCTGCTGAAGGGGGCATTACAGGGGGCCTGGCACCCAAGGCATGAAAGAACCAGTATTATTTCGTTATTGTATAGCATTTTATTAGATTACTTTATGTATGGAGCTGTTATATGGTCACTATATGTTGGTATTATTTGAGCACTGTATAGGCATTGTGAGCAAACACACGATCATCTGCTGGTCGTATCGTTTAAAAAAAGTAAAATATTATCGTTGTCGGCAGCACATTTTCCTGTGTAAACAGTGAGAGGCGCTGCCAACATGATAATAATGTATGGGGACGAGCGATCGCGGAGTAACGACCGCTCGTCCCCGTCCATAGCTCCGTGTGACAGGAGCAAACGAGACATCGTTGATAGGCGGTGGCTGCACCGGCCAAAATCGGCCAGTGTCATAGGGCATTAAGGCCGTCCGTGGCCAGAAGTATTGCTCGACCCACGTTACTGCTGCTCAAGTGATACTAATCTCCAAAACATTCTGAAACACCCTTTTGTTTTAATGATAGAAGTTAGTATAAGGCCTCATTTACACGAGCGTGATATACGTCCGTGCGACGCACGTGCTTTTCACTCGGTTCGCACGGACCTATACAAGTCTATGGGGCAGTGCAGACAGTCCGTGAGTTTTGCGCAGCGTGAGTCCGCTGGGTAAAACTCACGACATGTTCTATATTTCGCCGTTTTTCGCGCATCACGCACCCATTGAAGTCAATAGGTGCGTGAAAACCACGCATGCCGCACGGAAGTACTTCCGTGCGAACTGCGTGATTCGTGCAACAGCTGTCAAACTCTGAATGTAAACAGAAAAGCACCACGTGCTTTTCTGTTTACAAACATACAAACGGAGTGTCATAATGATGGCAGCTGCGCGAAAATCACGCAGCCGCGCATCATACACTGATGACACACGCAACTGTTAAGTGCCTTTTGCGCACGCAAAACGCCGCGTTTTTTGCGTGCGCAAAACGCACACGCTTGTGTAAATCAGGCCTAACCCATACGCCTTTTGTAGTCCGGTTCTTGTAACAGTTCCGTGACAATCAAGACTTTTGGCAAGATTGATATTGCAGTGTGTATTAAAGAACATTTCCCCTAATATAATAAAAAGTCACCAGTAAATAGCCCCGTGTTTGTTTTTTTTGTGTGTAATATCTGTAAAAGCTTGGTGACATCCAATAAGGATACGTTACTAGTTATCACCCAGAATTCTCAGATTTATAAATGGAAATTTTTTCCCTGTATCCTTTGCTCTCATTCAGCTACATAACTTGGTGATCTACTAATCTTGTAATACTGGGTTACTGGCCCTTTAAATATTTAAAGGGCCAATCCAATTTCTTTAGTAATGGTATTTTAAGTAAAGAACGAAGTGAAGATGCAGGAGGACCATAACCTACTCTATGTTTGTGTATAGTAAAACATTGGTCAATAGTGTGACGGCAGTACCAAATATCAACAGATACTTCATCATGAAGTCTTGCAGAAAGCATATCTTTCCAAAGTAAACATAAAAATTCCATCAGCGTAGTTTTTATGCCTTGCTCAAAATGACAGTAAAGTAACATGACGGCATCAGGAGGGATTTGTTTTTGAAACAATTACAAAACTCTGGATTTATACATTTTTCCTCCTTCATTGTATTAATATGAATAGACAAAAGAACATCTCCCATTGCAAGTCACACATGACATCTAATACTACTATAGTCTATATTGTGCTGACAGACCTGCAGGGAATATGATATCCTCCAGAGAGTAGCAGGTTGACACAGGGACACTCCCTTCGGACACCCACCCATCAGAAAGTTACCCCTTACCATATGGATAGGGGGTAACTTGTTGTAATACCCCTTTAAGAAAGAGCTTCACTTTCTGCTTATAAAAATCCTCATATGTTACCCAATACACGGGCTCCAGCCTGTCTGAAGGGGGAGGATCAGTTGAAGTTAAAGGGGTTTTCTCATAATCAATATTTATCACCAATCCACAGGATAGGTGATAAATAACTGATCGGTGGGGGTCCGACCGCTGGGACCCCCGCCGATCACTAGAACGGGCTACCTTGCCATTCCTGAAAGCCCCATAGAAATTAATGGAGCGGTGGCCGAGCATGTGCAGTACCACTTCATTCATATGGGGCTACCAGAAACGGCAAGGTAAGCCCGCTGTAGTGATCGGCGGGGGTCCCAGTGGTTGGACCCCCCACCAATTGGCTATTTATTACCTATCCTGTGGATAGATGATAAATATTGATTATGGGAAAACCCCTTAAGACGTGGGGGGCTAAGGGGATAGATTTACAGGAGGGTGAAAGGTGAGATGAAGACGGGAAGAAGAGGTTTATAAGAAGGGCTGGAGAGGGGTTATGCCAGTGCCTTTTGAGAGTGGGAGACAAAGCAAGCTTAGGGGAAAGGGGCCTTGTTCAATTGTGGTCATGTATTGTGTGTGGCAGGGCTCAGCCTGGCAGCTGTGGGCGTTGCAATGTGCATGCTGAGGGTAGTCTCGGATATCGCTCGTGGGCCCCAATGCAAAATCTTTAACAGGGCCCACCACCTACCATGTGCCACGTATAATAATAGTGTTTTCTTATGTGGCAGACTTGCAGATAGGTCTGTAGGCCCCCATGGGTATCACGGCCTGGGTGCGACTGCTACCTCAGGACTGCCTATAGTTACGTCCCTGCTGGAAGCTACCCTGAAGGGCCAGCTGGTTGCAGGCAGAAGCAGCTGGCATAGTGGTGGCACAGTAGCGGCAGGTGGTGACCCGCAGCATTTGGGGAAGGGGCTGGGGGCAAGTGCCCAGACAAAGGTTGATGTGTCGCAAATGGTCAATCTATTCAATGTAAATGAATGTGGACCCCAACAAACATGTCTGTGTTGTCTTTTAATTTAATTAACTGGCATAGAGAGAACCCCCATTATTTAGAGAAGTGGTCTCTAATCCGTGGCTCAACAGCTGATGCAAAACTACTATTCCAAGCATGCCCTGATAGCCGTAGACTTGTAGTTTTGCAAAAGCTGCAGAGCCACAGGTTGAAGGTGACTGATTTATAGATTTCTCGTGCAGATGTTTGTTTACTTCGGTGTTTGTGCTCTTTTTATGTTTACAGAGATGTTCTTCCGACCTGACCACCCCCCGTGCTCCTTCCTGTCTTGCCATGTTCCCATGTTACCCTAATGATGTACAGGAAACTGCTAAAGAAATGTATAACTCTCTGATAGGAAACAGAAGTTATTGTTTGTGATGTATTCACATAAAAGAACAAAAATTTTTGTATTTGGATTTAAAAAATAAATCACGAACAATTGAATAATTTTAAACAGGAAGTCACAATTTTCCTCCTAAATTTAGTTAGTACGGCTCCATTCACACTAGCATCATGGCTTCTATATCGCTGTACCATATCCGTTAGACAATGGATCCAAGCGGTGACCGACACCGATCTGTTATTTTAACAGCAAAAATAACGCTGCATGCTGTGCTGTTTTTGTAGTCAAAAGTGACAAAATCCCTGACGGAATGTCATAGCGAATATGTGAAGAGCCTTAAGCTCCTTTTACAACGCCTTATTTTGGCCTGTGCAACAAGCGCCGATCAATGAAACAGCTCATTGATCGGCGCTCGTTTGCTCCTTTCACAAGGAGCTAGTAGGGGGACGAGTGCTCGTTACTCTGAACGCTCGTCCCCATACATTTCTATCATTTCGGCAGCGCGTCTCCCTGTTTACACAGAGCAATTGTCAGGAACGCGCGTGAACGCTCGTTTGCCCGATAATTGGCCGCTGTAAAACGGCCTTTAGACAGTCATTCAAATAGTATATAAATGCATATATGTGTCTGTGGATCGGCATCCTAAAATCTTTTTAGGCAAACTTACATAAGTCTCACAATTTTTTACCTAAGTCCAACCCATTTTAAAGTTTGTGAAACAGTCCTGCAAAAATCTGCCAAATTTGGCAGATTTCTGAATTTCTTTTTAAGCAAGTCACTAATATTCAAGCTTACACTATGTTGTGCTTACAAGAAATATTATGAAATTCTAAGATTAACATTTTACTTTCGCTGTCAGATTTTTACTAAATTATGAAACAAAAAAATAAAAAACCTTTCACTTTCATCCAACGATTGAGTTACAGAGAATCAGAGTCGTTTCAAAAAGCAGTATGAATCATTTCTCCCGCTCACATCCAGCTAGCACTCGGCTTAACACAGTTTGTCCAGCTCATAATGGGTCAGCGCACAATGGGCATTGCCAATCGGTTCCAGTTTGTACCCATCCTCCCTTTTAATATGTAACATCACATGACCAGAATAGAAGAAAATCTGGTTCCAAGCCAGTTTAATGGATACATTAGGGCAGCAGCAGTCGTGTAGCTACAGGGGGTGTAGAGTAAGCAGTCGCACTTAGGCCCTGGGGCCTGAGGGCGCCTAAAGGCGCTTCTGTCACAAAAGAAGACACCAGTATTATAAATGGCCCATGATAAGAGGGAGCTGCTACAGATTTTACATTGGGGCCCAGGAGCTTAAAATTAATCCTCATGGCAGAGGCGTGCAATCTGTTGCTCTCCTGCTGATTTGCCATTCAGGTCTTTGAAAAAGGTTGGTGACCACCCCGGTGAGATATATTTACTGCCGGTTTTTAGATCTTAGGGGCAATGCCGGCATTAGAAACAAGGATCTACACATAGCAAACAAACGGAGTGGTTACAAGGCTTTAATATAGACCCATAGGGTCCCCAACAAATGCCTGTTAAGAAAAATATTAAAATATCCCAATAATGAAACACAAACACCAAAAATGTAAGGTTTGTCCCCATAGGAAAATTTAATTTTGCACACAATTCTGAAATGAAAAAATATTGGAATTGTTTTTACCTCTTTTTTTTTTATACTTCAAATTTGGCAAATTTACCGTAAAAACCTCTATGCGTCTCTATAAAGCCCTATATAAAGAAGTTGTCTGGTTTTGAAAACCCATTTTTAAATACCATATTAGAGGGGCTTCCCCTTTCAGGACCCTCATTTATTAGTCAATGCAGGGAGTGATTACAAAAGAGCATCTCCCTCTGGAGGAAACAATCATTACATGTTGTAATTCTTCACTTCCCCTGTGGTGGAGCTGCAGGGAAATTGAACACTTGCTGGAAGCTTCCCCCACAGATTATAGTTGGGTGCTGGGGATCCAAGTAGTGGGATACCTTGAGATATTCTTATGGTTGAGGGATTCTTCTAACAAAAAGGGATTCTTTACAAATTAATTATTAATTCAATTAATATAATCTGATTGCAGAGTGAGAATTATTCGGCACACTCTTGAGAGATGAGATTTTTTTTTAAACCCAAACTCAATTTCCTTGTTCGATGTCAATTATTACAAGCCACAAAGGAAACACAATATTTTTATTTCTTCGGATATAATACTCGGCGAGCCCATTATCATCATTGAACGAGCAGATTTTAAACCTATAGGATACAATTAGGAGACCGAGTCGTGTGTTCGGTGGCTGCGTATGGCTCCCAGGGGTCTCACTGTTTAGTAGTGGCAGGATATGACAGCATGGGACTGGTGTTCTGTAGAGATAAGTAGGCTCCTCGCTCAGTTGTGGTCCAGTATTGCAGATTAGAGGATCCGTCTTGTGTTTTTTTTTATACGAACGCATATAATTAAAGTGTAACTTCTAATATTAGTCCTGCATGTTATAGCCAGATAAGATTAACCCTGTTCACTTGATGTCATTGTAAAGGAAACTGGGGGGGCATTTTATGGTAAAATGTGTCATTATTATTTAAATACGTAATTTATTGTCACGTCTTATCTGTGATCATAATTACCCCCGTATTGTACTGGATTCTATTACATTTCCATAACAATATAAGACTATGCTGAAGCTGTGGTCCTAAAGTTTAGATATTCTTTATATGCTTGCATTGCTATATATATATATATTTACTTAGGGCACCATCCCTAAGTGAATGTCAATCACCGTGTCACGTTTGTCTTTTTTCATCTACAATATTCCCATAATTGACTGTTATGGTATATTTCCAGTATATGTTACATCATTCTGATCTGTGTGGGTCCAAAATATGTGACCTCCGCCGATCTGAATAACGAAGAGACCACAGTCCCGTCATTCTAAGGATTAGTGGCGATCCAGTTAGATGAAACCCCTACTAAATCAGTAAGTGATGGAAAAAACGCTTTAAGGTTTAGTCCAGAGCTGCATTCAAAATTCTGCAGGCTATATAGCTAAAAATCTCATTTTCGCTCGCTCAATATCAGCATAGAGCTTGCTCTGTAGAATAAAATTGGGAAATGTCATATATACGCTTTATAAGAGCTCAGCTAAACTGTTGGGGGTGTGTCGGTTGACAAGCTTGTTGACTGTTTCCAATAACAACAAGCAGAATTTTGATGGCTGTGAGTCCTAGTAATTTAGTAAAGCGATTTATATACAGTATATACTGCATATATATATACATATATGTATACAATTATGTATTCAGAAATTTCATATAAATAAATACTATATATATATATGTGTGTATAATGTTTCTATATATGCAATTCCTGAATACATAAGTGTAGGTTATTTTCAGGTTCCCTGTAGGTGATTGTGTAGGATAACCTTTTATAAATGATGTTTAAAAAAAACAACAACTTTCTGCAAGATGTAAAACCTCAGGGGGCAAAATACCAATTCTGTCTGATTCTGATATACAACTACAGGGTTGTCACAAAGCAATTTTACTGAGAAGACAAAGAAAAAACTTAATTTAGAAGGAAAAAAATATAGAATCTCTAGTCGTAGTGTAATATAAAACATGTAAACAGAGTTTCTCTCATTCCTTTGGCATAAAACCGAAATTCCATTTTGCAATAAATTGGTTTTCTAATACATTTCAGGCAGCTGTAAGCGTCTGCTGTGACATGTAAATACCCATATCCTGGTAGAATGAAACCTCCCTGTGGACGATTGTGGAATGCAAAACCTGAACATGAGACTATAAAAAATGGAGCATCACAATTGTTTATAATAAACATAGCTTTAAAAGGTAACTCTATCCAAAAACCCCCGTGGGCCCACTTTAGTTTTTTTGTTTTTTTTTAATAGGCATTTATTGGCTCTCAGGGGCGAAACTATAGGAGATGCAGAAATTGCGGTTACACCTGAGCCCAGGTGCCTGAAGGACCCAATTACCCTTCTACCCCACAGGAGGATATCAGCAACTCATAGTTAGGGGGTCCCATTACAGATTTTGCATTTGGGCACAGGTGCTTTAAGTTATGCCTCTGTTGGCGCTACTATACTAATATAGCAACTGGACTGTTCTATTAGTTGTGACCAAGGGCGTAGCTCTGCCAGTATTATAAATGCTGCATTTTAGGTGAAGGGTCTTGTTACAGATTTTGCATTAGGCACTGGCACTTTAAAGAGGTTTTCACACTAAGAACATTTATGATCTATCCGGAGGATAAGTGATAAATGTATGATCACTGGGGGCCCCACCGCTTGGACCCCTACCAATCCCTAGAACGAGTGTCCCGAGCCCATTGATCGCAGTGAGGAGGAGTTGAAGCGGCGGTCACACACGTGCACTGACATTCTATTAAATGTCTATGGGGCTAGCGGAAACAGTCAAGCGCATATCTGTTTTCGATGGTTTCCCATTTTGAGATGGGAAGGGGGTGTGCTCTGCTGAGACCAGTGACTCTCTCCGCAAAGCTTGTAAATGGCAGTATTTCTTAGGGTAACACACTGCATCCACATGGAGTCCATGCTACAGAAATTTTAGGGGATAATGGCTCCATATCAGAGGAATACCTAGGTATAGTAGGGCCCCTATAGATGTCTATGGGTGCCATATAATAGCTCTGTGCATTTTGGAGAGTGTATGGAGCCATCTCTTGTATGGAATATCTGTCCATAAAAACGGTCGATTGTCGGCAGCACATCACCCCGTGTTAACAGGGGATGTGCTGCCAACAAGATGTAAATGTATGGGGACGAATGATCGTATTACCTATTGTCGTCCCTATATATTCTGATCATTTCCCTGTTTGAATGGAGCAAACGAGCGCCGATCCACAAGATGTATTGCCGATCGCTGCTCGTTTACCATGTATACTTTAAAGGGTAACTAAACTATAAAAAAAAACGTCTGACATGTTATAGTGACATGTCAGACGTTTTGATCAGGGGGGGTCTGAGCACTGAGACCCCATTGATTGCTAAAACGAAGCAGCAGAAGTGATGGGGTGAGCGCTGACCCGCTTCATTTCTGATCAGCTTTTCTCAGAAAGCCAAGAAATTGGTGTACGGGTTCATAGACTTTCTATTGAGCCCGTACACCAATTTGATTTCTTGACCTTTCAAGAAAAGCTGATCAGAAACAAAGCGGCTCAGCGCTCACCCCATCACTTCTGCCCTTCGTTTTAGCGATTGGTGGGGTTCCGACCCCCACCGATCAAAACTTCTGATATATCGTTATGACATGTCTGGAGATTTTTGAAAGTTTAGTTACCCTTTAATTTGGCTTACCCTTTGCAGGTCTTTATAACATTGGAGCGGATCTGTGCTGGGAATGATATCTGCAGCTGTCGCCAATCCTATATACAACACTAATTGAAAGACCACGACAAACATTTATTCCATGACCATAATTACGGCTTTTGTTGGATATAATGCTCAACTGGATGTACAACATCTTATTGTTGCATCTTCTTGGAAACCCAGCAGCTAGATAACTAAGAAACCGTAGACTTTCTCTCTTCAGTGTCTTTTATTATGTTTTAAACAGTAAAAATGTGTGAAGTTGTGAGCAATACAGAATAATGAACAGGCGTCTTCATTGTCTGGAGCTGGATTGTGAAGGTCATCTCGGTGTCAATTTCATGTTCGGAAAAGACTGCAGGGCATCAGACAGGTACGTTCTTGTAACTCAATGGAAGCCTGAGACTCACTATAGATAGGTAAAAACTTATGGACTTTTAGACGACAGAATGAAACTTCTCAGTAGTCGCCGCCTCGTTCTAAAGTTATCTATGATCCTACTAATTACGGATTTAGGTTTACTTGGATCTGTCTGAACACAACTGGTTAATGATAAGGTGTACTGGTAACTACCTGCATATTACTGGGTATGGGACAAGGCCTACCGGTATCTTCCTGCAATATCAGTCACACACCGGTATACCAACCAACCTGGAGATTCTCAGAACTGGAGATACAGGAGATAAAGTAGTGATTGTAGGGGCAGATATTTTCATGGACTTTCCGCCAGTCATCACGCTGAAGAACACTACAGCATATACAATAATAATAATAACATATACAATGATAAAAACAAGGGAAAGTTTCATAATTAAAGAACCTCTAATAACAATGGAAGAAAAAGAGGGGAGACCCTGTCTGTAAGACCTCACAGGCTAGAGGAAATAGACTTATAGTGAAAATTCACCCTTAGACCCCATTTGGGGGCTATTCTGTGCTGATTGAATTTACTTTACATTTTTTATCATGCAAAGTGGCTTTTTTTTCTGATATAGAGCTCTATTTCCCATGAATAACTGTAACATCCGCGGCTGCAGACCGCATACTCTTCTCATCCTGCCAACGCCTTCCTTCCCAGAGATGCCAGCACATGCGGTCGTCCTGGCCTGCAGTGACCACTATGGTGCGTGCGCGAGCTCAGTCCTGGTCTTAAAGGGCCAGTGTGCACATGTTTAGAATTGTATAATCACCCTGGACTATAAGAAGGGCCCTGCCCCGTCACTCATTGCCTAAGCATTGTTGTGTTTACCTGTGTTAGTCTTGCAAATGGTCCCTTAGTGTTTTCCAGTTCCCAGTGTTCCCGTTCCTGCTACCTGTATCCCGTGCTAACTTGTTCCTGTGCCTTAGAGAGTTGGAGTCGTGTTGTGCCACCGATCACGTCTGCTGTGTTACACCACGCCCGGTGTCTGCTGCCAAGGTCCCATCCGCGCCTAACCATCGCTACTGTCTGAACTACCATAGGTACCCTTATTCGGACTATAAACTTTACTTGGTACACTGTTCGGCCAGCTGCTCTCCCTCTACGGCGGTACGGCCCAGTGGGTCCACATACCCCCAGATTGTGACAATAACCAAAGTGTAAAAAGATAAAATTCTGGTTTCCTGCAGTCACCACTAGGGGGAGCATAGTGCATACAACTTGACTCATGCTCCCCAGTATTGGACACTTGGTTATTATCCTAGGGGATTCAACAGGGACCTTGCTGGGTTTTCCTACCAAAGTCATTTATGGTATATTGATTGCATTTGCTATTAATGTCTGATTGATAGGATAATTAAGATCCCTACCAAATCTGAGAAGAGGTATGTATATTCCCGTTTCAGGTGGAAAAGAAGCAGGTCGTCTGTATCCATATTTCCCATAGACTATAATAGAAAGTGATCACCTCCCCAACAGGTGACCAAACACCTTCATTCTCGGTGGAACGCCCACTAATCTGATTTATATGGCATATCCTATAGATATCCCATAAACGTCTATAGTGAATTTGGTGATTTTTTGCAGCTTCACACATGCAGAAACTTCACAGAGTCCAGATCATGCATGTCTGCAAATATTATAAAGTGACTATGTCCTTTCACTCGTCCTGGCCGACAAGCTGCTTGCAGTTCTCTCCGGCCAAACTTTTTTTGAACGTTTCCGGCAGTGTTTGTGGCAGACTCAACCTGCGGTAAAACTCACAAAACCAGTAATACCAGTCTGCTAGTTTAAACACGATGCCCTTTCCTCTACATATTATATAATGGTATTTCTTTATTCCTGGTCTCAGTGACTTTGCCCTGTGTAGTTATTGTGATAGAATGGGTGCAACATATTGGCTGAGGTTCAGATGAGTAACTAGCCCATCCGGCCATCATTAGCCCACGCTTCCAGTGTTTATAAAGGCAGGGCTCAGGAAGACAATCGCTTATCTAGGACAATACAGAATTAAAATCAGATGCAGTCAATCAAACCTCCCAGGACGCAATAGTAACATCATGCATCAGCAATAAAAAACAGACCAGTTTTCTGGTTAAGAAAACCCATTTATAAATACCCTATTAGGGAATTCAGAATTAATAAAGGGGGATCCCCCATTCATGATCATCATCTATTAACCACAGCAGCTAAAATTAGCATGTTTCTCTCTCTGGAGGACCCAACATGTCAATGCATTACACAGCCAGTCTATTGATTTCAATGTAATGCTTCATTTCTCCTGTGGTGGCACTGCAGGGAAATGGAACACTTGCTGCAGAGTTCCCAACAGATTGATCTGAGTGATTGCTGGAGGACGCAGCAGTGTCACAGCTAATCCTAGAGGGACCCTTTTAACTCTTTGTATGGCTCATTCTATTCTGAACTCATTCTTTTTCTGAAAACAAGTATCAAAGTCTTTGCAGGAAGAATTCATTGCATTGAAGCTTTTTCAGCCTGTTCATCGGCCACAAGTTGCTAAGGAGCTTGTAAAAAAAGAAAGCTTCTCTGTGTCTGGCATCGTAAAGAATAAAAACCAGGTCTTTATTGTCTTTTGTTTTCTCGACAATACTTCAGTAGAATGAGGCAACACATTCTGCACTGCTGTGGATTATATAGCTCTACAGGGGACGTAACTTTTCATTAATTTATATAACACTTTCACACATTCTAGACATTACAGTAACAAGCTCGCAAACACGGCTTATTACTATGTGCGAGTGACGCCCCTGTATAAAGGTTTCCATCTGTGGTCAGTGTAAAGCTGTCCGTAGATATCTGCTATGACCACTTATAAGCCTTCCTGGAGTCCAAGCACTTGGTCCCCCCAATCAACTCTTCTTTTGGAGACCTATCAAATAAAAAGGAGTGGTTTTGTCCAGAGGTGTAGCTAATAGGGGGCGGGCTACCGGGGCACTTACCCCGGACACAGAATGTAGAGGGGGTGAAGCATTGGTCACCTCAACAGTAAAGAATAATAATTGTCTGTTATCTATTGAATGAATCCAATACATAATGGCGTGTATACTCACCCTCCTTGCTCCTGGCGCCGCTGCACTAGGTCCTGACGCTGTCCAGTGCCCGGCGCTGAACAAGAGCCGAGAGCGAGGAGGGTAAGTATAATGTCTGGTCTGGGGGTCTGAATATTTCTATTTCGCCTGATCTTGGGTCTGAATTAAGGTAGAGGGTCTGCAATCTGGATATATTTAGGGAGTCTGATCTGGGGTCTCATATTAATATAAGGGTCTGATTTTGGTTCTGATATTAATACAGGGGTCTGATCTTGGGTCTGATATTAACAACCTTATCTTTATATATACTGTATGTATGCATATGTAGATATAGATATAGATATTCATAGACTTGGCTCGCTAATTAAAGTTGCAGGGGTGCACAGGTCAGTATGTTAAAGTTGTTGGACAGTAGGACATATTCACCCTCTATCATTATGCGGTAATATTATAGTTTATAAGATAATATAATGCTGATTGCAGCTTACATCCAGTGTAATGTTAAAATACCTCTGACCCAGTTCACAGGGTGTGTATGTGCTCATCCCGCTGACTAAGACCATCATCAGAGGACTACAATACAATAGACAGCTGCTAACACCCACAACAAGTTGTGTCCAGCAAACTGCATGTACATTGCAATGGCAAAGCTCTCTTCACCTTGCTGCACATAATGGGTAAATAGCGCACCCTGCTGGAGAAGTAAAATCCCAAAAAATAACCAAAGCTTTTCTATTATTATGAGTCCATATAAATAAGTATGCACCCTGGAAGAGTATATAGATATGAGATAGATAGATAGATAGATAGATAGATAGATAGATAGATAGATAGATAGATAGATAGATAGATAGATAGATAGATAGATAGATAGATAGATAGATAGATAGATAGATAGATATGAGATAGATAGATATTAGATAGATAGATAGATAGATAGATAGATAGATAGATAGATAGATAGATAGATAGATAGATAGATAGATAGATAGATAGATAGATAGATAGATATGAGATACATAGATAGATAGATAGATAGATAGATAGATAGATAGATAGATATGAGATAGATAGATATGAGATAGATAGATAGATAGATAGATAGATAGATAGATAGATAGATAGATAGATAGATAGATAGATAGATAGATATGAGATAGATAGATATGAGATAGATAGATAGATAGATAGATAGATAGATAGATAGATAGATAGATAGATAGATAGATAGATAGATAGATAGATAGATAGATAGATAGATGTATTAACTATGTAACTATATTATAAGTTAACAACACCTATGGATGCTTCAAAAAAGTCAGTGTGATAGACATGCAATAATACATAGAATCTGGAAGGGGGGGGGGGCAAATACTTTTCCATAGCACTGTAAATTTGATTTTTTTAACTGTAAACAAGCGATAACTTACCTTACAACAAAATACAGTGTTACTGGGCCCGTTTTCTTTGGCAAGTCATGATCGAGCACTCTCTGATCTAATTGCAGCCAAGCGTACTGACCCCTGCAGGAGGGAAGAGATATATGTCAGAATTTATAGATTTAGTTTCTCATACATGTGCACCTTTATTAATGATGTATATTTCAGATGGGAAAATTGAGTCAACTACGTGGTTGGCATAAGATAAATAACTTGTTGTTATAGAGGTTCTCCTACCCGTAAAAACAACCCCCAACAGGATCCACATGGGGAAAAAAAACCAAATAATATACTACCTGTTGGGGCGCCATTGTCCCCTATCACGTCTTGTTTACAGTAGCGACGTGCCGTACACAACATGACCCAACCGCTGGCCGCAGCTGTGACATCAATATGGACAGCATGTCACAACCAGAAGGGTCTAGCAGCCTATCATACAGAGTGTTCATTCGTAGATCCCACTAGAATGACAAGATACTATGTCTTAAAGGGACTGTCCAGTTTAGGGAACCCATTTTCAGATAACCAATTAGGGATTTCTGTCTTAATAGAGGGGGGTCCTTCCTCTCTACTTATCTCTTGGCCAGAGTAGAGAGCGGTTATAAAGAGTGTCTTTCGCTCTGGAGGACCTGTCCTGTCCTGCATTACACTGTACACTTATTACATTATAATAAACTGTGTAATGCCTAATTTCCCCCGTGGTGGCGCTGCAGAGAAACACTTACTGCCAGATTTCCCCATAGATTACAGCTGATCGCTAGGGCTCCTAGAACGGGAACATTTTGTGATTAGTTTATTATAAAGAGAGACCCTTTGATCAAGTAGGGATTGTCTAAAGCGGAGAACCCCTTTAAAAAGGTTCTTTCAAGGAAGAATCTTCATACAATAATAAAATGTTCCTGTCTTTGGTTCCTGCTCTTGCTGAAGATAATGGGGAGGATCGAGAGATTTGGACTTATAGACTTTACCAAAAGCTATATACTAGTGACGAAGACCTTGTGTCATGTCAGACATTGAACTCTTTAGCTCTCCCTAGTGCCGGCTTCAGGTATGTAGAATTAAATAATGTAGTGCAGTTGCACACGATCGAGTGCCACTCGGGACGTTTTTCACGTCATTCGAGTGGCACCCAATAGTTTTCAGGGACCCATTCACTATAGGGGTTTAATTCGGTCCGTGAAGACAGACCCGACTTTGCGATCCATGCAAAGATAGGACAGGTCCTATCATCCGACGCATCACGGACGGGACCCGGCCGGCACACACAGTCGTGTGCATGAGGCATTAACTGGTTCCCAGTGTATATACGTCCGGCGATACGGGTCCTTAAAACCCGCGCCATATAGTATTTACGGTGCAGGTTTTAGCTTGCTGCCCAAGCAATCGGGCAGCTGAATGCTTTCGCTGCTTCTATCTTCTCTGATCTCTTCTACACAGCGCTCAATGAGCACTGTGTATATGAATAGAGGCAGCTGCAGCCCCTGTTTCAGAATGGCAAATTATCTTGTGACTAGTTGGTTTATAGGTGCAGTCTGTCCTATATTTACTTTAATGGTCCCCATTCCCCACTTTCAGCTCCGCCTAATGTACTACAACTTTATTAAAATTAAAGGGACACACTAGCCAAAACTAAACATTCCCATGTGCTCCATTCTGATATTCCATGTGTCAGTCTCTGTTATTTATCTCTATATATCAGACCGGAATGGTTGCTTACCAGCAGTGTGAATCCGGCTCGGTGACAATTTCTCTACTTGAGTCTATGGAGATCTGTGTCACCCATCACAGGCTTCAGCAGTTCCTGTACCACTAGTATTACACAGGGGGGGGGGGGGGGGCAGAAACTTCTATCATCGGCTACTACTGATACGTTTCTGTCACACAGGTATAATGTAGAAGAAAATAGCGCAGCCTCCCTGTCTGTATACTTATGGTTTCTCAGCTTATTTAGGAGAATATAGAGAGATGTATAATCACAGTGTCCCCCAGCATGCAGAAGTGGTATGCACTTTAGCTGATCATGTGATGCGGTGCTGAAGCATCATGGGATTGATAGCAAAGCAGAGAGGAAGAGAAAGCTGGGGAAATCTAAGAATCAAGATGGAGGCGTTTTTAACGCACAGACAAGGCAGCAGTTCAAAAAGTAAGTGCAGTATATATAAAAGAAGTGTAGAGGGTGGTATACAGTCAGGTGGGGGTGCAGACATGGAAAGTTGCGTTTCCACTGAAGCTCTTCTTTAATTTCTACCATTCTGATTTAAGTACGCCACTAATATTAGGGAATAATGACATAAAATTACGCTAATGCTCATAATGCAATTTTTTTAAATATAATAAAGTGTCTTGTAACTGTCCCTTTAAATATTATCCCTAAGGCAGTAGGCACTAGAGCCCGCTAGACCCGTCTAGGTCTGTCACGTACCAGCTATTTCTCTCCAACTAAACATCAGAGAAAAAATATGAGTTGTACGTGCAAATAGTCCCTCAAGCCCAGAACATCACTTACAATTTAGTTTATCAAGATTACAAATCTCTCCCCAAACAATACCGCAGTGTAGTGGACATGACAGATTACACTTTATAGCGTAAATCAGTCTATGTCGGGGTTTTCTGCTGCCAAGGCCAACGCTATCAATGACAGGAAATAGCTGGTATAATATATGAGCGGCCTGGCATGATTGTACCCCCAGAGCCAGGCACCCAGCCCTCATTCATTTCTATTAAATTATTCAAATATGTAATTATGGGAAGGTTATTTTACATATGAACCGCTACTAATTGATTCATCCCATTCCGTTCTATTGATAGAGAACATAATGTCAGGCTCGTTAAAAATTAATAACGAACCGGCAAATTTCACGTCATTCGGTTATACGTTTCTAAACTGGGAGCGTGGTGAGCGGCTCCACAGACTAACGGTAATGAATAATTTCCTCTGAAGTTCATTGAGATTCTCGTTAATCATATTCTTTATGCAATGAAATATTTTCTTGCTTAAAAGATTAATGAGTAAGTATATGCCGACCCTGTGATATCTTCTTATACTCTACTCAGGAATATGAAGAAAATTCCTTTAATCCGGCATCAATGAGATCTGATTGGTGACGGATCATCAAATAATCTAGATTGTCGGGCAGTTATATAAAAGTAGAATAAACGGTCAGCACTAAATTTGCTACTAAAATAGTTTCTACTTCTGGTTTTGTGACATTCGACATTATATTATATACAGTTCTGTGCTTGACACAAGTGTCGAAATGTCAAGACTTTCTGCACTATTGGATGCTGGATTAAAAGAATTCTGCTATATCTTTTTCTGGGAGAGCTGGGTGACAGTAATATGACTATTTAGGCTACTTACGTATCATCCACAAACGAGATCCCGAAATATTCCTTTTCCTTCAGATTGAAGTGTGAGGCCACCAGGTCCAGCAACTCCCGGGACAACAGCTTAGGCTGCGACAAGAAAATAAAACAGTATTAAGCCTTAGAAATAAGAAATAATAGATAGATATGAGATAGATACAGCGGCGTAGCTATAGGGGGTGCAACATTGGCAGATTAAGTAGACTATAGGCACTGAACTGTTACACAAACTTGGGCCCCCCTTCCCCACCTTCACACTGCTGTGTCTATAGTGAATACCACCTTTCTGTGTGAGCATTGACAAAAGTTACGATTCTCCTTGTCAAAGGGCTGTGTCCCTACATACTGACAGTCTCCAACCATCGCTGACAGTATCACACTTTGTAGGGACACATCCTCTTGACAATGGGAATGGTAACACACATTTGCCTATTAGTCCTGGGTACACAAAGACTTTATGTGGAATATAAGGATTTCCTACAACAAATATGTCAGAGGGGACAGATCCTCTATAGATCCAGTGACTCACAGGTGACGTCTTCTCTGATTGGAGTCGTTCTCTTTTCTTCTCCATCTGACACAGACCGCTATGGCGACTACTCCTGATGAGACATCTTTGCCCCTCTCTTCTGCAGACATTTCCAGCCTTTATAGAAACACAAAAATTCAGACACCTAGGCCCATACATTAAAAGGGGTTGTTCAGGCACGGACCGGTTTTTCATACTGATAACCTATCCACGTGCCCGGACAACCCCTTTTACTCAGACTAATAAATTCGGACCCCAGACCAGATCCTAGAATACATACAGACCCCAGCCCTTCTAAACTATTGCAGTCCCCCAGTCCCCCAGTCCAGACCCTCGATAACAAATACAGACCCCAAAACAAGCACCCTAAATAAATACAGACCTCAGACCCCCTAAATACAGACCCCCAGACCTGACCCCCTAAACTAATACAGACCCCAGACTCCCTAAATAAAGACCCCAAAAACTAATACAGACCCCAGACCAGACACCCTAAATAAATACAGACCCCAGAACAAGCACCCTAAATAAATACAGACCCTAGACCAGACCCCAATAATACAGACCCCGGACCTGAACCCCTAAACTAATACACACCCCGGACCTACATACCCCATAAACTAATACAGACTCCAGACCAGATCCCCTATATACAGACCCCAGACCTGACCCCCTGCACTAATAATGACCCAATACCTGACTCCCTTAAGTAATATAGACCCAAGACCAGACCCCCTAAACTAATACAGACCCCAGACCAGACACCTAAATACCGACCCCTAAATAAAGACCCCTAAACTAATACAGACCCCCTAAATACAGACCCCAGACCCCCTAAATACAGACTCCTTAAACTAATACAGACCCCAGACAAGACCTCCGAAATACAGACCACAAAACGGACCTCTTAAATATAAACCCCAGACCAGACCCCCTAAATACAGACCCTCAAACCAGACCCCTTAAACAAATCCATCCCCTTATACTTATTTAGCAGCTCACCTCACCTCACAGTCTTCTCTATGGAGTCTTGCTGCTGTTCTAGGACCTGCAGTCATGTGACCAGCAGGTCTCTAAACAGTAATAAGAACTGCAGAAATAAGGTCATGTGACCTTATGTCTGCATGTCCTTTTGCAGGACATACACAATGCAGTTTTGTCTTATTTTTTTCCGGCGATTCGCGGCAAAACTGCATTGTACTTTGGGCGGCCTCGGGAGGCCGCCCAAAACGCTCTAATGATGATCCGCCATTGGGGTGCACAGGTAGCAGGAGCAGACAGACAGACATATTAGATAAATAGATAGATAGACACCCTAACGCAGACATTTAGTTTAATTAACTATTTTATGTTTTTGCTGTTAACCTCTATTATAGCAACAACTGGCACACACGAGACAGGGCTGACTGTGTCTTACAAGCACCTGCTTGGCATCACTTTCTAGTCTCGGGTCAGACAGATTTACAGAGCAGATGGCAATCTCAGTCCTTATCCTTCCATGAGGGTAGACAGTATTTCGCCAGTTGGGGAGGGCTGCCCATTATGCAAAATAGGAATATTACACACCACTATTGAGTTGCAAGGAAGTCTGATTCTGCATTTAAAGGGGTATTCACAACTCAGACGTTTATGACATATCTCTCAAAACCCATCCCACATGGTGAGGTGGCGGCATCCAGGCGCAGAATAAATGGAGAGTTCTATGGGAGTTACATTGTTCAGCTGCTCGGCCACCTCTACAATTCTCCGACTGGATACAAATGTTTTCATTTATCTTTCAGTTTTTTTTTTTACTCTTTAAAGTTTCCATCTGGAAACTGTCAACAAGCAGGCTAGCTGCTGACACTGTAGGATTATAGATTCGGACCTGTGTCTTTTTTCAACCCTATCAATTATGTTCCCAGGTGGGACAGGCTCGAGTATACCCGTTCTCCACATAGGTGCGGGTCCCAGAGGTGGGACCCGCACCTATCACACATTTATGGCATATACTAAGGATATGACATAAATGTGTCATTTGGTAATACCTCTTTAAAAAAAACTAGTATTTTCACTATAGCAAACTTTTGATACGTCATAGAGGCATATCAGAAGTTTGGATCGGTGGAACGTCTAATTGAGCCGTCTTTAGCCTGATAGGGAGCGCCGATCACAGTCGAAGGTGCATAGTTCTCAGTTGAGCGCTACTGCACCTTCGTTTTAGCGAAGTTGGGGGTCTCAGCAGCCAGACTTTCACTGATCCATCTCTGATATGATATATCCGAGGACTGGAAACCCAACCTATCGCTAAAACGAAGCGGCAGAAGCGCTCCGGTGAGTGCTGTGCCGCTTCATTTCTGATCCGCTTTCCTCGGAAAGCCGAGCGGGCGGTGTACCGGCTCAATAGGACATGTCACACGTTTACTCATCCTTTAAAGACATTTTTCCACCCACAATGTAAATTTGTCAGCTTATAAGTAAATCAGAAGTGAAGAGCAGCAGCCAAAGTTTGGTAATTCTGTACCCATTACTTAGAGAGAAATTGGAATGTTTCACAGTGGAAACCATTTTTGCAAAAGTGACAAGAAGTGCAGCCTTATTGGTTGTCACCTGTGAATTGTCATTCTACTTTTTTTTAATATATGGAAGGAAGAAAACAAAGATGGCAGCTGATAACTCCTGTAATATGTAAATTCATACCTGCACCAGTAGCTCCAACTTACGGTCGTCCAACAGGTGCACCTTGCAATGTCGGCCTTCTGCCATCTACAAAGAAAACAAAATCACACATAAAATAATCATTCTTCATTTTGATGTTTTTATTTATTTTCCTGTTTTGTTTTTTTTTTTTACCCTGTACAGTTTCCATCTGGAAACGGTCAACAAGCAGGCGAGCTACTGATGACTCTTATTATGGCTGATCTCATCACACATTAACATCCAAGTAACACGAATACCTTTCTTTAATCCCGAATTCAGTAATCAAAAAAGTCTGATAATCCGGTACTGGTTTGCAGCACAAAACTTCAAACTGGTTCTTTACCATGAAAAGTGAGTTGTATATACATTCCTATGGCCATCCCATAATCTGGAAAATGTGGCCCCTATTTGGTCCTGTAGATGTCGGATTAAAGGATGTTTGCTGTGCAGGAAGTATAATTGTGTTTATAGGGGGTTTCCAGGACAATAATGGCCTCAGGATAGGACATCTTTCCATTATAAGGGGGGGGGGTCTGACCCCCAGGACCCTCACAGATCAAAAGAAAAGAGGAGCTAAACGAATGAGGCTAAATTGCAGTGGTGGGACCCCCGAGGGTCTGACATGCTTTTCACGCATAGGATAGGCTATTAATGTGTATTTCTGGAAAACCCTTTTAATTCGCCAATCAGATCGATTCACAGCAAGATGTCATTATGCGCTCAAAGTACTATATACTTATAAGTATAACAGATCCATCAACAGCAGCTTGTTGACAGTTTTAATTAGAAACAGAAAATTATTAGCTACACTACTAAAGGTTAGGGCGTTTCGGTCTCTGACCTCCCATTAATATCAACGGGAGGCAGAGAAAGCATTTTTCACTGCCTTTTTTTGCCCACGGCGCTCAATGGCCGCGGCCGAAAAGCGCAACGAATAACGCGACAAATATAGTACAGGCAGATTTTTTCTGCCTTCAAAAAACTGTGTGAACAGGGCCTAAAAAGCGCTTTGCAAAAACGCTAGCGCTTTTGACGCATTTACATGTTGCTTTTTTTGAGCGCCGTCTGAACAAGGCCTAAAGATTCACTGTTCTCAGTGAGGGGTAAGCACTATTGACACTTGAAGGACTGTGCCCTGAGTGATTCCCACAATAACGTTACAACAGGAAATTGCTTATAGTGCAATTCTTTAATATCTCCCCATGGATGACGCCACACAGCCCTCCGTAAATGATGCCACACAGCGCCCATATAGATGCCACACTTTGGCTGGGGATTCTTCTGCTGGAGGAGCCCCTGACATCACTGTCCATAGGGGATCCTCCTGGATCGGAATCTGATATCAGGGACAACCCCAGAGCAGGAGTCCTGGACAGAGCGCTACTAGCACTCTGCCTGGGACTCCAGCTCTGCTCCTGACATCAATGTCCATATATGGACAGTGATGTTACGGGAAACCCCAGAGCCAGAGCAGAGCGCTAGTATAGGCTCTGCTCCGCAACTCTGGGGAAGCCCCGACATCACTGTCCATATATGGACAGTGATATCAGGTGGTTGCCCAGAGCCGGAGTCCCGGACAAAGCGCTAATAGTGCTTTTCCTGGGACTCCAGCTCTGCTCCTGACATCACTGTCCATACATGGACAGTGATGTCAGGGGTTCCCCCAGAGTCCCAGAGCAGAGTGCTATTAGCACTCTGCCTGGGACTCCAGCTCTGTACCTGACATCACTGTCCAATATATGGACAGTGATGTCAGGGGTTTCCCCAGAGCAGGAGTCTCAGAGCAGAGCGCTAGTATAGTCACTGCTCTGGGACACCTTCTCTGGGGAAGCCCTTGACATCACTGTCCATATATGGACAGTGACTTCAGGGGCTCATCTAGCAGAGGAATCCCCGGCCAAAGCGTCGGCAATGCTCCGGCTGGGGATTCCACACCTAGAGTGAGCGCAAATAGAGCTATCTACAGGGAGGGAGGATGTAGCGCTGTCAACAGGGTGGGGTGTTGGGCTTTATCTACTGGGGGGTGCACTATCTACAGGGGCTGTGTGACGGCATGAAGGAGCACCGGCGCACTCCTCATTCAGACTGCTCACTCCTCCCTATTGTGCCCTCGTGTCTGAGACCCCTGCTGTAGATAATGCCACATACTCCCCCTGTAGATAGAGCCACCCCCCCCTACCCTGTTGAGCTAATGTGGCTCCACCTAGGAAGGGAATCCGCAGACAGTGTTGCGGTCGCTCTGGTCGGGGATTCCACTGCAGGTGGTGCCCGTGACGTCACTGCCCTTATATGGACAGTGAAGTCAGGGGCTCCATCTATGAGCAGAATCCAAGGCCAGAGCATCGGCAATGCTCTGGCTGGGGATTCCGCTGCAGGCGGTGCCCTGTCCTGACATCACTACGCTTATATGGATAGTGAAGTCAGGGTCTCCGTCTATGAGCGGAATCCCTGGCCACGGCAACGGCAACGCTTTTGGCCAAAGATTCCAGTGCTCCAGTACGAGTGAATGGCAGAGCAGGAAACGGATAGTTTCCTGCCCTGCCATAGTATTCAATTGGGGATTCCGTTGCAGGAGGTGTCCCTGACGTCACGGCTCTTATATTGACAGTGAAGTCATGGACTACACCTGGAGCGCCCGAATCCCCGGCCAAAGCGTTGCTGACGCCCTGTCCGGGAACTCCGCTCATAGAGAGAGCCCTGACTTCACTGTCCATACAAGGTCAGTGACGTCAGTGGCATCTCCTGCAGCGGAATGCTCAGCAGGGTGTCGGCAATGCTTTGGCCAGGGATTTCACTCCAGAAGGAGTGAATGGCAGAGCAGGAAGCGAATAGTATTCAATTGTATCTGCGTCTTGAGGATGCAGATTCAATTGAATATAGCAGTTGCCGGGACCGTCTCTGTATATTCAGGACAGTCCCGGCAAATTCGGGACTGTTGGCAAGTATGCATCTCATTCCCATCATCTGTGGGTTTATACCCCGAATCCTTGTTTGCTAACATTACTCTCTCCAAGGCCCACATGGCAGTCTCATGGGCTTTTTCTTTGGTATATACGGCCTTGACCATGGACTAAGTAAATAAGAATATTCCACTCAAATAATATCATAAAATCTCCAGTAAATATCGCCAACATTTATTTTAGTTATATCTTTTTCTGGAAAATCTGGGTTACAAACACTCATAGATGTTGTCACGCTGATCTCCTAAAGTCCTGGCAAATCTAGGTAGTTCAATGCCATGATACAACCCTCAGTCCCATAACTGTGGCATTCAGGGCTTTGGGAAAGCTGGATGACAACCCCCTTTTGAACTAAAGTAGAAGTCACCCAGATTTTCCAAAAACAGATAGAACGGTTAAAATAATTTTTCATAGCCTGATAGAAAGTAGAGAATTAAGGACATGACTATTTTCTGCATCTTTTTACTTTGAGGGTATGTTCACACGGCTTATTTCCAGCCATTTTTCGGGCCGTAAACGCCCCAAAAAATGGCTAAAAATACGGAGACTAAACGCCTCCAAACATCTACCCATTGTATTCAATGGGAAAAACAGCGTTTCATTCCCAAGGGGCGTTTATTTACGCGGCCCTTTGTAAAAACGGCACGTAAAAAAATGCCCCGTAAAAAAGAAGTGCATGTCACTTCTTGAGCCATTTTTGGAGCAGTTTTTTGCCTCAATAGAGAAACAGCTTAAAAAACGGCCGTAAAAAATGCATCAAAAAACGCCTGATGTTTTAAAGACGGCTGAAAATCAGAGGCTGTTTCCCCTTGAAAACAGCTCCGTATTTTACGGCCATTTTTAGTTTGCCGTGTGAACATACCCTAAGGAGAAAAGCTTTTTGATATTTCCTGTCCAGTAGTTTGTAAAGGAAGCTCTGTTTTCTCTTGAGATAAACGAAAAATTTCAAGACATGACATCATTCAGCAATGAAGGAGTATGTGGACTACTGCAGATCCTGCTGAATGACATCATGTTAAGTACATATCATGGAGTATTAGTGTCACCAGGGCTTAAGTTTCTTATCGAGAATGTGGGGTCCATCTCTGGGTGAGGGTGCATTCATGGGTCCAAGTCAAATCATGTTTTTTGCCACAATGTGTGAAAAACCGTGGCTAAAACCACCATATGTTCGGAAAGCTAAAAATTGGATACCCCTTAGATATTTGGAGATCTGAAAAAAAAATTACTCTGCAACTTAATGTGTAACTAGCCACTTGGACAACCCACAAAGGGTAACCGCAAACATGTGTGTGTATATTTATATATATATATATATATATATATATATATATATATATATATATATATATATATATATATAAATCAAAACTCATAATGTTTTGTCTATTCAACTCCTATGGGAGCCTATGAGTCTCCATGGTTACAGACTACAGACTGTGTAGTCTGATCCTGCAGTCATTTGTTATTTCCATCTCTCCCCTGTTCTACTGCCTGTAGACTAGCAAGAAGGACTGCAGTAACCCATAACTGGAGAACCAGATTACACAAAGAGTTTGTTTCTAGTCTGTAACTATGGATACACATAGGTCTGCACAGTAGCTGTAGACACAAAAACGGAAGAAAATTTTTACAAAATTGCATTTTTATTTTTTTTTAAGCGATAAGAAAAAGATAGTTGAAAAGAATGACATAGCCTTTAATACAAGTAATAATTTGGAGTGTTGTAGAGGGACCTTCACAAAGCTAAATATTGAGTTTTCACTCATTTTAAACAGAAAACATTTACCTAAACTATAACAAATCCAATGTAAAAATGTTCTGACTATTGGTTTAGAATCAGAAAATCATCATAATGTCTGCAAGAAAGAAAAAAAGAAACAAGACGAGCGAGAGCTTCTAGTAAAGTGGCAGCTTTTTCCGTCCTCAGTCGGCAGCCTTTGTTTTCGAGTCAATGAGATAGATTTCGGCAGACTGTAATTACCACCGAGGGTCCTGATCAAAGGGTCTCCAGTAGACCTACTAAATGTGTTCCCAGAGTGAGACAACTGCGCCAAGTCTGGCACATGCCCAATAATAAGCAGGGGGCATAAGTCAAGCAGACGTTTTATAAAAGAGAAATATGTAAAAATGAACGGTTAATATCGGAATAAGATGTAATACAAGATCTGAAATGTTTCTATAGTCCACCATTTATGGAAGTCAGGGCTGAATCAAGGTCTGTGGAGTCCCCAAGGACAAAATATTTTTTGGGGACCCTCCCTGGTTTAGAAGAAAGGGACAATAGCTCAAGAAAACCAGGCTACAGATGAAAGAACAAAATGATACAGTTAAGGTCCTCTTACACCGACCTGCCGGTGCAAAGAGCGCCGATCACCGAGACAGCTCGGGAACGAACGCTCGTTTGCCCGATAATTGGCCCGTGTCAAAGGGCCTTAATCAGGATAATCTTTGTAAAAACTACCATATAATGCAGCAATAACACCACAATGCCTAAAAAATAGATATATTGTGCCTATATAAAAAAAGCAATATAGTGCCCTAATAATACCACCATACACTGCATAAGTAACAGCGCTATACAGCGTCCAGATAACAGTGCTCAGGTCCAAGTCAAGCATTAAAGACTTAGAGTTAGACTCTGCAGTGAATCAATTTGCTCCTTTTTTACCCTCCCTATAATTGATGGCATATACGAGATCATGGCTGGAGGCTTTCTTGGTAAAAGGACTCATGAGAGCAGGGATAGGCCATAAAATGCTCCAACATTTAACATATTAAATACGTCCAACGGGCATCCTTTGTTATGGGGTCTGTAGAAAGGGGTTCTCTGCCTATGTTGCCCCATCCACCTTTCTCATGGGCAGTGGGGTTTAACATCAAGAACTATTGATAGGTAGTGTAGTGGGGTCTAATCTAGAAGACTCCCTCTATTCCCAATAACGGATGGTTTTAGTCTTTAGTATTGATGAAATATTTTCAAATATTTGTTTTTACAAATATTCTAAAGTTTTGTGTATACAGCTCCTATGCAGGCCTATGTGTCCCGATGGTTACAGACTAGGATGGCAGACCCAGTAGCTTACTTGAATGGTACAAGCTGCAGTACCATTCACAGCCGCCTGTACGGAGGATAGGTCGTCAATGTTTATGTCCCGAAGAACCTCATTATGGACACGTTCAGATGGCCGTAATTTGGATCTATTTTAGAGTCTATATTACAGCTGCAATAGCCGGACCTCCTGCTGTTCTACTAAAATGGGCTGAGATCACCATAGAATCCTATGTGGCTTAAAAGGCTGTTTTTTATACTGATGACCTATCCGCAGTATAGGTCATCAGTATATGATAGGTGGGGGTCCAACACCCGGACCCTGCACTGATCAGCTATTCCGGCTGCCTCAGCGCGCCTTAAACTGTGCAGGGGTCGGTGCCGGAAGCAGAAGGCTCCGCTCACAGTATATTTAACAAAGTCATAGTCAAAGTGATGATATCTGTAAGATAAAAGAATACATTCCTTTCCCTTCCACACACATCTTTCCCCTCTGAAGTCCCAAAAAGAAGGAGCGTGCTGTATTGCAATGCCTGGCTAGCATTTGGGGTTATTTATATAATATGTATTTAAAGGGGTTTGTCCATGGGTGTAGGTATAAGGGTGGAGAGGTGCCTTAAAATTCCAAACAGCCAATCTGCCCCATAAGAAGACATTAAAGGGGTTTTACCATGAGAGACATTAATGACATATCCACAAGATCCACCTCTGGGACCCGCACCTAGATTGGGGCCCCCTAATCCCCGTTCTAGCTTTTTGTGCTCATGCTGCCCGGCCACTTACTGATTATATGGTTGGGAGTTACGGAAACAGCGTAGCTCAGCGAGTTACGCTGTTTCCGTAACTCCCGACCATGTAATCAGTAGCCAGGAGGCAGCGTGAGCACAAAAAGCTAGAACGGGGATTAAGGGGCCCCATTCTAGAGATAGGTGCGGGTCCCAGAGGTGGATCCTGTGGATATGTCATAAATATCCCTCGTGGGAAAACCCCTTTAATATAAATGATTAATTGTAGGAGGGGGGCATGTTACAAATTTTGGATGAAGTCCAAGGAGCTTCGTTACTTCCCTGGGTCTTTCTTATAGCGAGTCCTCTTTTAAAAAGTTTATGTCCCAACATTTCCAGTCATCACAGATAAACTCCAGCCCTCAAGTTTATAATTCAGCGGATAAAATCCATAGAAAAAGAAACCAAACCATTTAGGATCTATACATTCACATATTTTGGGAATGTCTTTTATTATTAAAGGGGTTGTCTACCTTCTGACAAATGATGACCTATCCCCCGGACTCCGCACAGATCACCTGGTCCCGTACCTCTGTGTACCAGACGTACATGCCGGAAGCAGTTGACTCCGGCCACGGAAAAGCAGCCGAGCTGCAGTTCAGTATTCAAGTGAATAGGAGCAGACCTGCAGTTCTGCAGCACGGCCGCTATGCTATATATGGAGCCAACTGCTTCCTCCGTACATAGCATTATGTGCCATAACATCCGGTGCCCGCAGGCCACAGGAGCGGCTTAACGGTGCGGGGTCCGGGTGTGGGACCCGCACCGATGATATACTGATAACCTATCCGGTGGATAGGTCATTAGTTGTCAAATGTGGAAAACCCCTTTAACCTTCTGGCAATCAATTAACGCACCACTAAATGAGATTACAACTCAAAATATCAACTTCACGCCGGAACTTGGGTTACTACGGATTGGGATTGATGTTATTCCCAAAGTATTTCAAATTGTAACGTGTCATGTTTTAATATCTGCCACATCCGCTGTAGCGTTCAGATGGAAAACATGTAAAATCCCGACCATCACAGACATCATTAAAAAAGTCAAATCAATTTAAACTATCAATATGAATATATTTATGCCCGTAGTATACAATGATATGACCAGTTCCGTAAAGATCGGAGGTGCTGGAGTAACTCTGTATATGTTGTACCCCTCCCTTTCTAGTGGGACCTCGTACATTGTCTGTTGTAGACATCTTTTTTCTTTATGATGACCTGTATATGTTCTTCACAACATTTCATTTATTTGTCTTTCTTTTATTATCCATATTATTTTGATTTACATTTTCACAAAATGTTACAACTTCCAGGAATTAACTATGAAATTATTATTTGAGACTTTAACTATTTACTTCTACCTGCGAGTAGAGCCGTTCACATATATTTTCTGATGTCTCAACTGTTTAATAAAGAGATATTGAAACAGAAAAACAAACCAAATGTAAAGCTAAAAACAATACAAAGCAATAAGCACAATACAAATGCACAACGTGATTATAACTATTCAGAGATAGACCGGGACGGGGAAGTATTTTATTTATAGAATCTAAATGATGACAAATTAAAGGGACCATGGCACAAAAATTCCCCCAAATTGTACTACAAAAAGCAACAAACTGCATAGTATACAAAGTGCCAGACAGTATAGAAGTACAAATCAGACTCTTTCATTCTCTTCGACACTAATTATTCAATTTCTATTTTGAAACACAAACCAGATACTATGATAAGGAGGCACGAGCATCTCAGCATGGGGTATAAAAAGACGCTTACCTTACAATTAGACCCCACAAGTCAAAGAAAACACTGGTAAATTGCAGATCATTGCAGAAAACACAAGCGTAATAAACACATTCCTATAAATACTACACAGTGGAAGTCGGATTGTGGAGCGGCTCCGTCTCCTTCCGTTACCAGGCAATCTCAAGGAAATGACATTCGTGTTTTCTAGGCTGATTACAGGTTGGGAAACAAAAGCCTTTACAATTTTAGTCAACAGAAATCTGGCTTTTCAGTATTTCTGGATTCTCATCACATGCAAGAGCATGAATATATATACTTGGCTATATGGATGTCACTCTATAATTTTCTCTGTTTATCTCTATTTATATCGTTCTTAAAGGGATATTCCATTTTCAGCCAATAAAGATTATTTGTTGACTAATGAAAAGTTACACAATTTTCAATGATACTTTCTGTGTCAATTCTTGATGGTTTTCAAGATCTCTGCTTTTTGTCAGTTATTGAGAGCTTTCATTGTTTACTTCCAGAGGATGAAATAGCTGTCCTGGTCTTGTAATGATCACACAGGGGCGTGGCTTATTACAAGACAGTGATCTGATACATAGTACTGTAACGAGCCGTGCACCTGTGTGATCGTCACATGATGAGGACAGATTTTGCTCTTCTGGAAGTAAACAATGAAAGTTGCTATTTAATGACAAAGAGACATCATGTACCTTGCTGGCACCCCTAATCGGCCCCACACTATATAAGGGTTTAGGCCAAAAAAAATTATTGAGAAAACTTTGTTTCAGCGTTGGGAAGCACTGAAGCAGTGGCCATCTTGCTCCTCGATGTCTAGATATTGCAATTACAAACTTGTTATTGCGCCCCTGGTGTTCTTTCATTCCTTGTCAGAACGTCCACCTAATGTGTGCACACATACCCAGCAGGCCAGTCCCACCGCCCGGATTCTCGAGTATACTTCTCACCAGCACCAGATACATTAGATGGATGTACTTAGGCCTCATGCACATGACCGTAGCCGTGTCCGCGGGATGTCCATAATCACGGACCGAGCACACACAATATGTGCATTGACTTTAAGGAGCCCAGACCGCAATTGTGGTCCGTAAAATGACATGTCCAATTTTTTTTGCGTTCCGGGCTATGCACGGATCATATGCATTGGCCCATAGGATACAGTTGAACCCAATTCTGAAGCAGAGAAGCATCAGCTCCCTGCTTCAGAATTAGTTCAGAGTGGAGGAGCAGAGGGAGCTCCTCCGCTCGCCGAGGATTCCCCGGGCACAGCGGTACTTTAAGCGCTGTGCTCGGGGAAGCCCTTAACGTCACTGTCCATATATGGACAGTGACGTCAGTGGCTACTGATTGAGCGGAATCCCCGTTGCCGATGATCTGGCCGGGGATTCCCTCCTAGAGGAAACCCCTGAGGTCACTGTCCATATATGGATGTTGACGTGAAGTGCTTCTCCTGGAGCGGAATCCCGGCCAAAGTCGGCAACGGGGATTCCGATCAGTAAATAGCCACTGACGTCACTTTCCATATATGGACAGTGACACCAAGGCTTCCCCCTGCTCTGGCTGGGGATTCCGCTCCTAGAGGGAGTTCCAAAGGCGCTATCTACAGGGGGGTAGTTCTATCTACAGGGGGTGCTGCTATCTTCAAGGGGTGTGTGGCACTATCAACATGGAACTATGACACTTTATATGGGCATTATCTACATGGGCACTATCTACATGGGCACTGTGGCATTACCTACAAGTGCACTGGCACTTTATATGTGGACACTGCCACTAGGGGCAGCTTTGGGGGCATTATACTGTATAAGGGCAGCTAAGGAGGCATTATACTGTATGGGGCAGCTATGGGGGCATTATAATTTATGGGGCAGCTATAGGGGCATTATACTGTATGGGGGCATCTGTGTGGGCATTATGCTGTATGGGGGAATTTGTTTGGGCATTGTACTGTATGGGGGTATCTGTGTGGGGATTATATTGTATGGGAGCATCTGTGTTGGCTATATACTGTATAGGTTCTGCTATGGGGGGCATTATACTGTATGGTGGCAGCTAGAGGGCATTATACTGTGTGGCGCTGCTATTTGGCATTGTACTGTGTGGGGGGCACTATGGGAGCATGATACTGTGTGGGTTTATCCGGGTGTGTATGGGCGGAGTTTGGGAGGGATTAGAAGTTTGGTTAAAAGAAAAAAAAAGTTTGTCCCTCTTTGTGATACTTGAAAGTTGGGAGGCATGCCTATACTATATGCAACTGTGGATAGTATGCAGACGCAAATGCACAGCCGTGTGAATGAGGCCTTAGAGGGAACCAAAAGAACACCAGGGGGCGCCCTAACAAATATGTAACAGCAATATCTAGACACAGGAGCATTATACCTTTTTGTGAGTGACACATCTGTACCTACACAAAAGCTTGGGGATATGGATGTGACACCTCCTGCTTTGTTTATCAGAAACCTCAACATATGCCGGCTGCTGCTTAACTTCCCTTAGATCAACCTAATGCAGAATTACAATTAGAAACTGTATCCTATTATGTACCGTAACGTAATATGGGGGGGGGGGGGTTACAGGGTCAAAACCACCCTTTTTACATTGATAGTATTATGTACTCACGACTTGTGCCCGCGCTGTAAATGTTGACAGCAGTCATGGAGAGCTCTGTTGTGAGTGAAGCTCCAGGAACGGCTTCTATAGGAAACCACAATCAGTGTTACATGTGGTTTCTCCTTGCCACAGTTTTCCACAAAGGAAAAATACTGTGGAGAAAATGGCACAAAATCATAGGGAAAATTGTGCAGTGTAAACAGGACTGTACCATCATAAGCTGTACATATAAACCTACTCATAAGGGCAGGGGCTGAGTATACAGGGTTCAATAATATGTTCACCTTTGGGTCTTGTATTATTCCTGTGTTACAGTCTGTATTATAGCCCAGAGCTGCATTCATAATTATGCAGGCTTCAGAGCTGAAATCCCCCTCACTGTTTGTGAGAGAGCACTGGTAGTTGTAATGACCGGGGTAGGGAAACGGACAAGTGAGCCCTAATCTACCCGCCACTCTGTCCCTGCCTACTTGCAACGACCCGCCCTAGGCGACGGGGTAAAACTGGGCGGCGGTCCCTACGCTCAGTAAGTGCACGAGACAAACAGACAAGGGAACACAAAGAAAAGGGAAAGGGGCAGTTGCCCACGGCAACACCGTGAGCAACAAGAGTGGTGAACAAGCCGAGTCAAACCAGGAGTGCACGAGGTACCAAACGCAGAGCAGGAGAGTAGTCAGTAAGCCAGGGTCAGTATGGAGCAGGATCAAATAGTTAGAAGCTGTAGCTGGGCCAGGAAACCACACCAGAAGAATCACAAGCAAAGGAGGAACAGGAAAGGCAGGTATAAATAGACAGAGGGCGGGAGCTAGCTCCGTCTGGCCAGGCTGCGATAGGCTCTCCCACTCCTAAGCCTGCCAGCCTGAGTGGTGGAAGCTGGAGTCAGTCTCAGAGACATAGACTCAGGTGCAGACTGATTACCTATGGGAGTATACACAGAACTTGTGCCTGGCAGATCCTTTACAGTAGTATTGTTTGTTGGGGCACTGTTCTGGCAGTATTGTTTATGGGGAATCACTTTGCTTTTAGTATTGTTCATAGAGACAATTTACTGGCACTGATAATGAGAGGGCACTCGTCTGATACTGTTCATGGGCATTCTGCCTGCAGTACTGTTCCTTGGGAACACTATGCTAGCAGTATTATTTAAGGGGGCTGCTCTGCAGGCAGTATTGTCTATCGGGAACACTGCTGGCAGTATTATTTATTGGTAATACTCTTCTGGCAGTATTATATATTTGGAATACTCTGATGGCAGTATTATTTATTGGGAACACTCTGCTGGCAGTAATATTTATTGGGAACACTCTGCTTGCTGTATTGTTTACTAGGCACACTCTGCTGGTAGTATTATTTATTGGGAACACTCTGCTGGCAGTATTATTTATTGGGAACACTCTGCTGGTAGTATTATTTATTGTGAACACTCTGCTTGCTGTATTGTTTACTATTGCACTCTGCTGGCAGTATTGTTTACTAGACACTCTGCTAGCACTCTATAGTTTTCATTTCTGGGACGGTATACTTCTAAGAAACATATGAGATTTAAAATAGAGACAGATCCGCTTTAGGACTGCTGTATGATCTATTTTAATGTAGATGAAGATTGTATAAGCAGATGCATTAAAATGAAATGTTAATTGAGCGTGAATGATTTTGCGCTATGATTTCCATTCAAATAGCAGCGGAGGAAACTCTTTGTTGTAAGCAGGAAAAATAAAACTCAGATAGAATTGCTTAAGATTTCCTGTCATAGAATGTTATAAATGAAGCCTAATAATTGTATTGGCAGAGCCAGGCAGTAACGAATATAGTGTTAAAACAATACACTGAGATTACTGCCGTCCCGCGCACATCTTGATGACTTCGGAGATGGGAACGAGGCTTAGTGTTGTTTGAATTGAATCCTCTGTTAACATTTGGCATAGCATCGAAAAAAGGAAATGAGCAGCGAGATTTCAGATGGGTTCGACGGTCGCTGTGATTGTTTTAAGAATACACAAATTAGACAGAAGAAATCTAAATGGAGCCGTACACAGAACCTCCTCATTATATACTTGGCCCGCATAAAATCTGATGAAATAATGTCTGACGCCTTGGGATTCACAGAGCAATAAAATGCAGTTTTTGGATGTAAAGTATAATTCTGTTTTCAACAAGATTTCAAGGTTTTGTACAGGTTACAGGCTATGAAACTAATGTCTGGCATTGCTCCAATGC
The DNA here is from genome assembly GCF_050947455.1 of Rhinoderma darwinii. Taxonomy (NCBI): domain Eukaryota; kingdom Metazoa; phylum Chordata; class Amphibia; order Anura; family Rhinodermatidae; genus Rhinoderma; species Rhinoderma darwinii. The sequence continues at coordinate 130,000,360 of NC_134693.1, forward strand.
ATCTAAATTAAAATAGAAGCGACCTTGAAAACAGTTTTAATTTAAAATCTACAATTATTTTGCGTATACAACACATATACAAACCTATGTGTTTCCACGGTTACAGACTACAAACAAACTCTGTGTAGTCTGATCCTGCAGTCATCATCCCTAACATCCGTCCTCTGCTGCTCGCTATTAAACATTCGGTCAGTAAAAAATAAATAAATTACAGACGGAAAGATGTATGACTGCAGAATCCACACCATGGAGACACAAACATGAGGACACAAAACCAATTCCTTCTCCACACCAGGTATATTTCTACTCCGTACACATCCAAAGTGCAATGTAAAGTGTGTCTATCATTACAAAAAAAACACCAAAATCATTATTTCTGCAACTAAATGTGCATTAGATGTAGTGCAGCCAGTGTTGTCTGCATATTTTGAGACTTTTCCTTCCCTCTGTTGCTTTTTCTAAATGTTAATTTTCTCATACTTACTCAGTGGACGGCATGTTTCTGGTCTGAGCCCATTGATTTTAATGGGTTCCGTTGGGTTTTTGTCATTTTGCCAGACATAATAGCGCTGTATGCTGCGCTATTTTGTCCAGCAAAAATGATGGAATCTGCCACGAAGGCTCCAAATTGAGCCTCCGAACAAATCTGAGCATGGCCCAAGGCCTCATGTATGTGGCCATATTACAGATCCATGCACATAACCAATGATTTCAGTGGGCACCATGTAATGCTTCCTTTGTCCTGTGGTGGCACTGTAGGGCAACTAAGACAGCTGATTGCAGCGGGACATCCTTTGATCAATTTATTTTCTAAACAAAAAGGGATTATCCAAGGTGAACAACCCCCCCAAACCCTATTTTTATAATACAAATGTAAATTTGCTGTTTCCCAGAATTTTCTTTTGTGGGTCAATGAGCAGAAGACATAACACTGCTTATCAAAAAGGAAGAAATGCTGATAATCTGTGTGGCCAAACGTACATTCCATCAGAATAAGCCGGTTAGAAAATGATCTATTAAACACGTTGTAGGATTGTAAATGCATGGACAGCCACTTGATAAATTGTCTCATAAGATTTACCCGGAATGAGAGATAAAGAGACCTCCGTAATTACAGTCATTTATATTCATTCCAGCCATGACTGTACTACTCTACAATTAAACCCCTAAGCCAATAAAGGTACAGACTTATATAAATAAAGCTTAAAGGGGTTGTCTGGCCACGGGACCGTTTTCATACTGGTGACTTATCCACCAGACTTTTGCTGCTCGGTCTTTGTCTTAGACCATGTGTAGTAGGCTCCTAATCTGAGGTTAGTAATCATCTCTGCCGGTGGATTGGTCACCATCGTAGAGGGATGACAGAACGCCAAGGAGAGGGGCAGAGAACCACATGGTTTACGCTATTGGTCGGCTAGCTGGAAAGTCCAGGTTGCTAAGTGCCCCAGGAGTGGTGACCCTGGGGTGCCCGAACTCACGTGGGGTGGAATCCCACTGAGTGATGGCACATTTGCACGCACTGGTCTTTCACGCTATTTGAGCACACACCTTTATTTTCCCTGGCTGGGAAATTAGGAATTTTTATATCTGGCGGATGACCAGGCTGTATCACAGCGCACATTCACTTATTTAATTTTGTTTTTTACTGTGTGTTTGTCACGAGTGTCACAGGATTCTTGGATGCGGTGCCCTTTTGGGACCCTTCCAAGGTCTAGGGGGAAAATGTGTGGCCTTCTGGTTCCTTTTTCCCCTGCAACCCGGCCTCCCTTCTTCGGAAGGAAGGTGCAACCAAATACAGGCTCCAAGGTGGACACTGGGGTGGCAGCCCAGGTAGAAGCCTTGGAGTGTTGTTGGGTCCCCCTAAGCTTTGGCAAGGGGGGGATCATTGATCCTCAATCCTCTTGGCCTATGGTTTGGAGGGTCGGGGAATGGTTATGCGGGGCCTCTCTCCTTTAGGAGTAGGGCTGAGATAGACCGCATCCTTTGTGCGCTTTTTTGTGTGGCACCTCTGCACTTTTCTTGCACTTTGGGTGACAGAAAGCACGACTCGGACTAAAAATAAAAAAATAAATCAGTATATGATCAGTGTGGATCCGACACCCGGACCCAGCACCGATCAGCTGCTCTGGCTGCCTCCTGGCACCGGTTGTCCATGCCAGAGGCAGATGGCTCTGTTCACATAACAGTGGCCGAGCTGCAGTACTGAATTCAAGTGAATAGGAGCAGAGAGGCAGTTCTGCAGCACGGCCGCTATACTATGAACAGAGCCATTTGCTTGCAGCACCAAACACTGCATACCCTGCGTAACATCCGGCGACCTGTGGCAGCCAGAGCAGCTGATCAGAGTGGGGGTCGGACCCCCACTGATCATATACTGATAACCTCTCGAAAAATGGTCTCGCGGCCGGACAACCCTTTTAATCACTGTATAATAAAACATTCTGCACTTTCAAACATACTTTGTGTTTTAATTAACCATTTCCAAGATCTCCGTTTCTGTCAGTGAATAAAAACGTTCTTGTTTACATCCAGGGGCTGAAAACCTGTCCTGACCTAGTCCATCTCACACTTCTGCTGTTTCAATGTATCAATGTAGGTAAGAGCTATCCTACTGGAGTCAGGACAGGACACAGATTCTGCTGCTGTCCTTAGCTCATTGCCTACACTGGTACATAGTAACAAATCAGCTGTTTGTGAAGTGGGAATGGTCAGGACTGGTTTCCTGCTACTGAATTTGTCTACTTACAAACACCAAGCAGAGATCTTGAAAATGGAGAAGAAATGTCACATAACGTAGCTAAGTTTCATAAGTTTTTATTATTATTATTATTATTATTATTGTTGTTAGTATTGTTATTATTATTACTATTGTTGTTATTATTATTATTACTATTATTATGAATTCACATTATTCACAGGCATGATCTTATATATCTATATATGGGAAAGTTAGAGATACAAAGATAAAGTTTTTCGTTTGCATAATCATAAAAAACATCATATAAATTGTAAATACATTTCCAGATGATAATGCCGTACAGTGCCCAAGTGGTATCATAAAATGCCCAGATAAATAATGCATAAAGTGCCTGGATAGAGCCACAAAATGCCCAGATAAATAGTACCATACAGTTCCCACACAGCGCTATACCATGCCTAAAAAGTGCCCTACACTGCACAGAAAAATATATTATATGTCCGGAAAATGTAACATTGTCATCATACAGGACAGAGAGAAACCGTACACCCAGATAACGCCACACAGTGCCCAGATAGTATCAAACAAAACCCAAATAAATAGTGTTATATCGTGTGCATATCTGTACCTATATAGTGCCTAAATAATACCACCTGCCAAAATAACCATGCCTCAAAATTGTGAGGATCTGATTGGCTGGTGGCTTTGTTAAAACTAAAGCCACCAGCCAATCAGATCATCTTCAGTCACATGAAGAAGAGACCTTTGTCGCGTAGGTGGAAAGTAGCCATAGGAGTGTCTATTTGGCATATAATCTGGGGACATATTGGGGATGTATTCAATTGTATGGTAAACCGGTTTACGTTCAGCGGACATGCCGGGAGATTTCCCCAGTATAAACCGAATGTAAAGCAAAGGCGTGATGTGAACAGAGCCTTAGCTGACTGCAACTACAAAATAAAAATTGGCGCCACGTAAGATTCATATATCTGGTGACACTCAGCGGAGACTTCCTTGGAAAATAAGGCAGAGCCCCAAAGTAGTTTGTGTCTATGAGTCATTTTGAAATCCTTCCATAATTTTGGTTTATTCTCTGACTAGTGTGAAATCTCCTAATCTAAAAGTATGTTTACATAGACATCAATACTTACAGCTACCACACGGATTATCACCCAGCTTTCCCAGAATCCTGAATTACCCATCTGGCTGTTTATGCGGCAATACAGAAGTGGGGGGATGTATCATTGCATAACTGAGATTTGCCATTCAGGAGTCTAGGAAAGCTGTATGACAACCCTGGACATCCTGTTTGTAAATATATAGATCCATGTTTTTAGTCTTTGAGAACCACCTGGAAAAGCTGGGTCACACTCACCATTCATTATAACTCCCATAGGTAGTGTTACCCAGCTTTCCTAGACTCCAGAATGTCAAATCAACATAATTATACTGCAATAAAACCCCTTCTCACATATTGTAGCATAATAAAACAGATTTGCTTTTCAGGACTTTAGGAAAGCTGGATGGCAGACCCTCTGAGAGCTTTAATATCAGATATATTGGTTGTCACGGAGCCATCCTAGGATTAGACATAAGCTGGCACTAAAATACTGGAGTCCTGGAGTAATCCTGTTTTGTCAATTATTTTCTGCCATTCCGTGTTTATATTCTGGAAAAGCTGAGTTAAACCAATATGGCGACCACTACAGCTCCCCTAGATGGTGATACCCAGCTTTCCCACACTCCAGAATGGCAAATTTGCCTAGCTATAACCCAATGAAGGTCCTTTTCCCATATTAAAATATAACTAAGCAGCTTTGCTTTTCAGGACTCTAGGAAAGCTGGATGGCAACCCTTCTTAGAACTTTAATATCCTATACAATGGTTGGCCGCCAGCTTTTCTAGAAACGGACATTATTATTATAAACTAACGAGAAGACTTATATAATGACTATATATAAACTGGTATTTTTTTTAATATTTTTATTTTTTTTGAACAGTCACCAACCATGTACTAAAATTTTAGTTGCTAAGCAACAAAAAAGTGACCCCCAAATTAAAAAATTCAGCTATTCAGGATCGGGAGATCCCATTATCCAAGTCATATCCAGCAAAATTGAACTGTAATAAAACTTTTTGAATTATTTTTTTTTACCTGATACACCTCCCTTAGCCCGCACCATGTCCTCAGCATCACCTGGCATGTCCTTGCCCTGTGTGTGTACCACCTCCTCATTGTGGATACAGCCATATTCCACACAAAGCGACTCCCGTTGCACAGCATGTCCTCAATTCCACACGTAAATACAGAAGCCATGGCTGGAACGCTGTCATTCAATAGACCGATCTCCGTCTAGTGCACAGCTTGCTTTGGCAGCGGATGAGAAACCAAGCTTTATTCTGTGCACAGTGACAAAAAAAAAAAAAGAGGGTAGAACGGAGCGAAAAGAAGCCAGGGTCAATTAAACAAACTCGTCTTTCACTCAGTTTCCTGGGCAGGATCCAACTTCTGCTTGAAGTCCAGCCAACGACTGCAACGGCTCAAGCCTTACCCAGAGCATCCAATCTGCTAATCTACAGGAGCTCCAGTGACGTTGTTTAATTAAATATAAGATCTCGAAAGGAACTGAAAATTTTGCCAAAATTTTATATCTTCGGAATGGATCTTCTATTGCATCGATGGTGCCGTCAAGACCATAAAAAACACTTATAACCGGATTTGTGGAGAGTCCTGGTCTGGCTTTGAGGAGTTATAGGTGGGCACTGATGGTGGCAAACGCCAGCAGAAACCCAGAGATGGTCCAACCGAGGGCACCGGTGGTGGTAGACTTCAGACCACACACTCGAGAGCAACCCAGTCAAGTATTATCTGGGTTAGAGACTGAAGGCAAAGATTAGCGCTTGATCAAGGAAAAGCAATCTGTTCCAAGGATAAAAGTCACGTAATGGTATTAATGAAGAGATCCTTAGCTGAGACGGAGATGAATCACACGAGCTGTAAACACTGGCATAATAGCCCACAGGAGAATACTTGAAAAGGAGACTCTGTAGTTATGGTGAACGCACGGCTACGTACGGGCCCCTGAGGACCATGACAGTTCATGATACTACAGCGTTTGTATCTTTGCTAAGGGCTTGAGAGAAAACTTGGGCAAAGATTATGAAAAAGGATATTTTAAGGTGTCTCCCGGGACGGTAATTTCCGAAATCTCTTGAAAGAAGTGAAGTTGTTGGTATCTGTGCCTACCGGGGGATGGGGGGGGGGGGGGTAGAACAGAGAGAGTGGCATGAATAAGTTTTAGGTCAAATAAGGGACTAAAGGGGGAGCGTATATCAATTCCACCCAATTTCAGATTACAGTGCGTTGTGATTGTTACCGAGGATCTGTCACCAAAATGGACCTCTCAATGTGAAGTTCTGCAATTTTCTAATACACGTTGTGCATCAATTCTTCCCTGTTTTCAAAATCTCTGCTTGTAGTCTTTGAATGGGAATTGTCATTGTTTGGGTAGGAACACACACAGCGTGTTCAGGGCGGACACGCTGCGTCAAGCTCCGCAGTGTATCCGCCCTGAACACCGCAGGGAGTGCCGTCCGAAAAATGGTGCGTTTTTCCGCTGGAGTTTCAGCTGAGTAAAGCAGCGTCGGAAAAATAAAAAACTTTTATACTTACCCCCTCCCTCTTCTCTGCTCGCAGGCCGGCCTCCTGGGATGACGTTGCAGGTCATGTGGTCACATAGGATGAAACATCATCCCAGGAGGCCGGACTGGAGAAGCAGGGAACTCTGGGTAAGTATAACTTTTTACATTTTTTTCTTACTTGCGATTTTTGCGGCGGAATCTCTGTGATTCCACCGCAAATGTCGCAACACACACCACTTTGTTACGGGTTTAAGCAGCCCATTTCATTCAAAGGGAAAACCTGCAACAGAAGAGCTGCGATTACGCAGCATTAATTGACATGCTGCGGTTGAAGAAACCGCACCGTAGTTCAATTTATGTGTTTTTTTCGGCAGAATTTTTCGCAGTGCGGGGATGAGATTTGTTGAAAACTCACCCTCACTGCTGCTACTGTAATACGCTGCAAATTCACAACGCGCAAAGAATCAGCAGAAAAATTAGCATATTTGAGCGATCGTCCAGACGTTGCGAATTTCGTAGTGGATTTGCCATACATTTCAGCCTTTGGATTTCCACTGCGGTCTATCCGCAGTGGAATTCCACAGCAAGTCCTCCATATCTGAACGTGCCCTAAGGATATGTTCACACGGCCTATTTACAGCCATTTTTTTGGCCGTAAACGCCCTGAAAAATGGCTAAAAATACGGAGGCTAAACGCCTCCAAACATCTGCCCATTGATTTCAATGGGAAAAACGGCGTTCCGTTCCGACGGGGCGTTAACATAGTCCCTTTCCACACCGTTTTTTTGCAGGCAGAAAAAATCTGCCTCAGCAATCCTTCAGGAATTTTGAGGCAGATTTTGAACTGCTTGCACTTATTTTTCCGAGTTTTTTCGCTGCGTTTTTCGCCCATGGCCATTAAAGCTAATGCAAGGACCACGGGCAAAAAATGCTGCAAAAAATGCTTAGAAACGAGCTGTCCTGAAGGACATGCCGCTTTTTGTTTCCATGAGCGGCCAAAAGCCACCCAGGAAAAAAACGCCTCTGCCTCTTGGGCGAATTCAGACTTTTTTTGGCGCTGATTCCGATGTGGTTTCGGTGTTGAAATCAGCGCCAAGAAACTCTGTGTGAACTGACCCATAAGAAGTATATTAGAAAAAATGTCATTATACCATAGTTGCCAACATTTGAATTTTTTTCCAGGGATACTTAGTGTGTGTTGTCTTTGGTGGGTGTGTCTAATGGTGGCGCGGGTTTTTCTGGTGGGTGTGGCTAGTTGGGTATGGCTTTCCAGTATTTCTGCATACAAAAAAAACTAACAAAATTTCTGCAGTAGTAAGGATATGTTCACACGCAGTGAGCAAAAACGTCTGAAAATCCAAAGCTGTTTTCATGCGAAAACAGCTCCTGATTTTCAGACGTTTTTTTTAGCAACTCGCGTTTTTCGTGGCGTTTTTTACGGCAGTTTTTGGAGCTGTTTTTCAATGGAATCAATGAAAAACGCCTCCAAAAACGTCCCAAGAAGTGTCCTGCACTTCTTTTGACGAGCCGTCATTTTACGCGCCGTATTTTGCAAGCGAGGCGTAAAATAAAGGCTCGTGGGAACAGAACATCGTAATTCCCATTGAAAGCAATGGGCAGATGTTTTTAGGCGTATTAGGGGCGTTAACGCCCGAATTCCGTCTGAAACCACTGCGTGTGAACATACCCTTATGCTTACAACTACTATGGTGGCCGGTATGTCTCTAGTTATCTGGTTGTTTACAGGCAGGTGATGTCTCACTTTATCACTAGGGCTAGGCGATATGTGCTGACCACTACTGGTAGCGTAAAAACCAGCGTAGATAGTGCCACACTCAGTGCCCCTTGTAGATGGTGCTCCACACTGCCCCCAGTAGATATTGCCACATACTGCTCCCTGTAGATAATGATCCACACACTGCTCCCTGTAAATATTGCCACACACTGCTCCCTGTAGATGATGCCAGAGTGCCCCCTGTAGATAGTTCCACATGGCCCCCCTGTAGATAGTGCCACACACAGCCCCCTGTAGATAGTGCCACACAGCCCCCCTGTAGACAGTGCCACATACCCCCCCCCCCTGTAGATACTCCCCCACCCCTAGATAGAGCCATTGTTGCTCCCTATATCAGTGGAATCCCCAGCCAGGTGTCGGCAATGCTCTGGCTGGGGATTCTGCTGCAGAAGGTGCCCCTGACGTCACTGCCCTTATATGGACAGTGAAGTCATGGGCTATTCCTGGAGCCCCGGAATCCCCAGCCAAAGCGTTGCTGACGCCTGGCTGGGGATTCCACTGATATAGGGAGCAACAATGGCTCATAGAATTCCGCTCATAGAGTGAACCCATGACTTCACTGTGCATACAAGGTCAGTGACGTCAGTGGCACCTCCTGCAGCGGAATGCCCGGCAGGGCATCGGCAACGCTTTGGCCAGGGATTTCGCTCCAGGAGGAGTGAATGGTAGAGCAGGAAGCGGAAAGTTTCCTGCTCTGCCATGGTATTCAATTGTATCTGCGTCCTGAGGACGCAGGTACAATTGAATGTAGCAGCTGCTGGGACGAGTCCCGGGACAGTAATTTGCCGGGACGGTCTCTGTAAATTCGGGACACCCGTCAAATTCGGGACAGTTGGCAAGTATGTTATACAATGGATACACAATAATTGCGCCCCCTACTGTCAGTTACCAAGCAGCACAGAAAGATTGCAGGCAAGAGACTTTTATACGTTCCTCATTACATGCAGGGTTGTAGCATTAGGAGGTTCAGAGGTGGCGGTCACACCAGGGTCCTGGGTCTGAGGCCTCTCTGCTGCATAAGAAGACACCAGTATTATAAATGGCACAGTGGGGGTCCTGATACAGATTTTTAATTGGGGTCCAAAAACTTCCATTTACGTCTCTGATTTCACGGATGACATCTAAAACAAATATATCCATCTGACTTGTTCCATTCGTCTCCTCCTTACACCTGTTCTGCTGATTTTACAGAATTTTCGAATGTGACTTTTGCTGAAACAATCATTTCTACAATAGTTAAACATCTGTTTGCTGCCAAGTCAAGAATCAGGATGTCACGGCCCTATAACCAAACAGCGAATCATCAGCACTCGGAAATGTTATATGAGGGGAAAAGTTTTTTTTCTTTTTCATTAAACCAGTGTTTCCTTATACTAGCCGAAAGAGTAGCAAAAATACACGGATCTTCAGGTAAGTAGTTTGGAGTATAAAGCCGTTATCCAATTATGAAAAATCCATAGGACCGCTGAAGCCAGGTACACAAAAACCGGAGACTAAACAAAGTCACCGCTGGAGAGGATTGTAGATGAGAGAAAAAAAATAAATTGTGAAAAATGTAAAAAAGTTGTGAACCATAGTGGCGCTGCTGGTAAGGAGGTTTAGAAAGATGAGGAGAATATATGAAAATATATGGCCACTCATAATAAAACCTTTGTTTTTCATATATTCTCCTCATCTTTCTAAACCTCCTTACCAGCAGCGCCACTATGGTTCACAACTTTTTTACATTTTTCACAATTTTTTTTTTTTTCTCTCATCTACAATCCTTATACTAGCCGGGCGTAGAAGCAGTCACGTTATAGAAAGAGCGAATATGCAACATCAATTATAAAGTCTGTTCTGTTATTAAAAATATGTGCCCCCCATTTCTCTTGCTTAAAATTGTGCTGTAGGCAAGAACTTTACCATCTACTATCTCTCTTCATATCGGATAGCTCCAGGTGTGTAGCGATAGGACATGTAGAGGTGGCAGTCTCACCCATGCCCTGGTACTGAGGAGGCCCAAAGTCTCCTCTGCCACATAAGAAGACCCCAGTATTATAAATAGCACATTTATAGGGGACCCTGTTACGGATTTTGCACGGGGCCCAGAAACTTTGCCTCTCTAGTGGTCCTATATTATTTGTGGTGACATTGTGGTTGGAATCTGGACAAGATGTAAGTCAGGGCTGTCAGGGGAAGAAGCGATAAAGGGGGGGCAGCGTATAGAGTGATCGCTTCTGTGCACACGACAACACTTCTTGTAATCACTGGACAAAAGTGGATTCTAGGCAAGGTGTATATAGAAAAGTGCACCCCACTCTTATTTACATCAATATAATGGAAGAGATTTATCAAAACTGGTGCAAAGGAAAAGTGAAGCCTGACCCCGTCCCACCTGGTAAGCCAGGCGGAGAGTCGGTGCAGCCCAGTATAGAAATTCCAGAAACAGCCGAGCTTGTTAAGCTACGCGTTTTCCGTAACTCCCATAGAAGTGAATAGAAGTTATGGAAACAGCTAAGCAGAGCGAGCTACTCTGTTTCTATAATTTATGCCATTAATATCTGTCACGAGACAATCACTTTAAAGGGGTTATGTGGGGAACAAAAATTATTAGCACAGCACTATGTGATTACACTCGCTAATATACATTCCGGTCCGGGTCGCGCTGATTATGAGATTTTTATAGTACTGCCGGGGTACTGGAAGTCTAGTTGCACTGTCTTCTTTGATGACGATACAACTTTCACACTCCTACTCTATACACCCCATAAGGAAGAACTGATCGCGAAACGCGCGTTGGTGTCTCACACATGACATGCAGGCTTGTAGGACCACTGAGATGGGTAAGGTGCTGTTTCATCCCTGATATGGCATTAATTTTGGAGTGGCCCAACTGTTATGAAAGGGAAGGTGTTCCTTGTGGACACAACTTAGCCCATTACTACATTGCTCCAGTAGTGTATGTATTTGTTACATTCCTACTCTGTAAGCTGTGAGAGCAAAGAATGTAGAAAAAGAAACACACAGCTGAGATTCATTCATACGCAGCTATCCTAAGGCCTCATTCACACGAGCGTGAATCACGTCCATGTGCTGTGCGTTGAAATAACACGCAGCACACGCACCCATTCATTTCAATGGGGCCGTTCACACATGCGTGAGTTTTCAGGCAGCGAGAGTCCGTTGCGTGAAACACACTGCATGTCCTATGTTGGTACGTTATCACGCACCTAGCCGGCCATTGCAATCAATGGGCGCGTGAAAAGCACATCCGTGTGTTGGTGTGTGATTTGCGCATCAATTCGATTGAAAAAAAAAAATCTGCTTTGCGAATGCCACTCGCAAAGCACACTGATGCATAACGCAACACACATGGATCAGATTCACACGTGTTTTTCACACGCGTGAATCTGATACGTTCGTGTGAATGAGGCCTAAGGCCAGGGCTACACGTGGACTTTTTGTAGCGCTACTTGTTGATTTTAAAGCTATGTTCACACACTTAACCAAAAACGTCTGAAAATGCGGAGCTGTTTTCAAGGGAAAATAGCTCCTGATTTTCAGACCTTTTTTTTAGCAACTCGCGTTTTTCGCTGCGTTTTTGGAGCTGTTTTTCTATAGAGTCAATGAAAAACGGCTGCAAAAACGGCTCAAGAAGTGACATGCACTACTTTTCACGGGCGTTTTTTTACGCATCCGTTCTTCAAAACGGCCGCGTAAAAAAACGCCCCGTCGGAACAGAACGCAGTTTTTCCAATTGAAATCAATGGGAAGATATTTGGAGGCATTCTGCTTCCGATTTTGGAAAAAGGGCCGAAAATAAGCCGTGTGAACGCAAAAAAAAAAACGTCTCAAAATCCGGAGCGGTTTTCAATAAGCCGTGCACACGCAAAAAAAAAAACGTCTCAAAATCCGGAGCGGTTTTCAAGGGAAAACAGCTCCTGATTTTCAGACGTTTTTTTGTCAAATTCGCGTTTTTAGCGGCCGTTTTTGGAGCTGTTTTTCTATGTAAAAAACGGCTCCAAAAACGGCTGAAGAAGTGACATGCACTTCTTTTTCGCGGCCATTTTTTTACACCCCGTTGGAACAGAAGGCCGTTTTCCCATTGAAATTAATGGGCAGATGTTTGGAGGCGTTTTGCTTCCGATTTTTCGCCCGTTTACGGCCTCAAAAACGGACGAAAACACTCCGTGTGAACATACCCTCACTCTTGAGCTACAGCTGCAGTCCACATGAATACATTGAGTTGCAGGCAATCCTGTGGACTGCAGCTGTCACACAATAGCAAAAATCAATCAGTCCTGGACTTACAGGGTATGTTCACACGCCCGTTTTACGCCTCGAATTACGGCTGAAAAAATGGCTCCAAACAATCTGCAAACATCTGCCCATTGAATTCAATGGGTCTTACGGTGTTCTGTGCAGACGGGCTTTTTTTTTACGTGACGCTGTCAAAAGACGGCGCGTAAAAAGACGCCCGCCTCAAAGAAGTGCATGTCACTTCATGGGACGTAACTGGAGCCGCTTTTCATTGACTCCATTGAAAAACAGCCCCAATTATGTCCGTAATGGACGCCGCGAAACACGCGTGCACTTGTCAAAACATCTGAAATTCAGGAGTTGTTTTCGCCTGAAAACAGCTCCATAATTTCAGACGTAATTGGCGTTGCCGTGTGCGCATACCCTTACTGTGTCCTTAATGAGAAGTAATATGGGTGAGAAGTTATATACATATACGATTTCTAAAATACAACTTCTCTTACATGATCTCTGGAAATACAGGAGGACTGGTTCAGCTGAGCGTCAGTCTTTGCTTTTTTTGGCATTACTCTTTAGTCCGGGACCCCACCCTGGCAAATGTGATGGTAAAAATGAATGTCAGTTGTAGCTAGACAGGATATTAAGTCACTTTTACAACTGATCCAGGTCCTTGTTAAGGCATAAAAGGAACACAAACCAATTATGCACAGTACAGGGGGCTCCGGCCGCTGCAGCAAAAGTGGGGGGGGGGGAGGTCCCGAGTCCTCTCATCAATTGTGTGTACGCAGTGGAGGAGCCGTATACAGCTGTGCGCTATGTGCTCTGTTATCAATTACATATACATTCATTAAAAAAGACATTCACATCTCTTTATCTACTTTAGACATCATCGGATAAGTTTTGAAAACGTTAATTTTATGAAAAAGTTGTTTCCACCATTTATGCCATTTCAATAGGCTATAAGCAGATATTGTCATCCAACTTTACCAAATTCCTGAACGGCACATCTAACTATTTATTGACTCCCAACAAGGTAAATCATAGCCAAGCCCTTTGGTACTGTTCAGAGATTTCCATACAAAACTTTGTAGATACTACTACTTTCACTACTAAAAACCTACATACTTTATTAGCCCTCCTAGGGGATTTGAACCAGCAATCGTTAGGCTCCTGGGTTGCCAGTAAATCGTCATTTTTACAGGCATCTGTAACAGAGGCAGAGAAAAGGCAGCCCTGGGGGCCTTCATTGGGTCCCTGGGATGCCATAACAACCGTCGTCACCTCCCGATCTCACTGCAGGGGGGTGCGATGAGCTGTCGGAGGGAGCTTTCAACGCCTCAGATGCTGCGGTCACATTTGAGGGGTTAAACAGCCAGGAACAGCGTGATCGCTGCTCCCGGCTGTTAGTCCTGGGTGTCCGCTGTATACAGCCGACACCTGCAGCATATGGAGAGCGCTCCAAGCATCACCCCCACAACCGGACGTAATGGCACGTCCGGGTGCGTGAAGGGGTTAATGGACACAGTGAAATGCTTAATTTCACCTGTGGAGGCACTGCAGGAACATTGAACACTTGCTGCCAGGTTTCCCCACAGATTACAGCTGATCGCTGGGTTTCTCAATAGCAGGAAACCATCTAGTGCTAAATCCTGCTCCCGTCAGGTCCGCGGGACTGACAGGTTCAATGACAGCGGGGTCCTGCGTTACTAAGTTCATAACTAGGGGCTCATTCAGATGAGCGTAAAACTCGTCCGTGTTCTGTGCGTGTAAATCCTTGATTTCAATGGGGCCATTCACACATGCAGGAGTTTTAACGCAGCGTGTGTTCGTTGCGTGAAACTCACTGCATGTCCTATATTGGTGCGTTTTCACGCACCTATGTGCCCATTGAAGTTAATGGGTGCGTGAATATGGGTTAATGGATGCAAATGCACATCGGTGTGCTGTGCGTGATTTGCGCATCAATTCCATTGAAAAGAAAAAGATGTGTTTTGCGAGTGCGTGAAAAATACATGCCACTCGCAAAGCACAGATGCCATACAGAGCAGCTGTATCTCAAAAAGTAAAACGAATTTGTAATAAAGACTATTTATAAAATCGCACCAAACACACTGATTGACCGGATTATAAAAAAAAAAAAATTAGATGCCTTTAAATGTGGAATTCCCCTTTAAGATGTAAGTATTTAATGGAGTCGATTCCTACGCTACTTTTTAACAGGGCTGCACGGGATTGTCTGGTTAACAGTAAACAATGAATTTTTGCCTTCACAGTTCACTGAAGAAAATTACAATTTTGGGGTCCAGTGGTCCTTTAAGACCAGGAAAAGGGTAAAGAACAGATAAATCACCATTAAATTGGTGAGATTGGGTTATATTACTCTTTGCCAAAACAATAACGGCAGCCGGGCCTCAGACACAGGGAAAATAATTGCTCCTCCTGCAGCGACAGTAAAATAGTTGATTACTCCTGTAGCCCTGGAGAAAGCAATATATCAATGAAAACTACTGTGCACCGGGCTCAACCCCATATGCAATGGCTTATGGGAAAACTGGAAGATTCACTATTTTAGTACATTGTATACAAATAAATATAATTTGGACTCTCAAATTTTATTGCATTATTTTCTTTGCTTCATCCATGTTCTTCCTATTCATTTCAATGGAAGGTGACGGCACAGCAGCGTACGCAGAAATCATAGGGCCCCATAGGAAAACTCAGAATGAACTCCACTTCCCACTGAGAGCTCCGCCAAATGTACTACGCTTTTATTAAACGTAATGTCCACCATTCCACGTTTTTAGGTCCTAAATGCGGCGCTGATTAATTTAATTTAATATATCTGTAGAGGAGAGTTCTGTTTTTTTGTGACTTGATAAATAATATAATTCTGGATGCATGCAGTCACCACTAGAGGGAGCTAACTACAAATGGATTTAGTTAATTTTAATGGGAGATGTATAAATCTCTATGGAGTACGCTCCCCCTAGTGGTGGCTGCTGGTATCCTCTATGACAGTGTCATGGGAATGCATAAGTTACAATCAGCCTCAGCAGGGGGCGACAATAAGCACATGAGAAGCTCCTCCCAGTTTTAACACAATATGAATCTGTGCTCTATCCTGAGGCATGATGGGAGGGATATTTATAATAAAAAATATATACTTCGCAATGTCTATTTTTGAACAATGTCTTACCACATAATTTAGAACTCTTTACACTGCGGTATATGTTAACGCTATATTAAGTAGAGTTGCCCTTTAAGAGGTATTTTTTTATTCCACTTTTCCTTGTAGTTATAAAGGTTACTTGGTGGAAAATGTTAACAATGTTTCTGTCATTTAAAGGCACAGAAGGAATATTCAGGCTTGAAATGAAAAACGATATAAAGCACTGTAATATAAAACATCACGTTATAAAAGTAATAGATAAAGCAGAAAAATAATCGGATTCTTCTAAAGCAGAAGAACCCAAGACAAAAATATTTCATGCGTCTACATATAAGAATTGATATTATCCAACTCACTAGGAAAATGACCTCATAAACAATAATGAGCACAAAGATAAAGATGTAAAGATACAGAATATAAAGCAGAAACTCAACACGAGAACAACAAAGGGGATGTCATGCGGCTCCGACACAACACAATGAACACAGAAGATCTAATACAATTATTCCAGAGCCTTGAAAAGCAGACATGACAGAAATGGTGCCACACAGAGGAACACACCATAGAAATTCCCTAATATTATATAAGATAATGTCCGCCATGGAATTCGGATATTAGGGAATTGCTATTTATGCAGTTCTCTAAATCATGATTTTGATGATATAGCTTCAATTTAAAGGGCTGATCCACTTTTAATGAACCTATAATTTTATATAAAAGGAAATTGCATAAATAGCAATTCCCTAATATACTTTTATTATTAGAATCCTTATAAAAGCATTCTGAATATAGAGATGCAGGAAATTCATTATTACATGTTATCCCCATTAGTCCCATTGCATATACTGTGCTACTCTACAGAGGCCCGGAGGGGCGGAGCATGACACAGAGGTTCATAGAACAACAGTAAGAATCCCTGTGTCATGCACCGCCCCCTGAGGCCTTGCTCTAGGAATAAGTGTGCCCAGTGTATCAGTTCTGCCAGACCTGTCCCCTCTTCAGATATGACTATTTTAGTAAATACTTGTATTCCCCGTGAAATAACAATTCTGGAGCATATTTTCTTAGAACTCGAAGTTGTGCCGTTCCTCTGTTATTCCTCCTAGAAATGTATGAATAAATTGACAGCTGGGTGTTACCAGTTGGGTGTGTTCCTACACAGAGTGACAATGTCCAATCAGTGCTCACAGTCTCAGACTGTGTAGGGACACACCGCTTTGACAAGAGGAATAGTAACAACCAGTTGTCAAATTATTCATACATTTCTAGGAGGAATAACTGAGGAATAGAACAACACATAGTTTTAGGAAAATATGTTTCAGAATTGTTATTTTATGGGAAATATTTATTCAAATAGACATGTCAGGAGAAGTGACAGGTCCTCTTTAAAGGGGCTATGGACAACCCTTTTAAATTGGGCAAGTCCCCCGACAATTAGCTTATCCTCAAATGTCCCGTACTTGGAATCACTTGTGATCAGCTGTTGTCTCCAGGATCGCCAATCTGCAAATGCTCCTTGTATTTTGCTGCTGAGAAAGTATAAAATTACATGGGTATGCATCTAAAGGTATTATTGTATGCTGCAGGGCTGATGTCTGCTGTCGGGGGATGGTTAGGCTGCCCCCATACTGATTCATTGGGATCTCTGGTGGAGCTCAATAAAATTGGTAGGTTCGGCCAAGGGGTTAATTAAAGGCTAATATACTCAGATAACATACTCTATATATACTCATAGAACTAAACTACTAGATATACTGATATAACACTCTATATATACTCATAGAACTATGCTACTAGATATACTGATATAACACTCTATATATACTCATAGAACTAAACTACTAGATATACTGATATAACACTCTATATATACTCATAGAACTATACTACTAGATATACTGATATAACACTCTATATATACTCATAGAACTATGCTACTAGATATACTGATATAACACTCTATATATACTCATAGAACTAAACTACTAGATATACTGATATAACACTCTATATATACTCATAGAACTATACTACTAGATATACTGATATAACACTCTATATATACTCATAGAACTAAACTACTAGATATACTGATATAACACTCTATATATACTCATAGAACTATACTACTAGATATACTGATATAACACTCTATATATACTCATAGAACTATGCTACTAGATATACTGATATAACACTCTATATATACTCAGAACTAAACTACTAGATATACTGATATAACACTCTATATATACTCATAGAACTATACTACTAGATATACTGATGTAACACTCTATATATACTCATAGAACTATGCTACTAGATATACTGATATAACACTCTATATATACTCATAGAACTATGCTACTAGATATACTGATATAACACTCTATATATACTCATAGAACTATACTACTAGATATACTGATATAACACTCTATATATACTCATAGAACTAAACTACTAGATATACTGATGTAACACACTATATATACTCATAGAACTATACTACTAGATATACTGATGTAACAGTATATATACTCATAGAACTATACTATATATACTCACAGAACTATACTTTATGTGTATGTAACACTATGTATATCCTAGAACTTTATATAACATCCACTTTATATACTCATGTAATTAATTTAGTAAATCAATACATGTAGCATAAAATCGACCCAGATGGGACTTGAACCCACAATCTCCAGCTCCGGAGGCTGACGCCTTATCCATTAGGCCACTGGGCCTCTGTACACCCACATGCCAGTGTTACTCTTTGTATTCCTCCCTCTCGGTCTGAAGTCCTTGTTTATGTGATAATGACAGGAAGCTGAAAGGTCACAGGTCACATCCTAAGAATGGGGCATTAAGAACAGTCACATAAAGTTTTTTAGAGTAGATATGCCGTATAAAATGGCGCAAGCGTGTACGTCATACATACGAGTTATCATTATTTACATATTCTTCTTTAGTCTACGTGGTCGCTAGCATACACTAACATCTTAGCTGCTAACACGCACCATCACACCTCCCCCACTACTCATTTATAGTAGTTGTCCCCTTTTTATGTGGCACAGGGGCCGGGAGTGACTGCACCCGTCAGAACAGGATCTAATGTCTAACAGGTGATATAAGGGAAAAAGTTAAATATTAGGACACCTCAATTTCATAGAGGAGTCCCTCATCCAGGACACCCCTCGATCAGTCAGAGAGGGGTGCAACTACAAGGTACAACTGTCTGGAGGACATGACACTACCATTGCCAGATCGCCCATCGACGATGTAATGTGACATTTCCCATGCATAATGAAAAAAAGTTTGATTGTTTGATACCTTGGGAGATAAGCGGCATCAGAGGTTTCTTATACCACCTTCCTTATTGAAACAACATGCCCATTTGGTAGAGGTTAACAGGCATGTTTATAGGGGAGTCAGGGAAGTGTATGACCTGTTTTAGAGGTGTGTCTGTCAGCAAACTGTTGACAGGTTCCAGTAGCAACCAGCAGAATTCTGAATGACTCCTTCTACTATAGGACCGGATTAAACTAACACAAACTTGATGCAAATATATTTGTTTCTTTTTACAAATATATGTATCAAAAATGTAAAAAAACAAAAACTATGTGAACCCATCTGCTGTAGCCACTCCTGTACTGATCTGCTTTGTGATGAACAGACCCCCACTGAGAGATTTTCCTGAATTTGCATTTCCTTTGCATTTGTAAATCCCCCCCCCCCTTCAATGCCAAACAACCACCCCCCCTCCCCATCAATTATATGAAAATGTATCGGCAGCATGCCAACAAGTTAAAAAAATACAATTTAAAAAAAAGATACAAAAAGACCAAAGACTGTAGAATGATTCATGGCAGTAGATTAGCAGAATTAGACCCTCATAGTGTTATCTGGATTAATAGAATCATAGATTCGTTTGCGTCGTAAAATACTAACGATGCAAATTATCAGCAGATGTAAAATAATAATCTACAGTCATCCAAAAAGAGAAGTTCAATGAAATGTTAAGCGCAGAGATGATTGCTGCTTGTCTCTCGCTGCCGCTGCTTTAAGAAATTAACCAATTCATTGGTGGTTGCTGAGAGTCGCCTGATTTAAAGGCGTACAAGCGCCTATTTCTGACAAACCACAATATTTCAGAGCAGTTCCTAACTATAAAAATATTAAGGGGGGGGGGGGTGTTCCATAAATCAGTGGTTCCATGGGGGAACTCTTGGTAAAGTGCCCAAGGAACCCCTACCAATGGAATAAAAATAAAAAAAGAGGCGGAGCACATGACAAGGTCACAAGGGTGGGGTCAGATAACATGGCCGCATGGGGGTAAAGGAGTGATGCACAAAACACCCCTTCTGTGTTGTTGGTGGATGACCATGTGTTCAGATAACCATTTAGGGTTGACATTTTGGGGGGCAAATGAAAAATTATTCATACCACCCAAATTTGATTCCCAAATCATGGAACATTTAAGCCCCACCCCTTTTCTACCCAGGTACTGCCACAAAATGACAAGATTTTTATGCAAATCTAAATTAGTCCCGCCTCTTTTCAGTCCCATTCACAGGGGCCCTAAGAGAGTGATGGTGCATCATGGGGGTTGTTGCAATCAGGTTATTTGCTGCGGAGAGTTCTCAAATAAGAACTGTATCAAACAATATAAAGGTTCAATTTCACTTATCAATAGTCCCATCCGAGCTGCATAGACGCTACTTATAAAGATGGATTATAGCATACCTAAGTAGGTGATGTGATGTCATACATTACGCACTGTTATGATGTGATGTCATACATTACGCACTGTTATGATGTGATGTCATACATTACGAACTGTTGCCTGGGGTCCTTCTAAGTGGGGGCTAGCAAAAGCCAGAATTTTTTACGATCACTGTGGAACCCCAGTTGGGAAATACTGCCATATACTTTATTTT
Organism: Rhinoderma darwinii; assembly: GCF_050947455.1. Classification (NCBI taxonomy): domain Eukaryota; kingdom Metazoa; phylum Chordata; class Amphibia; order Anura; family Rhinodermatidae; genus Rhinoderma; species Rhinoderma darwinii. The sequence goes on from NC_134693.1 coordinate 130,020,852, forward strand.
ATAAATTAGTGATTACAACTCCAGGGGGTGGCGCTGTTGCATTTGTGTCTATGATGGGAGTTTGCTGCTGATAGTGGTTAAAAGTGGTACTGCAAGTCAAAATAAAAAATTGCAGTAACATTTTTGAAACCTTTAAAAAAATAATTGAAAAAAAAAATACTTACATATCATCATCAGATTTCACAAGCGGTGACTTACTCTAAGCAAAGGTCTCACAGAATCCCGCACTTGATCTCACTTCCTTGCATTTACCTCCCATCCTTTTCCTGTCTGAGGACTTCCCTGAGCTTCACTGGCACTAAACAGGTGTCACTCTGTTACAGGAAAAAGGAAGCAGAGATGGATTTCCTCCACAAGGTTATAACTGTCTCAGGATCACTCCCAGCATGCCTCAGGGTAAGCAGAATCCAAAGATAAATTTGCATTAGATGATGACAACGACAAAGGATAAGTAATGTAACAGCGATTTAGAGACCGTGATGTGTAAGCTGCGACAGCAAGGGCAGCATACGGGCACCAATAAATATATAGTAAAACCAGGAGCTGCTCTAGATTTACCCGAGATGGCACAAGGACGTGATCGATTGTGCCAGGAGAGTGCCCTATTTTAAGGCGGTAGTCCAGGATTGGAAAAACATGGCTGCTTTCTTCCAAAACAGTGCCACATCTGTCCACAGGTTGTGTTTGGTACAGCCCTATTCACTTCAATGCAGCTGAGCTGCAATACCAGGCACAACCCATGGACAGGTGTGGCACAGTTTCTCTAAGAAAGCAGCCATGTTTTCAATACTGAAGACAAATTCTATAACAAATAGACTAGAATTGGCAAGTCCAAAAAAAGTAAAAAAAAATCCACTATTTTCAAAGTTTACACAAAAAAAGAAAAGATTATAATCACCGCTCCTGGCGATCCCGTCGCAACGCGTCCCAGGTGCCCCGGCTCGTCTCTGTAAAACCGGCCTCCTGTGATGACGTTTTGTCACATGTGACCACTGCAGCCAATTACAGGTCACATCTGACGATACGTCATCACAGAAGGCCGGCTGTGATGGGGGCACTAGGGGAGGTGGCGATGTCGGTGTAAATAATTGAAAATACCCTTTTGGTAAAATATTTATCCTGGTGTGTTCTTAAATCTTCAGAAATGGCATCAACTGGACACTGAGCAGAAATAGAAATTGAGCTGATGCTGCGCTGCTTGGTGGGGCTCAGCGGAGGATCCTGCTGCAGAGGAGGCGCAATGTGAATGCCTCATTAACCTGCATATATGTAGTGTCTAGAATACAAAGAGCCGTCCTTAAATCATAGCAATGGTCTAATATGCAACATTTAAAGGGGAACTCCGGAAAACAAAATCTCACTTTGATGTGCATCAAAAGTGCAACTCTATGAAAAAAGAAGTACTACAGCGAATAGACTTACATTCAACACCAATGGAACGTAACTGATGCCAGATTATCAGATATATTGGATTATCGAACGGTCATAGAAAAGAATACAGTATTGTTCACACAGTGCAGTTTTCATGCAGTTTTTTTAACAGGGCAATTTCCTAATTCTTTATGTTTCTGATCTTCTGGTTTTGTGAAATTCCATATTGTGGCAGATTAAGGGTCATGCACGCAGCATCGTGGCATGCACGGACCCTGTACGGGGACAGAGATTCCCTAGGGGCCACCAAATGGTGCCACTGCGAATTATGTGTTTTGGTTTTTTTACAAATTGAAACAGCGCCACCTAGCCTTTAAAATGATGAATTACCATTTACAATACTTGACATAAATAATTAAAGAGGACCTGTCACTTTTCTGCGATCAATGCAAGGACAGGATCTGTGCTACACAGTAACGAGCCGGGCACCTTAGTCGTGTCAGATGTAGACAGGTTTTTAGCCTCAGAATGTAGACAATAATGTTTCCATTCACTGACAGAGACATTGAAAATGGTAAAAAAAAATATTATTGCTTGATATTAATATTTTAGAGGAACAACATGGCATAACTGATAGAGTTATGAGAAAATAAAGCAATAGTTAGCTAAATGTTGATAGAAAATGCATCAGTTGTGCCATTTTGTTCTGTTGAAATAGTGTACACTATAATTTAAGCAAAATTTTTAAAAAGGGCCTAACTTGGCTGAATGATGATTTACAGCATTTTCACCTATATATAATATACCTAAAAATATAAGCTAGTTTATAAATACCTAGAATTACTCATCCTATACTGATCCTGAGTTACAGCCTTGTGTTATACTCCAGAACTGAATTCACAATTCTGCTAATTGTCATTGGAAACAGTCAACAAGCTTGTTGTCAGACACACCAATAACAGCTTAGCAGAGCACCTATAATGCAGGTGGACAGTTAGTTCTTTATTCATCAGGTCCCTGTACTGCAGACAATAAGCCAGCTAGAGGTTTCAGCTTTGAAGAATTGTGAATGCAGAACTGTAGTATTAGGCTATGTTCACACGGAGTATTTTGGGGGAGGAATATTTGCCTCAAAATTCCATTTGGAACTTTGAGGCAGATATTCCTCTCCCTGCACGCCGATTTTCGCAGCGATTATCGCGCCGTTTTTCGCCCGCGGCCATTGAGCGCCGCGGGCATAAAACAGCGAGAAATACGCTTTCTCCTGCCTCCCATTGAAGTCAATGGGAGGTCAGAGGCGGAAGCGCCCGAAGATAGGGCATGTCGCTTCTTTTTCCCGCGAGGCAGTTTTACTGCTCGCGGGAAAAAGACGCCGACGCCTCCCATTGAAATCAATGGGAGGCGTTCTCGGGCCGTTTTTGCCGAGTTTTGCGACGCGGTTTCCGCGTCAAAAAACTCGGCAAAATACCCCGTGTGAACATAGCCTAATACAGGCTGATACTCAGGATAAGATAAGTAATGTAATGTATGTACACAGTGACTCCACCAGTAGAATACTAGAGCACAGCTCTGGAGTATAATACAGGCTGTAACTCAGGATCAGTACAGAATAAGTAATGTAATGTATGTACACAGTGACTCCCCCAGCAGAATAGTGAGCGCAGCTCTGGGGTATAATACAGGATGTAACTCAGGATCAGTACAGAATAAGTAATGTAATGTATGTACACAGTGACTCCCCCAGCAGAATAGTGAGCGCAGCTCTGGGGTATAATACAGGATGTAACTCAGGATCAGTACAGAATAAGTAATGTAATGTATGTACACAGTGACTCCCCCAGCAGAATAGGGAGTGCAGCTCTGGATAATACAGGCTGTAACTCAGGATCAGTACAGGATAAGTAATGTAATGTATGTACACAGTGACCCCACCAGCAGAATAGTGAGTGCAGCTGTGGAGTATAATACAGGATGTAACTCAGGATCAGTACAGGATAAGTAATGTAATGTATGTACACAGTGACTCCACCAGCAGAATAGTGAGTGCAGCTCTGGAGTATAATACAGGATGTAACTCAGGATCAGTACAGGATAAGTAATGTAATGTATGTACACAGTGACTCCCCCAGCAGAATAGTGATGGCAGCTCCGGAGTATAGTACAGGCTGTAACTCAGGATCAGTACAGGATAAGTAATGTAATATATGTACACAGTGACTTCACCAGCAGAATAGTGAGTGCAGCTCTGGAGTATAAAACAGGATGTAACTCAGGATGAGTACAGGATAAGTAATGTAAAGAAGAGGCTGGACGCAGCTGCAGGCTTAAGGGAAGCCGACATGACCGTCCTGGTAGGGAAAGGGTTAATGTTATGAGGTGAGGGAAAGTTGAAGGAGCTGAAGGAGGGACGGGGAGGAGTTAAGGGGGACGGGGGGGCCGTTACTGCGCTTCCCGCTGTTTCTCGGCATTGAGCCGGAAGCAGCGGGAGGAGTAACACACACTAAGCAAAGCTCCTCGTTGCCCGGTTTTTTAGTAATGGCAGAGGCCCTGATTTTAGAGCGGCTGCGTGCCGCTGCTGTGCACCACGGTCCCGGATGGCTCGAGGAGACCGTGGCTGCATTAACGCGGATCCCGGACGCCGTTTCGCCACGCCGGGCACGGCGTTCGGGGTCTGTTGTAAGGGACAGGCTCCCCTCCCCCGGCCCCCTTACGAGCATGGCTATGGCGGCGGGGGGGGAGTCGGCAACAACCGCTCCTGCGCTGGGCAGGCAGAGAGCGGTGCCAGGGGTGACGGCGATGCAGGCTGTGTCGACCCGTCCCTCTCGGCGGTCCCGACCTCCAGAGCGCCTTAGTCCGGAGGTAGTCCCGCGGACACGGCGTCGCAGAGGGAGCCCGATCCCGGACGCTGCAGGCCAGGCAGCTGGGAGGACCGCCCCTTCCCAGGCCCTGCGTCCTGGCAGGAATCCCAGGCCGCGACGGGGTCCGGCGGTAAGCAGGGAGTCGCAGGCTGGGCTCCCTGTCACCCCTCCCCCATCAGATGGAAGATGTCGAGAGCAAGGTACGGCCGCCCCGCATGGTGATGTTCCGGCCAGGGGGCAGGCTTCGTCAGGATCGTCTAGACGGGCGACTAGATCTGCAGCGACGTCGAGGCAACAGGTCCGGTCGGAAGTCTGGGTCCCGGCGGTCGGGCGGCAGGTTGCCGGCCCATCGGTCAGCGCGTCCTCATCCCCTTTCCGAAGATGTCGTTGGGAGGGACAGTCGTCGGCGAGAGAAGAATTGGAGGAAGGTGAACTGGACGTGTATCGTCGAGGTCAGGATGGTCCGGCTGACGGGAACACAGCGCCTGTGCAGCCCGGTGAGTGTATAACTCCATTATTGTCTTATCCAGCGATTTTTATGTCGGGTGTCGGCGGGGGGGCTGCTAGCATAGCATCGGGGGCCGGTAGTGGCGCGGGCGGACGCGACGGAGCGGGTTTGGCAGATTTAGTGGGTTGCTTACGGGAGCTGGTGGGGCGCCTGGATAGGGCCGCGGCGCCGGTAGTAACGGAAGTGTCCCCTGCGGTAGTTTGGGAAGGCCCCAGGGACGTGGGATCGTTGCAGGCGCGTCCTGTGGTGGCGGTTAGAGAGGCGGTCGCGGTGTCGGTACAGACTGAGGCACAGAAGGACGGCGATCGAGTGCGCATGGATGATCGTGCTCGGGGGGAGGTGTATGTTTGTTTTGAGGGTCCGTTGGGGGCGCATTTAAAGCAGGAGGTGCGTGATCGGATCTGGAAAGATGAATATGTTGAAATTTTTTCTCTCTTGCCGCTGGCTAAATTTAATTTGGATAAGAGCAAGCGGGATGAGAGTAAAAAGGACGAGGAGGAACGGCGGCGGTATAGGCTTATCCCGCAGACGTTCGTTAATTGGTCGCAGGCGTTCGCCATATTGGCTAGTGTGATAGGGGAAAAGGCGCCGGAAAATTGTTCGGCGTTATTTTGTTATTTTGATGCTATTGGGGAGGCTCATAGGGCGTATGGGGGTCAGGCGTGGCTGCGATATGATGAGCAATTCCGTTAGCGGAAGGCGGTTCGGCCGGCGATTCGGTGGGACCAGAAGGATATTGCTCTCTGGTTACGGGTTACGGCTCCGGTTAGGCAGCCCTTTCCCGGGAGCGGTGGCCAGGGAGGCCAGTCTAGTCAGAGTGGACAAAGCGGCGGGGGAAAGGCGGGGTTTTGCTGGCAATTCAATGAAGGCCAGTGCAAGTTCGGGGCCACGTGCAAGTTCAAGCACGTGTGCTCCGAGTGTAATGGTGCATCACACGGGGCGGCAAAATGTCTGCGAAAAAAGAGGTCAGGGAACCAGCACGGGGCTGGTCAAGGGGGTGTCGCCGGTGAGGGTGGAAAGGATGGCCCCTTATCTAAGTGAGTATCCGGATAGGGCGGCAGCTAAGTTGCTTTATGAAGGTTTTAGTGTTGGTTTTGTTATTCCTCCGCCTCCTTATGAGGTTCCGGTTACGCGGAGAAATTTAAAATCGGCTTACTTGCAGGCGGAAGTCGTGTCGGAAAAGTTGTTAAAAGAAGTTTCGTTGGGGCGCATGTCGGGGCCATTTGGGGAGGCGCCGGTGAAAGATTTAGTTGTGTCCCCTTTGGGTATTGTCCCTAAACGCGAGCCCGGAAAGTTTCGTTTGATTCAACATTTATCGTATCCCAAAGGTTCGTCGGTAAATGACGGGATTGATCACGAGTTGTGTTCCGTAGTTTATACCTCATTCGATAAGGCGGTGGGGTTAGTGCGGGCTGCGGGTCCGGGGGCGCTGCTAGCAAAAACCGACATCGAGGCGGCGTTCAGGTTGTTGCCGGTCCATCCAGAAAGCCAACGGCTGTTGGGTTGTTTTTGGAATGGGGCCTTTTACGTGGATCGGTGCCTTCCGATGGGGTGTTCTCTTTCTTGTGCATACTTCGAGGCGTTTAGTAGCTTCGTGGAGTGGGTTACGAGGGGAGTATCCGGGGTCGATTCGTTGATCCATTACTTAGATGATTTTTTGTGCGTTGGCCCGGGGGGTTCGCCGGTTTGCGGTAACTTGCTTCATGCCCTGCAGACGGTGGCGAGGGATTTTGGGATCCCTTTGGCGCCGGAAAAAACGGAGGGCCCGGTAGCGACGATTTGTTTCTTGGGAATCGAAATTGACTCGGTGGCAATGGAGTGTCGGCTCCCGGCGGATAAGTTGGGTGCTTTGAGGCTGGAGGTGCGACGGGCTTGTAGAAGGAAGAAAATGTCGCTGCGGGAGCTTCAGTCGCTGCTGGGGAAGTTGAATTTCGCATGCCGGATTATGCCGATGGGGAGGGTGTTTGGTAGAAGGTTGGCGGCGGCAACGGCGGGAGTGCGGGCGCCGCATCATTTTGTGCGGCTCAAGGAGGAGCACCGAGCTGATCTTCAGGTTTGGGATGACTTCTTGGGCCAGTACAATGGTCGCTCGCTATGGATGGCCCCAGCGCAGGATACGAGTGATCTGAATATTTTCACGGATGCGGCTGGGGCGGGTGGCTTTGGAGCTTACGGGGGAGGTCCGTGGTGCGCAGGTCAATGGCCGGCTAGCTGGGTGTCCAGTGGATTGACGCGGAATCTGGCCCTGCTCGAGCTGTTTCCCATCGTGGTGGCGGCTACCATTTGGGGGGACAGGCTCAGGGATAAGAAGGTCCGTTTTTACTGCGACAACATGGGGGTGGTGCTTGCCATTAATAACATCACGGCGTCCTCTCCTCCGGTAGTTCAATTGTTGCGACATTTAGTGTTGGTGTGTTTGTCGTTGAACGCGTGGGTGGTGGCGGTGCATGTCCCGGGTGTACGGAATTGTGTTGCTGATGCTCTTTCTCGCTCGCAGTGGGACCGGTTTCGGCAATTGGCCCCGGGAGCGGAACGTCTCGGTGTGGCTTGTCCGGATCATCTATGGGATCTGGTATCGGTCCCGTAGAGCAGCTGTTACAAAGGTCTTTGGCGCGCACGACGTGGAGTGCTTATGCTGCTTGTTGGAGGCAGTGGGAGGAGTGGGTAAGAGAGTTGGGTGATGTCAATACGGATAGAGACAGGTTGGTGGCACTTTTGTATTGGTTAGGGGATGCCTGGGAGGTGGGGTTTTCAGTAGCGAAGGTGAACCGGTTCATATCCGCGGTGGCGTTTGGGCTTAAGTTGCGGGGCTTGCGGGATGTATCGAAGGAATTTCTGGTATCGCAGGCTTTGAAGGGGTTGCGCAGAGGTAGGTTGGAGGCGGATAGTAGAAGGCCGGTGTCGTTTGCTTTGCTTGGCTTGTTGGGCGGTTCATTAGCATCGGTATGTCGTTCTTCAGATGAAAGGGATTTGTTTCGGTTGGCTTTTTCGTTGGCGTTCTTCGGAGCATTTAGAATAGGTGAGTTGGTGTCGCCAAGTACTAAACAGGCAGGGGGGCTGAGATCTGGGGAGGTGAGCCTTTTTGCAGATCGGCTGGAGGTATGGTTGCGTAGATCAAAAACTGACCAATTAGGGAAGGGAAAACTGATAGTTTTGTTCGCTCTCCCGGGGTCGGTCATGTGCCCAGTAGAGTGCATGCGGGGTTTTACAAAAAACAGGGGGTCTCCAGATTTGCCTTTGTTACGTCATGTGGACGGGTCGTTCTTGTCCAGGTTTCAGTTTGGAGCTGTTTTTAAAAAATGTTTGACGGCGGTGGGGGTTGCGGCAGGCTCATATTCATCTTATTCCTTCCGGATTGGCGCAGCAACGGAAGCAGGGCGCTGGGGGTTGGATGATGAGGGGGTGAGGCGTATCGGTCGTTGGGAGTCTAAAAGGTTTAAGTCCTATGTCCGCCCCCATATGTTGTAATTTTGTTGTTTATGCTTGCGAATGTTATGGTGGTGCCTAACTGTGTTTTCCGTTTCAGATTCGCCTCCTTGTCTGGTGTGGTTGATGGGTCATTCGTACGTGCACTGGGGGGCTTTGAGGGCGGACGTCCGCCCGGATGGTCGCCAGTTGCGCATTCCGCGACAGGATGCGGTTGTGCATTGGCTGGGGTTTAGAGGTATGTCGTGGAACAGGGTGTTGGCGGAATTCCAGACATATGTGCGGCTTGATAGGGTTCCGGAGGTTTTAGTGTTGCACGTGGGTGGGAATGACTTAGGAGTCCGCCCTTTTCGTGAGTTGGTGCGGGATATCAAACATGATTTGTTGTGTTTGTGGGTATCTTATCCCAAGTTGGTGGTAGTGTGGTCGGACATAGTCCCAAGGAAGCATTGGCGGTTAGCTAGATCGGTGGAGAGAGTCAATAAGGCTCGGATAAAAGTTAACCGGGCGGTGTCCCGTTTTGTGGCGAAGAACGGGGGCATTTGCGTGAGGCATAGGGATTTGGAGTCAGGATTGGGGAATTTCTGGAGAAGTGACGGGGTTCATCTGACCGAGGTTGGCATTGATATTTGGAGCTTGGCTATAGCAGAAGGCATAGAAAGGGCGGTGGTGGTGTGGAGGAACTCACAGGCTTAAGGTGGTCAAGGCCTGTTTCGCGGTGGCGGGGGGAGTCCTTGAGGCCAGTCAGTACAAAATGGTGGGGGGGTCGCATCGGGGGTATGCGTCCCCCAAAAAAGGTACATGGTTGAAGACTTCATCGGGTGTTATCCCTTTGAAGTGGTCTTCTGGTAGAAGGTATGTCACTTGAAGGCTTCATCGGGTGTTATCCCTTTGAAGTGGACTTCTAGTGGTCGGTATATCACTTGAGGGCTTCATCGGGTGTTATCCCCTTGAAGTGGACTTCTAGTGGTTGGAGCCATCTGCAGAGGTGAACGGTGCTTCCGAGCTGGTTTACGGCTGGAGGTAATTAGTGGTTTGCAGATGGCTAATTCGGTGTGTTCTTGAAAGGAACATCTGAAGGGGCTTCAAGGACTTCCTCTGCTCGGGTTAATGTTAACGTTTAATTGTTATTTATGATTCTGACCCATGTTGGGTCATGTGAATTATTAGGAGGAATTCTCGGGTGGATTCCTAACTAGTTATCCGAATGTTTCGGATTTAAATTGTTTTTATAAAACTGTGAAATTAATAAACGGCTGCTGTGGCCATTTCACATCCAACCTCGGTGTCATGTGTCGTTACTAAATGGGGGTGGGGGATAGTATGGTCTAAGGTTAACACACGACTCTACCTAGGCAGGTCATGTATATACACAGTGACTCCACCAGCAGAATAGTGAGTGCAGCTCTGGAGTATAATACAGAATGTAACTCAGGATAAGTAATGTAATGTATGTACACAGTGACTCCACCAGCAGAATAGTGATTGTAGCTCTGGAGTATTTTTCCCGCAAGCCGGTTTTTCCGCCCGCGGGAAAAAAACACCTCCGCCTCTGTGTGAACTCCCCCTAATACAGGCTGTAATGTAATGTGTTTACAAATTTGCAGCTTTTTGTGCAAAATAGTGTTCACAGGTGAGCAAAACAATCTGCAAGGCAACCTTGGAAGAATATTAGACACTGTGGTACTAAAACCAGAGGATTGTTGCATTGTGAATTCTTATACAGTATAGGGCTTATAAGCGTCATGGCATGAAGATAGATTTGTATTCTAATGGCACTATTTGTAAAACCCTCGTTACACGCATTATATATATATATATATATATATATATATATATATATACACATACACACTTTGCTTGGTTGCTGCCTGGCGGCTTTGGCAATTGCTTCTTCCCAGCTGTTGGTAAATCCCGGGTCTACTCTTGGAGGCAGCTGCTCGACTGAGTTATTAGAGCTCCTGGGAGCCCCAGTACACAAAAGGGGTCCATAGGGAGAGGATGAGACACTGATTTATTGATACGAGCATTTCATTTTCTGCTAAGCAAATCTCCAGAAGTCAGAACATAGCAATTCTCATCTTTCTCATTCTATAGAGCGCGCAGTTAATACAGGGAAAGGTATCAACTGTTGCAATCTTATAAACCATCTCAAAGCCAGGACAGTTCTGTCCATAGATGGCGCATACATTTACCCCCATAAAGTGAATATCCACTTTCTGATGTGATTTTTAGGTTAAAAAATAATTGTGATTATTAATTTCTTGAATTCATCTGTCCTGGCATGTCTGTTTTGGTAAATACTTTTTTACCTAAAGAAGTAACAATTCTGGAGCATCTTTTCTTAGAACTCTACGTTGTACCGTTCCTCTTTTATTGCTCCTAGAAATGTATAAATTAATTGACAACTGGGTGTTACCAGTTGGGGGGGGGGGGGGGGTTGTCCCTACACACACTATCAATTTCCAATCAGTGCTCAAGTTGACAAAGGGAATGGTTACACCCAGTTGTCAGTTTATTAATAAAATTTTAGGAGGAATAACAGAGGAACGGTACAACACAGAGTTCTAAGACAATGTGTTCCAGAATTGTTATTTCACAGAGATTTCAAGTATTTACTAAAATACACATGTCAGGAGAGCTGACAGGTCCTCTTTACTATATCTTTATTGCGGCTGTAGCTCAGTTTTTCTGATACAGAGCTCGAAATCTCCTACATAGAGATAGATAACATGTTGACTGCCTGAACCCGCCACTAGAGGGAGTATAAGAGCTTACTGCATACTGGTCTATCATTGAATACATTGTATAACAGTAAGCTCCCTCTAGTGGTGACTGTATAGAATGCATGCTTTCCTATGGGCCAATGTACACGACCGTGGTTTCCACAGTCCGTGCATTGCCTGGAGCCCGGACCGCAAAAAAATAAATAGAACATGTATTATACGGTCCGCATTTGCGGTCCAGGCTCATTGAAAAGAATGCACATCTTCTGTGTGACACTCCGCGGCCGGCCGGTGCCGTAATCACAGACCGTACACACAGGTGCTGCCGTGTGCAGGAGGCCTATATCTATGCAGGGGATTTGGAGCTCTGTATCAGAAAAATGAAGATCAGACCACTTTAAAGATATATTAAAGTGCAGCTAAACGTTCGACATACTTCTGACATGTCATAGTGATATGTCAGAAGTTTGTATTGGTGGGGGTGCGAGCACTGAGACCCCCACCAATCGCTAAAACGAAGCAGCTGAAGCGTTCGTGTTAGTGCCCATCTGCTTTGTGTCTGTTCCGCTTTTTCCGGAAAGCCGATGTATCGGAGTACGGGCTCATAGACTTTGTATTGAGTCCGTACACGATACATTTATTTCCAGAAAAAGCCGAACAGACACGAAGCGGCTGAGTGCTCACACGAACTCTTCTGCTGCTTCATTCTAGCGATTGGTTGGGGTCTCCGTGCTCGGACCCCCATCAATCAAAATTTCTGACATGTCACTATGAATCTGGGTGAGGAGATCTGTGCCAGAAAAATTCATGGCCATGATTTTAGGGGGAAATGCTTTTAATGGAAACTCAAGTAATCGCAGGCAGAAAATAAAAACTCAATGCAGATGGTGTCTTGTTCGGGGGGATTGGCCCCTTTAAGAGCTCGACAATCAGACATCTCCAACGTGTTGACTTCAACTCTTTTGATCATTGCAGGGAAAACAAACATAAATCTGCTCCTGGCATCAGAAAACCCAGAAACTTGGCAATGGGAACTGGTAGAGGCACAAGTGTAGCCAAACCGATCTCTAATCCCCCTACCCAGCACGTTCGGCAGATTGGCCCTTGTCCTGCCAGCTAAACTTCTTCCAGGTATCTGTTAGGCTATGTTCACACGGTTAATAAAAAACGTCTGAAAATACGGAGATGTTTTCAAGGGAAAACAGCTCCTGATTTTCAGCCGTTTTTTAATCAAACTTTTCGCTGTGTTTTTTACGTGTCGTTTTTGGAAAACAAGGCTTAAAAAAATCGCCCAGTCGGAACAGAACGCCGTATTTCCCATTGAAATCAATGGGCAGATGTTTGTAGGCGTTCTGCCTCCGATTTTTCAGCCGTTTTTTTGGGACGTTTACGGCCTGAAAAACGGCTGAAAATAGCCCGTGTGAACAGACCCTAAAGAGGAATTTGTTGCGTAAAATCCTCAGCAATATCCAGTAGCAGCAGAGTGGATTATATTTAAACAAATCTCATCCACATGCTGAGCGGAAAAAACGTTCAGAAATTGATATGCCGTGCGTTTTTTTCATCTGCAGCATGTCCATTGTATTTTTGCGTAAACGCTACTTTTTTGTTGCAAGATTTCCTCATTGAATTCAATGGGGAAGTAAAACCCACAACAAATAGCAACTCAGGACAAAAAAATAAATCTTATACTTACCCAGAATTCTGTGTTTCTTCGTTCAGGCCGGCCTCCTGGGTTAACGTTTCATCCCGTGTGACCGCTGCAGCCAATCACAGGCTGCAGCGGTCACATGGAATGAAACGTCATCCCAGGGCTGCAGAGCAACAGGACGTCAGAGGGACGCGCCACCATGGTAAGTATCCTTTTTTTTTCTGTGCAGTTTTCCACAGTAGACATTCCGGCCAGAAAACTGCACCACACTTTGGTGCGTTTTTTTCATCTGGAACTCCCTGCGGCACACAGGGCGGATACAATGAGTGCTTTTACGCAGCGCATCCCCCGTGTGAACAGTCCCTAAAAGTCTGTCTTATCTATTTTCTTTGAAGTTCTGCGTTGTTCACATCATAATGGTGGCTTCACACTCAGCGTTTTTAGGAATATCACCATTTTTTTTGTTGCATTTTTCGGCCACGTTTTTTGCAGCAATGATAGCTGAAAGTCAATGGAGAAATATAAAAAGCACTACAAACATTGTGTTTTTTAGGTGGCGTTCTTTCTCATTTGTTTTGCGTCTTTTGGCTCAGTGGCGTTTTTATAAAATCGCAGCAAGGATGGCTTTGGTGTTCTTTTTCCAGCATTTAGTGGCGTTTTTCTCCTATAAACCTCAATAGTTTTTTTTTTGCCTCTTAAAAAAACGTGTCAATGCGTGTTTTTTTTATGGTGTTTTTTGTTGCGTTTTTTCCATTTTTAAATCATGTGTTGCAAAGAGGAATCTTTGAGTTACATGATTTACAATTTAAAAAATGCCACCAAAAAAAAGAAGAAAGTAATAAAACACACTATTAGCAAAAAAACAACACAAACGCCATAAAAAACACATGTACCATTTTCCTAAAAAAAGATGCCTTTATTTTGTCCCAAAAAATAAATAAATGCCAAACAAATAATGTGTAGGGAGCCTTAAAGAGGACATGTGACTGTCATGTAAGTTGAACCGGTCTGATTAGCGCTGTCTCCTAGATTCCAGCGCTGTCTTTATTTTTTTCATAGACCCCCCTATTCCAGAGATATGGCCCACTGTTATGTTGGCTTCTTATATGCTAATTTGAAGTAGTTAGCCAATGGGGTGGGGCTAGCTTCCCTGCCTCTGATGCTGACCAATCAGCGCGAGGCAGCTTGAGGGTAGTTCACACCCTGTTGGATAACTACAGAAAATTAGCATAGAGGAGGACAATGCAACAGTGGGCCATATCTCTGGAACGGTGGGGTCCAAGAAAAAAAGAAAAACAGCGCTGGAATCAGGGAGACAGCGCTATTCAGGTCAGTAAATCAGTTCAATTTATATGACCTAGTGACAGGTTTTGGATTATTAATCTTTTTAAGTAATCAGATGCCGGATTAAAGGAATTTCACTGTATGTAATATAAAATATAAATAATTGCTCCTGGATCCATTTTTTTTCATTATATAATTTTATTTAGAAAATGAAGATTTTCGATTTCATGTTTTGCAGCAGAGAAAACGAATGCAAAAAAATTTACTACGACGATTTCAACGTTTTTTAATGATGGTAGCGATGTGTAACTTATCCCAGACACAGCTGCCCAGCGCCATATGCGATCGCTTTCTGTTCTATGGGGATATTCCGCGGTTCAATCCACTGTCCCTACAATTGCATATGTCTATACCATATGCTGCGTATGTTTTATTAACATGTTCTGAGTCACAAGCGTTTCCCGGGATATATACAGGAGGAGGGGAGGATTAGGAAGAAAACAGAACGCATTCAAACAACAACTTCATCATTGCAAATCTCCACAGAAATAGCAACCTCACAGGATTTCCTGAGTAACAAACAATACAATAAAAAAAAATTACAAAAAGATACAAAACGCGTTTTGAGCCCGAGGCTGAAGTTGCAAAACTCATAAACGAGACCATAAGCATTTGATATTTAACAGAATTGGACGCCTTCTGTTTGCTTGGCAGTAGGGAAGATTTTTAAGCCCTGAACTAAAACTAATGAGATAAAATGCGCGCCTAAGCATACGGAAGCCATTGTTATGTGCGGAGACATTAGACCCTTTGATTCTATGCTGAGTGACAGGTACCTGCTGTGCTGTACAGACCGTCTGTGTCAGCCCTTTAATAGGTATAATGGTCTCTTGGATTAAAGAACAAGTGAAAATAATACACTTGAGGGAGAAAAAAAAAATCATCCATCAGTCCCTGAGCTCATCTCAAACAATCACCCGGATTTCTAAAGACGGCAACACTCTGTTTCTTAAGAGATCTTGAAAGGTTAGAATGTAAATCTGAATCCGTGCCAGATACTCGTCTCACACAGGATCACGGAAGTTCACATTGAATAAAGGCTCTCCAGGATTCTAAGAGGGTGTATCATGTAGCACTTAATAAACGACAAAAGAAAATGAAAAGGCGGTCGCTCCCTTCTTAAAGTGCGATTCCACTTTCGACAACATTTCGCAGGTTAAATCTGCATAAAAAGTCGAGCATCTTTTCAAATACTTTGCTTTACTGATTTTGTGTCGGTTTTGAGTTATTTAATGTTGTTTTCTCTATTCATAGACATAGCCTCTTTTCAAATTCTGCTGGTTGCCTTTGGAAACAGACAGCAGTTTAGCTCCGCCCTCTGTCAGACATGTGTCCTAACCGCCTAAAGTGGCTGTCTAGGTTGGGGGCTGTTTTTTATACTGATGACCTATCCACAGGATTGGTCATCAACATATGTTCGGTGAGGATCCGACAACTGCACCCTGCACCGATCAGCTGTTCCAGCGCCCTACGGGCACCAGAAGCTATGCAGTTGTCGGTGCCGGAGGCAGAAGTCTCCGACCACTGTACCGTGGCCGCGCTGGGTTACTGCAGCTCTGCAGTTGTAAGTCACACAAGACCCCCCCAGAAACGACAACTTTTTGGCATATTTGCATCCGCCCAACCACTTTTCAGGTCCGTTTTACAAGACAATCCCACAAAAAATGGGATGGTTGGAAAGTATACAGTAGAGGCCTCATGCACTAGAATGGGAGCCCTATTATGGCTCCATGATAAAACTGAGCTGTAATACCGCCGTGTCTAATACCTAAAAGTGGCCTTCACATTACGCTTTGATCCTTCGGTCGGAGATATACGTCAGGAGAACTCCCAACATGTACCACAGATAGAAAGCTGAAGTGTATCCCACTGTATAGGCATACAATGGTATACATCGCTGCCAAAGCCAGAGTCCGGCCCTGGGGAAGCTCCTGATGTAACTGTCCATATATGGGCTGTGACGTCAGGAGCATCTCCAAGACAAGGGACTCCTGATGCTCTGCCCGGGGACTGCGGCCCAGGGGAAGCTCCTGACATCATGCTCATATAAAGAACCGTTACACCAGGAGCTTCCCTGGATTCCCCTACCCAGCATTCAGAGAGGTGATGCCATTTTCTCCCGGCCACTCCACCGATGCTCCCGGCCATCCGTGTTCGCTAGCCGCTGCAGTTCGTTACTTAGGTCAAGCCGGTTCCCGATCCCCCAAGGCTGTTGTGTGCAGCGGAGATACAGGCAAAGAGTGAGTTCGGACCGGGGAGTTCCAGTGTTAGACAGTTCGTCACTGGGCTTCCAGACGTATACATTTAACACAGGCCTGTGACGAATGCCATACACTGGCACCCGGCGTCACCCAAAGACCCTGTTCACACAAAGTTTTCTGCAGGCAGAAAAAATCTGCCTCAGAATTCCTTTAGGAAAAACACTCAGAAACGAGCGCCGCTGTTTTTTTCTGCCTCCGATTGATTTCAATGGGAGGTCAGAGCCGGAAACCACGGCAAGAAAGGGGGGGGGGGGGCAATTTTGGCCATTTTCTGGTTTCTGCATCAAAATTAGCGCCAAAAAACTCTGTGTGAACTGATCCAAAGTCCCATTGTAAAAAACAAGTATACGTTTAACATATACTTTTTTTTTTACTGGACTTTGCCGGATGAAATAATCGTCTACTAGGTGATTTTTTTATTTTTTTTTGCGGTGTACTGATGTATACCGGCCGGACGGGGGCCAATGGGACACTCTGACAATGAAGCCCTATGAACGCTTTTAGAGTGTATGTACATGCTGAACACAAAACATGATGTGAACAGGGCCTTAGCTGTAATGTCTAATGTGAGTCTGCGGTAGTCTGAAATCCATCTCCTGTCTTACAAGAGACTCATGCTACTACTACGCTCCTCTTCCATGCTTTACACTGCAGCTCTCCTTGTGCAAGCTGACCCAAGCCCACAGATCTTGGGTCATTGTTGCCCTTCTCTGGATGGGTTTAATCTTCAGTTTTACATGCAGTTTCAGCAGAACTGTTCCTTCTAGGACTAAACAAGCATTTTATATTTTGTCACCTATCAAAGCTCAGAAAAACTGGCTAAAATATTCATCGTCACAGAACGAATTAAATCCACAGAACATTTTATCAAAATCTCGTCTTAATGTTACAGAGAAAAGTAACACCCCAGAACTGTGAAGAGGAATGAAGTAAATAACCTGAGACCTCAGGATCCGCACTGAGAAGAAGTTATTTCTGTCGCTTTATTTGCATTTCTTAACACGTTGTACTTGCTATAAACTGAGCGTTATTTACCATTAAAGGTGCTACTCTGCGGGAAAGCTGCGTACACTCTGCAGTACAGATTACCAGGTCCAAGTAAATATCTACTATTGCTTTAAGGGTTGTATAAAAATAGAAAAACATGGCTCATTTCTTCCAGAAACAGCGCCACTGTGGGCTGTGTCTGGTATTGCAGGTCAGCTCCATTCGATCTCAAACATAAACATTGGTGGCATATCTCTAGTATATGCCACCAATATCTGATCTAGAATAAAGTGGCAACGGCAATAGGAAAGCGATGTGCCACTTTGTCTCCACTCTTTGCCGAGTGGCCGCACGGTCGGCCATTAATGCAGCTTCCGAAAAAAGGAGTGCAGAGCCCACAGGAGACTAAGTGGATCGGCACTTTCCTAGGGCCGCTGCCACTTTAAAGTAGCGGCCTGTGGGGGTCACAGTGGTCGGACCTTGCCAATAAAACATTGGTGGCATATCCGTTTTAGTAAATACTTGCATTTCCCATAAAATAACAATTATGGAGCATAATTTTTTAGAACTCTGCATTGTGTCGTTCCTCTGTTATTCCTCCTGAAAATTACTGAATAAATAGACAACTGGGCGTTACAATTTCCCTTGTCAACAGGGTGTGTCCTTATACAGTGACATTGTTGGCACTGATTGGACAGAGTCAGACTGTGTATGGACACGCCTCCTTGACAAGGGGAATGGTAACGCCCAGTTGTCAATTTAGTGATACATTTCCAGGAGGAATAACAGAGGAGCAGCACAACGCAGAGTTCTAAGACATTTTTCTTTTGCAAGTACTTATTAAAACAGACATGTTAGGAGAGAGGACGGGTTCTCTTTAATACTATCTGTGCATTTGGTGAAATGTGCGAAAATAATTATTCACATTTTAATATATTCCAAATGAATTTTCCACATCAAAGAAAAGATTTTAACACATGGGAAGGGTTGGGTTGAAGGAGTGTAAACCATTAAGAACACACAGCACACACTGATACAGAGGCGGTGGTTTAGCTGGGAAATAAAAAACTTTATTCCGACCGTTATCTATTATTATGTATTCCCAAAAGCGTAGGTGGGATGAATACTGCACATTCCACAAGTGTGGTCTGGTCCCTACCTATTTCTCAGAGGAGTAACCCTCTTCCAGGAGGAGGCCTCCAGCCACAGAGGCAGAATTACTTACTGATGATAACCACATGTTTTGATATAAAAAGATTTGATGAGCATTATTCATCTTACCATTTACATTTCCAGAACTCCAGTACAGTTTAAAATATTCTATCTGGGTAAGATCAACAGTTCTGTTCATCCTGAGCTTGTTGGTTCATGAATAGAATGCAAAAACCGCAGTGTAGACTGACACACAGGTAAGGAAAAAAAAAAAAACAGAGCTAGCAATATCCAATATAACTCTGCAAAACAATGTAAATGTACCGGTATATGTCATTAAAGGTGTGCGGAAAACTTGGCAACAATTTGGGCAAAATTATGGGCACTGTAATGGCTGCTATTGGGGGTAGTCACCCAGTATCTGTTACAAGTGGCTTTCCCACCAACAAATAGATCGCTGGGAGCCCCTAGTGGTCAGTAGGGGCCTAGCAAAGTTAGAAATCTAACTTACAGATGTAGCAGAGCTGAATATGTTTTTTTCTGCAGTGTGATAATTAGCTCAGATAACTTAGTAGGTGACCAGAACTCCTATGAAAAATCACAGACAGCATAATTTGATAACAAGGCACATTGCACGAAATGACATACTCAGCTCTGCTGCATCTGACCAATCAAGTTCTGCTGCATCTGCAACTCCAACCCATCTCTAAGATCTGCTCCTACATTCCTGCAGGACCTATCTTCCAACTAAGTCCTCGTTTCAATAAACTTTATTTATTACAAAAATGAAGAACGCCTTTAAATACAATAAATTATGAGCGATTGCATCACAAGTGACTGTACTGACCTCATGACACAGAGACTTTACCAGAAACTGTTACGATGACACAGATGCCAAGTTCTGACCAGCGTCTGGGTGATGTGGAGGGCTGACCTAGATTATACGTGTCATTCTAACAAGACTGGAAGTCAGGGCCAGACAATCCTCTGTGTAATACAGGGGCAGACATAGCAGAGCTGTCACCGCGGGTATGTGGATCAGATATCACAACACTATTACAGATCAATGGGCCTTGTGCTTTTAGGATGTTATTGTAAAAATATTTTTCCTATTGCCTTTATATTGTCTATTATCTGTGCTTTTTAACGCCTTAGTGGGGGTCTGCCACTAGGACCCCCTAACAGTCAGAGCAGAGAGCTACTGCAAAGAGAGGCTTCCACACTGGCATGGCGCGACTATGAGAAAGTATGTGGATCAGTCCTAGAACAGATGCCCTTTAAAATATGGACCTCTGAGTTATTCTTAAAGGGGTAGACATGCCCTAAAAGAATGCTTGTTGGGGAGCTTACCGATCCCGAAAACAAGGGCGCCCTCAGTGATCTCTATTTTACTTAATGGGCGATACGTAAACAGCCGAGAATGTGATTAACAATATATGAATGTGTATAAGATGGTTAGAGCATGGCTTGGCTAAATGCTTGTGTTATCTCAATAGAGAGGGATAAGCAGGTGCAAGGCACAATTGGCACCGCTGATCTTGGGCGAAACAATAGGATCAAGAAGGTAAAATCCAACCCCTACTTCATAATGACAGCGCTTGGGAAAAGGTCTGCTAGGCCCCCTTCCCCATAGAGGACCTCGCTCTTCTGTGTATTACATGGACAGTTTATTATCCTCAATGGGAACTGTGTAATGCTGCATTTCTCCTGTGGAGGAGCTGCAGAGGAATTGAATACTTGCTGCCACGCAGTCCCGACTGTTGATCGTTGGGGGTCCCAAGGGAGATGGATACTCTGTGATCAGCTTATTTTTTAGGGACCGTTCTAACAAAAAGGAATTGTCCAAAGCGGAGAACTATTTTAAAGTAAAAACAAGATAGAAACTAATAATCTTATTTAAAAAAAACTTATTCAAAGAGACCTGAATTTACCCAAATGGGAAGAATTTCATTGGAATTGGTAATAAAAAGCAGAAAATATAAAGCTCATTTGGGATGATAAATTAGTGGGATGCAATTACTGGCACAAAGCTAGAAACTCAATTAACAAGCAAATTTGTGAAACGTTCTCCTGTCCTATGCTCCGATAATGTGAAAACTCATTTGGAATTTTAATAATCCAAAATGAATATCATGCAAATAGATATTGTCATTTGTACGGAAAAAGGAGAGTTTTGTTGGAAACAACATATTTGTCATATGTATAAGATCGATCACCATTACAGAGGACTGTATTCTGTGCTGTAGTGGGATTTTATATAAAATAAATATATTTAAAGAGGTTCCCTGCCTTGGACAATCCCTACTTGTTAGAAGGGTCCATTGACAATAAACTGATCACAAAAAGTCCCCCTGCTGCGACCCCCAGCGATCAGCTGTTATCTGTGGGGAAACCTGGCAGTATGTGTTCAGTTTCCCTGCAGCGCCACCACAGGAGAAATTAAGTATTACACCTTGTCCATTCACATCAATGTGTTGTCTGTGTAATGCAGGACAGGTCCTCCAAAGCGAGAGACACTCTTTGTAACCGTTCTCCACTCTGGCCAAGACACGGGGATCCTGAACACCCCCACCCCCCCTTGTATTAACTTAGAATTCCCTAACAGGGTGTAGGAAAATTGGGTTTCTAAAGTAGACAGTCCCTGTAAAGGACAACTCTAGTAAATATACTGGCTCCTTACTAACACCACTTGGGGGAGGTTAGTGCATATGGGAGACGTATGCAATAGGCTTCTAAGCACCCTCTAGTGGTGGCACCTGGCAGCCAAAATGTTATCATTTAGGCCCTATTCAGACGAGCGTTGTTCTCGTCCATGTTCTGTCCATTCCTGTGCTAGACTCGCCCATTCAAATCAATGGGTCCATGAAAAATTTGGACAGCATATGGACGCTATCCAAGTGCGGTCCATTTTTCACGGATGGGTTGCTAGTAGATACTGAAAAGAAAGCAGGAACGGATGTGAAAATGTCATGATAACTGATGCTATACGGATGTAAAAAAAAACCTCAAGAACAGAACGCACTCGGATACAATAATGATTCAACTCGGATGTAAAAACACTATATTAGGGGAATCCTATTTAATCAATTCGCTGATATGGTCCTCAAGGTGGAGTTTCATGGTACTTTGCCATACAAGCTTACCTTACGTTGCATCACCAAAATCATCCTAAGGGACAAGTTAGCTTTTATTTTGTCATACACTCTATGGACTGCCACTATTATTAAAATACTCATAAAGGTGTCCTCAACCTCCAAATTGGCGCATGTCTATTATTCATGTAGACAGGGATGCATCCAGCTGACCTTAGTGGGCATCATTTGTTTCCTTAGCTCCATATTTTTGCATATTTATAAAGTGCTGACGTTTTCAAGATGACACATGCAACTCGTTGTTTTCCAGCTGTTGCAAAACTCAAGAGAGTCCAAGGTTGGAGATCATCAATGTGGTGGCACTAAATCTTCTTCTATCTAGATGCTTTGCCTTGTATCTACAAAAGACAAACTAAAATGGAGCAGCCCATTGCTGGTGCACCCACCTACCCCGACACTTGTCGAAGTCCGGCACTTGTTGCCACCTCCTTATCCTTTCTAGGTGAGAATTACAGTATGATCCTCAGGCTGGTGTCCCGATCCTGTGTTCGCTCATGTGTATGAGGAGGAGAAGACCTGTGTAGGTTGTCACCACCCATTGGGGTAAGGGATGGTGCCAACCAGCAGTGGGCTACTCCTTTACTCAGGACTCTTTACAGCGGGAGGGGAGGTTTTTAATGATACACTCTCTTGATACATATAAGTGGCCTGTACAAGGACTGGCGTCAGCACCAGGAAAGCCTTGGCAGATGCCAGGGCCCACTGGGTTTGTTGGGCCGACGGCAATATGGGTAAACATTCTTTACACTTGTCAAGCCAAGATTGGAGTGGGCAAGAGAGCCGCTGTGACTTATCA
This sequence comes from Rhinoderma darwinii, assembly GCF_050947455.1. Taxonomy (NCBI): domain Eukaryota; kingdom Metazoa; phylum Chordata; class Amphibia; order Anura; family Rhinodermatidae; genus Rhinoderma; species Rhinoderma darwinii. The sequence goes on from NC_134693.1 coordinate 130,043,084, forward strand.
CCCGTGAGCCCACATACCCTTAAAGCCGGTCCTGCCCTGTACTGTAGTCACCCTATGATTTGTAATAAATACCCATAATCCTGTGTGAATTTGGAGCGCTTCCTCATGACCTCAGATTACACTAATTAATATCTTTTAGGACAATGCTGTAAATCTGCGGGTAAACTAATAACCCAGATCTCCCTCTGGACATTGTGCTGCCGGAGCGCCGTCTTTCTAGTTGACACTACAAGCAATTAATGACATAGCGTAAAACTTTCACGGACTTTAAAAACAGCTGAGATGTCCGACCTGACCGCGCCTTTACCGAGACTCAAATTCTTCCTATAAGATCATTGATAGAAGAGAAATGACTTGGGGTCACAGAGTATACAAGAAGAAAAATGAGAACATTATTACTGAAATGGAATATTGATTTCTCTCAGACATTTATAATCATGTAATGCTTCATATTAAAAATTCTGAGAACAAAACCCGCTGGACACGGCCGCTACTTCTGTATCATTTGCGCAAAATCAATTGCTTTATATTAGAGGATTGTATAATGCGGATTGTGGGAACCACTTTCCGTACGAATTGGAAAGGGCCTCCGAGTTTCTTTTTTCCAGGGGTAAATACTTTTTTGGCCACTGGAACATCTGTAGAACTTTCTATAGAACCCTTAAGGACCAAGCAATTTTCAGCCTTTAAGACCGAAGGAAATTTGTGATTTTTTTGCTATCCCTCATTCAGGTGGTTATAAATATTTTATGTTTTTTGAAGGACGAGTTGTAGTTTTTATTAACCATTTCAAGGTTCATATAATTTACGCCGTGTAATATAAAAGACATGCGACTATGATGCTGGGGCCGACAGAAAGAGAACAATGGACACCCCCTGTTTTGCTTTTTCCCTATAGGTATATGGTTAAACAGTCAGGTCAGAACCATGCTCTCGTGGGTAATCTAGCAGGCGCCGCAGCGGTGCCCGTGGGAGCATTTGGACGTACCTATATGTCTAAATACCTTAACCTGTTGTGCATTTGGACAAAGAGGTACGTCCAACAGAGCAATGATAGACATGGGTCTAATTTATCAATACTGTCTCACAGAACTACAGCTTGCAGATAAGCTGTAGGCCTCATGCACACGGCTACGCCCGTAATCACTGCCAGTGTTTGCTGGCACAGTCGCCCGCCGACGGCAGCGGACAGCCACTCGCATTTTCGGCCTGTGCTCCCATACAAAGTATAAAGTATGGGAGCACGGACCGTAAAAAGCAAAAGATAGCACATGTCCTATCTTTTGCGGAGGCTTTCTACGGACCGGAAACCTTCCCGGGAAGGTGTCCGCGGTCAATAGAAGTGAATTGGCCAAACTTGCAAATTCTACGGTCGTGTGCATGCCCCATCCCTAAGAGATAAAAGCTGAGCCCTGATTGGTTGCTATGGCCAGGAAGACATTTTGGTAAATGAGGCCTATACTGAGGAAGTGAAGTAAAAGATGTTAATCTAGAAGGAGCCGAGAGAGATGTTATGGACACATCAGGCATAAATCTTGTTAGTGAGCACATTAGGAACAGATATTTAATAGGTTCATAGGATAATGTTGAAAATATGAGACCCACATCGATTCGCCAGCTTAGATACAGGATTTATCTGATTAAAACTGAGATATCAATTTAGTTAATAACATTTGGGCCTATAAGAGAAATTGACAGATGAGGAGTCGAGTTATTACACATGATAAAGTCATACGTTAATATAATAGTATATCATGTGCTTTAAATAAAGGACTACATAAAGCCATACCTACAAGACCATAGCGCCAAGCCTAAGTCTACCCAAAACCTGGTGACTGTAGTTAACCAAAAAATCGTATTGCCCAATGTCAGAGGTGTAGGAAGATCAGATCTGTTTTTTTTTTGATGGGGTCCTTGCAGGATGGAGCATCTTTAGGTCTTCTTGTGCGTGCCTGTGACATGGAGGAAACACTGTGGTCACCGATGGCCCTGAAGGGTCAAGAATATTTTGTTGTTTCTTTTTATCCCGCAGACTTTCCTCAGTTAAGGAACAGCTCACGGGGGTAGTTACTGTCTCTCATTGAAGAGATCCAGTGGGTGTATGGAGACTAATTTACAGGCAATGCTTCATGGGAAAATAATATGCAAACAAGCTCATATCAGCCAAACCAGAGACTCCTCCCAAAGAAAGAGAGACTCATCTGTAGACAGCCCTGTTGCGGGGGTTCTTGCCCCTCATTAGTACAGAGCAGGGTAATGGTTGGCTGAATGAGATGCTTTAGATGTAGCTCATGGGAGGTACAGGCTTTCATTGAAGAGACCTATGGAGCATTGCCAGTAAATAAGTTACCATACACCCACTGGGTCTCTTCAATGAGCCAGTAACCCCATCAGCTGCATCTATGGCATCTCATAGTTGATGAGGGGAAAAAACCCTGAAACAGTGCTGTCTACAGATGGGTCTTTCCTCCTTTAGGAGGATTCTGTGGTTTGGCCGATATGAGATAGTTTGCAAACTAGTTAAGAAAAGATTTGACCGTGCAAGCAGACTCTACACTGTGAGGACCTCAACAAACATCTCCGCATAGCTCAGTTTCCTGGACTTCTGGGGTATGTTATAGGGGCAGATATTTGCATTACAGTTTTGAGTGGAGACAGTCTTTAAAGGACGATTCTTTTAATTTTGACAGGCTTCACAAAGACGGGGGTGTAGCTAGGGGGCTGGCGGGGCATGTGCCCTGGGTTCTATTTACCAGTAGGGCACCAAAAGGCCATTTTGCCTCGACCATGGCATTTAGATACAGGGCTAAAGGAGCAAAGAAAGCCTAGCACAAAGTTGCCGCATTTGCCATAGAGTAGTGTCGATACATCAGTGGGGTATATAGCAGTACCACTTGGCAGCATCACAAAACAGAAGGTACTCACACAATAGTACTACACAATAACGCCCACTCGGCCCCAACAGTGTCCACATAAGTATGTTGTGATAGTACAGAAGGATCCATATGCATATTTCTTATGTTGGTACCTAACTTTTTCACTTGCCCCAAAGTGACTTCATCCCAGCAGGTAAAATGATCTTTAAACTTATAGTTTTAATTGCACACATCAAAAAGTTGAGCTTCTACGCACTTATCGCTGCAAAACGGCTATTTTAATCTTTCCTAAGACTTCAGAAAATGTTATGTCCTCCAAATCAAAGGTGTTAATTAAATCCCACTGTGTTTTTGTTGTATAAAACATTATGGCAGTCTGGAGCGAAAAGATATTTATAATGCGGCATAATATGAAATTCACAGAAGAAAAATAAAATGTATGTACTCTTGTTGAGGTCCTCTTAAACGGCCCGATGTGGGCCGTGTAAATGACCGCCGATCAACGACACAGCTCGTTGATCGGTGCTCATTTGCTCCTTTCACTCATTACTACGACCGCTCGTCCTCATACATTTCTATCATGTCGGCAGCACGTCACCCCGTTTACACACCAAGATGTGCTGCCGACAACGATAATATTTTCAGGATTTAAAACTATACAATCAGCCGATCAACGAGCGCTTGATCATTCATCGGCTGATTGTTGCCCTGTTTACACATGGCAATTATCGGGAACAAGCCTTCTGTGAACGCTCGTTTGCCTGATAATTGGCCGGTGTAAAAGGGCCCTTACTCATAACAACGAATCAGAAATCCCCTTTTAATTTCCAAAAGTTTCCTCCCGCATCCTAAAAACAAGCTGGCTTCCTAGGAAATTGGCTCTAGTGAGTATGGGCCCTTTTACACGGGTAGATTTCCTGGCCAGTAGAGTGCCGATCCACAATGATAGTTTGTTGATCGGCGCTCGTTTGCTTTATTTACAAGGATGTTAATAAGATCGTTCCTCCTTGTACAGTTGGCACCTTGTTGGCAGCACATGACCTGTTTACAACCTCCCTATTGTAAGTAGATTTAACAGTAATGCATATTTATTTATATTTTGTGGCTTAGGTGACATTAGTGTTCGCAGTGTGCTGTCACTATTTTCTTGTGTGCTGTATAAATTTGCAGCCACAGGCGTTCTTGCACCTGTATACACGTTTTGTTTCATTTTGTTGGATTGTGCTGTTCAAACTTTTGTGTTGTTTATGTGATTCATATATGTGGGGTAAGTGACTGCCTCCATTTTTTGATCTTGCACTCCTCCCATTCTGCCCTGGGTGATTTTAATTAGTTTAATGCTGGTTCCTACCATCCCCAGGTATATGTAGGCTTAGTCCCAGTTCTGGGTGTATGTGCAGCGTAGGTTCCCACCTATAGAGGTCGCCTTGTCGTGGCAGGTGGGCTCACACAATTTGATCAAAGCAGTAATGCATAGTTATCTATCTGTAGTGCTTAGGTGGCATTAGTGTTCGCAGTGTGCTGTCACCATTTTCTTGTGTGCTGTTTACACGGGGAGATGTGCTGCCGACAAACCATAATTTTTAGGCTGCATAAAAGATCCGATCAGCCGACAAACAAGCGTTTGCTCCTTTGTCGTCTGATTGCTGTCATGTTTCCATGGATAAATGATCAGGAACGAGCGTTTAAGCGTTCGCCCGATCAGCGGCCTGTGTAAAAGAGCCTTAAGTGTGTGAGATAGGGAAGTTAGATTGTGTGCACCCTTGAGGACAAGGACTGTGTGTAGTAATTTGAAATATGTTGGCACGATATAAGCAATGGGCAAAAACTAAAATAATAAAAGGCACTGAACAAATAAAACATGGATTCTGGTGGCTATGGGGAATATGGCAGCTTTTACTTTGGGACAGTCATGCCGCATAAGGGCCTCTGTGCTTAGTTGGTTGAAATCCTTTAGACAATGCGTTAGGCCAAGTTCGCACTATTTTTTCTGGTACCGCAGCCCAAGATGTTACGTCTATGTGGGTGAGATGTGTTTGCAAACTAAACAGGTTTTAGGGCTTGTTATATTAACTTTACTACCTGTCGATTGCCCACCCCATGCCACTGAGAGATATTTATCAAAAAATATATGTCAGAAAAGTGGTGATAGAAAATAGTACACCTTGTTTAATCTTCATGTTCAACAGATTAGAATAAAATCATTAGCGTGGGCATGGCAAAACCACTCGCAACGGTCGCACTATTATGGACTAGAAGAATACTGCCATAGATGTAGTTGGGTCAAATCTATAATGTAGTGCGTTGCAATGGACAACATAGACGGCGGTCCCCAGTTCATGACTCTCCTCTCTGAGCAAGAAATGAGAGATGCTGCAAAGAGCGGACTGAATGCCACCAGGTATTACATGGTCACCTATTCATTTGAAAGGGCGCCATGTTATACTACATATCCCAGCCCCGATGCAGGGTAAATTATGGGCTGCATGGAGCTTCCCCGGCAATAACGGCTGAGAGCCGATTGTTAAAGGAACCGGACCCACAGCAGTCAGTTCATCAATGCAATGGCTTTATTCTAAGGCTCTGTTGTTCTGCTCCGTCAGAGGTAGGTTCCTAAGAACAATGGAGACAACCGGCGCCCAACGGAACCCATTGCCTTTAATGGATTCTGTCGGTTTTCCGTCAGGGTGTCCGTGGTTTTACTGGAAACAATACTGTAGCATGCAGCGCTATTGTTTCCGGTATTTTCAGCAAAAACTGTGATGGAGGCCCTAACGCAGATGTGAACAAGGCCTAAGAGGAGGTTGTCCAAATAGGACAATCTCTTTAAACAGTGAGTCTTAAGCAGACCATACACATAATATAAACATCGGTTGAACCCACCATATTCGACAGGAACGGCCATAAATCTAATGTATGTGGGGCACTCCCGACCATCCCCCTCCTGACTGACATGCCAAATGTGACCGAATATGCATGATTATGGTGGAGTCAAGAGAAATAGCTGTCGGCTGACAGCTTTTGCATGTGTATGACCGGCTATAGGCCCTCAAGTACACAGTCATATTACAGATCTAGGGACCTGTAATACTGCAGCCATAGAAATTTACGGGCGCATAGTGTACCTTTGTATCTCAGAAGGCAGACGTGGCGTGTTCCATCACATGCCGCTTTTAGGGGAAAATACAATGCTGCATGGAGGATCCATAGGGATGTATAGTCTGCGGCCTTATAGCTAAAGAAATACAATATATAAAGAGTAAGCCCTAATGCACACGACCGTGTCTGCTGCCCGAGTCCCGTCTGGGATCCATGGAAATAAAAGACACATTCTATGTTTCCACGGCTTGGAGAGTCGGGTCCATTTTCACTGAGACTATTCACCCACTAGTGAATGGGTCAGTGAAAACTATCAAGTGCCACTCATATGCCGTGAAAAACGGCCCGAGTGGCACTTGGTCATGTGCAGGAGGACTACAAGAGTGAATACCAGACATACACAGTCTGTTTCTTTACACACACTGTATGTTCCATACATTTCCTATATACTTTAGTTTAAAAAAACAACAAACAAAATTGTGTAGACCAAAATAGTTATAAAAGGAAGCGTTTCCTGTATGTTGCCGGCCTTAAAGTTGAAAGCTCACAATAACCCAAGCGCTGTCTCCTACTCTGTCATTACACATAGGAAGAGCCTTTGTGCGACTGCCAGCGAGTCTTAAATAAACATCTTTTCTCTTCCACAATGAACTTCCAACCGCTAGAGCCGAATGAAACCGCACCGCCACATGTAGTAATGACATTTTTTTTAATATGTGAATATTAGCTACTTACAATCCCCATACTGTCTATACAGAACAGGACGGCGCTCGAATATGATTCCTGCTGTTTACATTCACACGTCTGGAAAGACAAATTGCTTGATTAATGAATGTAGACAATCCTCATGAATAAGTAATGGCGCGCCTCCGACCTGGGAATACAAAACACTCCTTCAATTCCCAAAGATTCCCCGTTGGGTGGGTCTACTGTGTGACAATGTACGTGATTTTAGCACCTGCTCAGTAGAAAGCTTTTATCACCACGTTGATTTGGAGTAGACTTCTGAGTACTGCCCTTTACATGGCTGCCCTTTTGGTTAATGCCTCACCCAGGGTTTTATTTGGACAAGACAAAGGATTGTGGTAGCAAAGGCAATCAACCTACAAAGAGACTGTTTCTCACTTGCTTGTCCTCATCAGATCAGGGAGCGGCTTACTGTAGTTCCTTATTGTTCCTCAGGTTTGTAGCAGGAACATCTTCCTAATTGTCTTCAGTCTACTTGTTCAACTTAGCAAATCAGCGTACATTGGGTATTCTGCCAGTGGAATTTGCCATTGTAGAGTCTGAGCTTGCTAGCAGCTCCAAAAAGAATTTGGCTCCACCACCAAAAATGACCACTCCAAATTTTCACCCTCGGATGTCAATGGAACCAATTTCCACCAGTTGGGAGCAATCTTACCATCGTCATGGGCACAAAGTTTTTCCCCCAATTGGGATTGTCTGATTTGTACAGCCCCTTCTCACATTGCAGGTCACCTTGACCATGAGGAAGCCCCCGTACCACTTCCGTGCCGCAGTACCACTACAGAGCATTACAAAAAAAAAGTCATGAGTCTTTCTAGCTATCAGCTCCCCCTTCCTTCAGCTTAACGTGTCTTCATAGAGCATTTAAGAAGTTTGTAAAGCAGACAACCCCTTTAAACCTGGTCGTAGATGGTGATGGTGATCCACCAATCATTATTGGTATCCACCAGCAATGTAATGCTTATGATGCCTTTAGGGGTCCGATTGTTGGCAACATGGATCCAACAGTGTGAATTTTTCTTTTCGAATCCTTTTGCCTCCACAGAGATAAGTGGTGTCTGACTTTAGACTTAAGAAAGTGCACACTCGGGTCAGGGGATAAGTGGCCGTCAGACGCATCTGGAAGCACAACTCTATAGGAAGAACAAAGGATTGGGGCAAGTTTAAATCCAACTTGTCCGATCCCCCCCCCCCAATAATAGCCCTCATGGATCCATCAGGCAGACCCAACAGCCATATCTTATATCTATGGCCAGCTTAAAAGACTTTTCCGACAAGTAACTGTATGGCATATCAATTGGAGATCACATAAAGGGTCTGACCGCTGGGACCCCATTGACCCGGATTGTGTGGTCACTCCCCAATGAAGCCTACGGGAGATACAGGAACATTAAAGAAAGAGATCAATGGAGATAAAAGTTTATAGCTTTTTGACAAGCTACGGAGAAAATGCTTTACCTTCCCCTCCTTGGTTTGGCTTTGGGTAATGTAAGTACATCATGTAACGTCCTAATATTAAAACCCATATGCAACATATGGAGACACATTAAACAGCATATTGGGGACTTACATTATGAGAAATTCCTTTTTATATATCTATGACCTGAGTCACTCCTTTTATGAGAGCTCGCGATTTTACTAATAGAGAATGGCAGCTGTGGGAAGCACAAAGTCCCTACGACCGCCCTCTCTGTGCCATCAGCAGAATACAAGCGCCAGGAGCAATTGTTGTAATGTGATGATGAACTTTGCAAAAGGCTCTAAATTCAAAGTCCACTCAGCTGTCCTGTTATCTCTATCATATCGCTTCCTGGTAATGCAAATATATTGGATAATTGCTAATATTGCAATCCCTAATTGTAATACCCATGGCCACGGGCCGTCGGGATTACTCACCGCCCGACGGCTGCAGCCATGGATCTGTTCATTCTGCTGTGTCCCGTAGGGTGCGCGTGCACACTCGTGCCCAGCCTTAAAGGGCCAGCGTGGGCACATGAAGTAAATATGTAATTAGCCCATACTCACCCTGGACTATAAGAAGGGCCCTGCCCCTTCCCTCATTGCCTGAGTGTTGTTGTTTTTACCCTGTGTTAGTCTTTGCAAATGGTCCCTTAGTGTTTTCCAGTTCCCAGTGTTCCCGTACCTGCTACCTGTATCCTGTATCCCATGCTACCTTGTTCCTGTGCCATAGAGATTTGGAGTCGTGTTGTGCCGTATACTACGTCTGTTGTGTTACATCGCGCCTGGTGTCTGCCTACTGCCAAGGTTCCATTTGAGCCTATCATCGTTACTGTCTGAATTACCACAGGTACCCTTATTCAAACTATAGACATTGACTTGGTATCATGTTGGCCAGCTGCTATCCCGCTACGGCGGTACGGCCCAGTGGGTCCACATACCCACAGATCGTGACACTAATAAAGTGGCTTCAAGATAGAACTTTCCTTTATGTCAATGGCAGGTACCCCATGGGGGTAAGAATGCTGGCGCAGGTGCTACAAATTTTTTCCAGTCTGACAGACTATAAACTACTGCTCTATGTTATCAGCCAATCCAAGCAAATTATAAATCTGTCAATTTGGAAGCAGTAAATGACCAGCCTAGGTAGGACACAGACACAACACTATAAAACAATGGTTTATTCCCCTTCCACAAGCAAACATCACACTGAGTACCCCAGACAGTGAGGACTGAGGGGACAGAACTGCCCAGACCATATGACAAACTGCATTAGAAGTAACGTTAATCAAGACAAGTAACCCTTTGTGGCCATGGGCGGCCTCATCTGCACTGCAGTTCTCTGTGACATCAAACCATTATTGAATACAATCAACTAATGGGCAAATCTATCACCGGAGAGAAGAGCCTGAGAGTGCAAAACCCACTGTCCGCAGTCAGAACCCACTCACAATCTCTAATGAAGTCACTTTTGCGAAGCTACAAACCCTGGCACTATGGAAAGAGGCAAAAATAACCCAGAAAGCGTGAGAGTGCCAAAGACCATCTATGGACCTACTTGTTTGGGTGTTATGGTCGCGACCCTGGCGGGCCTGTACCCATCCACAACTCTTTAGACTGTGCGGCTGACATCTTTTTGGTATATTATCTATCTATCTATCTATCTATCTATCTATCTATCTATCTATCTATCTATCTATCTATCTATCTATCTATCTATCTATCTATCTATCTATCTATCTATCTATCTATCTATCTAATATCTATCTATCTATCTATCTATCTATCTATCTATCTATCTATCTATCTATCTATCTATCTATCTATCTATCTATCTGTCTGTCTGTCTGTCTGTCTGTCTATCTATCTATCTCATATCTATCTATCTATCTATCTATCTATCTATCTATCTATCTATCTATCTATCTATCTATCTATCTATCTATCTATCTAATATCTATCTATCTATCTATCTATCTATCTATCTATCTATCTATCTATCTATCTATCTATCTATCTATCTGTCTGTCTGTCTGTCTGTCTATCTATCTATCTATCTATCTATCTATCTATCTATCTATCTATCTATCTATCTATCTATCTATCTATCTATCTATCTATCTATCTAATATCTATCTATCTATCTATCTATCTATCTATCTATCTATCTATCTATCTATCTATCTATCTATCTATCTATCTATCTATCTATCTATCTATCTATCATCATACATCTGATTTAGTTTCTTGTCCATATGAATGACAATATAGCACAGTATAGCAATATATAATTTTTTTTGCAGTATAGTAAAAAGCTTATGAAGTAGGTAAATACACACACACACACACACACACACACACACACACACACACACACACACACACACACACTGTATATATATTCGTTGTTATTATTCTTAAACTGTTTTCAACTCCTTGCAGTAGATATATAATATTGAATATAAATATAAGATAATAATAAAAAATAAATAAATAAACGTAACAATAATAATAATAGATATAATAATAATAATAATAATAATAATAATAATAATAATAATAGATATAGTAATAATAATAATAATAATAATAATATGTAGTTAGGGAAGGGTCAGGTCTCTGTAGAATACTCTGTATGTTCGTTACATTGTGTCTCTGTTAATTGGTTCTCTTTCTTAGTCCATTGACAACAGTTTAGTGATTAGACAGGACAGACTCACAATACAGCAGAGTTCTGCCTTGTCACATATAAGAGGGGATGCAGTACAAATTAAATGCCCCAGGCTTTACTGGTTTCTAGACAATGGGCATCCCTTGAGTGTCTCTCTGTGACCCTATGGAAGTCCCATGGTGATAATACATTCATTGTCCTAAGCAGCATCCATCATGTACAATGTAACTAAAGCAGAGGGTGACAGCAACCAACCAGCACCACATGCCATTAATAGATGCAGAATTTCCACATGCAATGTACTTGTTCAGTATGTCCACATAGTCATAGGATATTGTCCCTGCTGCATATACAAAAAATGGGACCCTACCTCTTTGTTGTGGAGCAGGTCCTCTATAGAGACTCCCCTGGCTTGCAGCTACACATGGGGTGCAGTCCAGGGTGAGGAGGTGCAGTCAGCAGCACTGCTTGTATCCAGAGTACATATAATAGTCCATGCACCACGCCTCTATATCCAGCACTGCCTTATTATTCCCTCAATTGCTGTCTGTCTCCACTACACAAAGCCACACCAGCCTCCCCTCCCTCCTCAGCTGCTGCATGGAGAGATAGATCTGCCTGTCACACCAGTGACTGCAATACAATCCCTGCCTGCCAGCCTGCCTGTCACAGCTCAGGGGATGCCCACACTCCTTGTAGGCACAGCCTCCACCCCTCCCAGATGGAGAACCCCACATCATTGATCCTCCTGGTTATCACTGCTGCAGAATCCATATATTATACAGGGATAGAAGTAACCACTGCAATAGCCAAGTGCTCAGCAATAGGATTGCAGTCCGGACAAGATAGTGAAAGGGGATGAGGCTATTAACCCACCCCATAAACGGAACCCCGACGCAAATGTGAACGGAGCCTAAGATGTTAGAATCATCCTGGTTTAATAAATAGAAAAATATATATATTTTATATATATTTTTTATTAGAATTTTTAAAAATGTTTTAATTAGTGTACCGTCTTACAGGTTTCTTAAAGGGGTTATGCGGGGACCAAAAATTATTAGCAGTGTAGTCACTGCAGTATGTGAGTTTACTCGCTGATATACATTCCGATCCCACGTTGTGCTGGTTATGAGATTTTCATAGATTATAATGGCGCTGCCGCGGGACCGGAAGTCTAGTTGCGCAGTCTTCTTTGATGACAATACGACTTTTCGTCATGTGACCGGCCCCGCTGATCTCTATGTGATTGATGTACTAGTGCTCATGCTTGTACTTAGGGTACAGCGGTACTCTATGTACATTAAATTCCGCACCGAGGGTCAATTTATTCATGTTTACGCTACGTTTTTTTCCGCAGTGTGGGCATGAGATTTTCTGAATCTCATCCACTTTGCTGCTACTGTAAATGCTGCGGAATTTCGGCACAGAATTCCGTTGTGGAAATTCTGCAGCGTTTACGCTACGTGGGAACCCGGCCTAATAGACCTTTTACACATTTAGATAAATTTTTTAAAGGCTGGTTTACACGGGCAGACTTCTGCCAATAACGATCGCCGATATAACAAGTTGATCGTCGCTCGTTTAAATGCCCTTTACACAGGCGGATGCAAACTATAGGAACGAACGATCATTTATATGATCGTTTGGTCCCCGTACACTTTGCAACATTTTGCAACAATGACTTTATAGGCTGCATAAAAGATGTATCCAGCTGACGAGAGCGCGCTTGCTTGTATATCGGCTGATCGCTGACATTTTTACAGGGAATGAACATTTGTATGAACGCTCCTTTGCCCGATCATTGGCCCGTATAAATGGCCCTTTAACCTAACGTTTATCTCTATTTGCTGTGCAGTTTAATGCAATCTATTGTTCTCTGTTATCAGCCATTTCAGGCCGGAAAGAAGCTGACAATGATTGGAGTATGTTCTTCAATGAGCTGAGGGGAAAGGGCCTGCCCCATTATAACTAGATTTGTGGGGTGTATTCTTCTTACAGTACCTAAAAACCTGCCAGAAACTACATTACTTATTAAAGGAAGCCGCTCCAGTGATCAGCTGATCGTCGCAGGTCCAACTCCTGAAACCCCGGCCATACCAGATGATATGCTGCTATGAATGGGTGTCCATACATGCCAGGGCCAAGCAGGAGGTGCTCTTTCTAAGTAATGCTCTGTCTGCTAATAGAATTGTTCCAATCAGGGGACCCACCTCTATGACGTCCATGTTCCCTATTTAATATTATTTTTTCGGTAAAGCGATAGACACCATGTTGGAAACCCAATAGAACCCATTAAAGTCAATGGGTTCCGTCAGGCGTTGTTGTCCGTCATGCCATGGATCCGGCACTTCTTATTTTTTTATTGTTCAGCTCCTGCAAAGAAACAGAAGAACATAAACCCCAAACGCAGGTGTGAACCCAGCCTTAGGCCCCATGCACACGAACGTGCTTTCGCCGGCGCAATTCCCCCAAAAATCCACGGGAGAATTGTGGCCCCATTCATTCCTATGGGGCCATGCACATGACCGTGGTTTTCACGGTCCGTGCATGGCTCAGGAGCCTGGACCGCAGAAAGAATGGGCATGTCTTATTACGGCCGTGTTCTGCAGTCCATGCTCATAGGAAATAATGGACGCGGCCGGCCGACTCGAAAATCACGGCCGTGCAGATGGCTACGGTCATGTGCATGAGGCCTTACTGGTTTATTCTTTGCGCTTAATTTCCTTTTCCATGGTCTGGAAATTCGAGACCATGATGCTTTACGGCACGAAGCTGCAGTATAAATTAAGGTGGCCATACACATTAAACTAATGTTGGCCAACCATCTAATGTGTATTAAATCATCAGCCAATGTTCATTTAGAAGATGTCGGGGGAAAAAATTATCCTTTGTTCTCAAGGAAGATGAGTCGCCACCAGAGGCGTCTGACAGCCGCATAATTCCCCTATTCCCATTGAGAACGCAAACATGCTCAGCTATTGAAGGTGTATGGCCATGTTTAAAGAGGATCTGTCACCAGTTTATTAATTCCCTATCTCCTAACTAATCGAATAGCCGCTATGATGCTGATAACTCCAGTGTAAAAAAAAATCAAAAACTTTTAAAACACTAAATATGATAATTTGTCTATACTTGCCAAATGGGAGGTGACTATCTTTTCTCTCTGGGCGGTGTAATGTTTTCTGTATGACGTTGTACAATCAGCATCATACAGTTCTCTTCCGAGCCCAGCAACACAGTGTGATCATGTAGTATACAGCTTCCATTCCCGACTGTGTATTCAACTGGTGATACCTCCGGTTTTTTCACAGCTAGACATGCGATGCCATCCTGATGCCATATGAAAGATTAGAATCTCCACTTTCATATGCCACCAGAACCGCTGTTCTAGGTGGTCCACAGCCGGAGATCTGGCTATTTGAAGTGATCCCCCTTCCCTCCAGCCTCAGTCTCTTACACTGTGTGAAGCAGCTTCATGCTGATTGGACGGTGTCAGAGGCTGTGAGGAAGCTCCACCTCAGGAGAATCGCTGGTGGTGACACCCACTCGTCTAGTATAGCCTAATTTGCATATTTAAAAAAAAGCTCATAACTTTTCAAATAATAATTTTTGGGACACAATTTTCACTAGTATGATCAGTGTGACAGCGCCATTAGATGAGCTAAGAGATTGGGCATTACTAAACTAGTGACAGATCCTCTTTAACCCCTTAAGGACACAGCTTGTTTTCGCCTAATGGACCCGGCCATTTTTTTCAAATCTGACGTGACTCACTATATGTGATAATAACTTTGAAATGCTTTTATTTGTTCAAGCGATCTTGAGACTGTTTTCTCGTAACACATTATACTTTAAGTTAGTGGTAAAATTTGGTCGATACATTCAGTGTTTATTGGTGAAAAATACCAAAATTTTGAGAACATTTGCAAAAATTTGCATTTTTCTAAATTTAAATGTATCTGCTTTTTAGACCGGCAGTGATACCACACAAAATAGTTACTAGTTCACATTTCCCATATGTCTACTTTATGTTTGCATCATTTTTTGAACATTATTTTATTTTTCCAGGACGTTACAAGGCTTAGAACTTTAGCAGCGATTTCTCACAGTTTCAAGAAATTTTCAAAAGGCTATTTTTTTCAGGGACCAGTTCAGTTCTGAAGTGGCTTTGAGGGCCTTATACATTAAAAAGTCCCCATAAATCACCCCATTTAAAAAATCTTCAACCCTCTAAGTATTCGGAACAGCATTTAGAAAGTTTCTTAACCCTTTTGGCGTTTCACAAGAATTAAAGCAAAGTGGAGGTGAAATTTAAAATTTTTTTTTTTTTGCAGAAGATCTGTTTTAATAAAAAAAAAAATCTGTAACACAGAAGGTTTCACCAGAGAAACACAGCTCAATATTTATTGCCCAGATTCTGCAGCTTTTAGAAATATCCCACATGTGGCCCTAGCGTGCTACTGGACTGAAGCACAGGCCTCAAATGGAAAGGAGCACCTAGTGGATTATGGGGCCTCCTTTTTATTAGAATATATTTTAGGTGCCATGTCAGGTTTGAACAGGTCTTGTGGTGCCAAAACAGAGGAAACTCCCCAAAGAGAAACCATTTGGCAAACTACACCCCACAAGGAATTTATCAAGGGGTATAGTGAGAATTTTAAACCCCCACGTTTTTCACTAAATTTAGTGGAATTAGGATGTAAAAATTAAAATCAAATTTTTTTTCCAATAAAATGTAGATATCTTCAATATTTACAAGATATAAAGGAGAAAAAGCACCCCAACATTTGAAAAGCAATTTCTCCCGATTACGGCAATACCCCATATGTGGTAATAAACTGCTGTTTGGACCAATGGCAGGGTGCAGAAGAGAAGAAGCACAATTTGGCTGTTGGAGCTCAAGTTTTGCTGGAATCGTTTTTGGTGCCATGTCACATTTGCAAAGCCGTTGGCTGTCGTTAAGGGGTTAATCTAGCCTGGCTGGTTCAACTAGTTGGCCATACAAAGACCAAGAACGTGCTAATAAATGCGTCAGACAATGAGCTAATGTGTATGGGAGCTTCCTGATCGGGCATGTTGGACTTCAAACATGGAGGTCGCAGTAGGGTTTGTATCAAGTTTACGGGGGAGTTAGAAGAGATTGTTCAGCCGGACGCTCTCCATAGTATGGCCAGCTTTATGTACAGTCTAGGAAACCTCTGTGCAACTTTGTGAAAGGTCATTGTGCAGATCAGGGGTGTAGTTTACTGGTCTCGGTTAGTGTAATTGCCGAGTGTTTTACTAGGGGACGTGTCCTATCAGACCTATCGAGCCCCGCACCTTTTGTGGTTTGTGTATTGGGACTATTCTGATCTAGACTATTGGGAGGGTTGAGTATTATGAAGCAGACACCCCTGATGTGCAGTAGATATTCTGTAGGATCTATCATGTAGGTGATGCTGCGTTCTCTAATTCCACACGCTGACTCAGCAAATCTCAGGACAACACTTAATCATTTATTAGGCGGGATTCACACGACCGGGTCGGGTCCGAGCCCGAGTGCCGGCCGGTAAAATCGGCCATTCTGCCCGGCCGGTTTGCATAAAGTTATGCATCCGTGCCGGGCCGGGCAGATCCGGACAGTGACATCAGCGGCAGCTCCTGAAGGGGAATCCCCATGTGTTCGGGGATTCCGCTTCAGGAGTTTCCCCTGATGTCACTGCCCAGATATGGACAGAGACATCAAGCGCTCTGTCCAGGAGCGGAATCCCCGAACACACGGGGATTCCGCTCCTTCAAGGAGCTAAAGTGCGGCTAGCACATAGCAGAGCGGGGAGATACCTCCCCGCTCTGCTATAGTGGCGTCGCTGCAGTAGTAGCAGCCGCAGCAGCTGCTGCTACTAGCGGCGCCATCTAAGGTGTCGCCGAGCCAGGGTGCTTTTAACAAGCAGGGGAAGGGAGCCAGCGCAGCGCTCCCTCCACCTGCTGTATACCCCGGCCCTGCAACACAGTGTGCAGCGATGCCATTCGTCAGAATGGCATCAACTCCTCCTCCTCACATGCACTCTGCGCTGTGAGGAGGAGGAGATAGAGCGCAAGCGCCGGGAAACCCGGCCATCACTCGGAACACATTCCGGTGATGGCCGTGTAATACCCGGCCCCATAGACTTCTATGGGAGCCGGGCGGCCGGGTGTCCGGGCAAAGATAGAGCATGTCCTATTTTTTGACGGCCGGATTTTCCGGCCGTCAAAAAATCGGTCGTGTGAATAGCCCCATTAGGGGTCTATCATTCCTAATGCAGCCGGGTGCCGGCCGATTTATGAACGGCCGGCACCCGGACGGGAAACCCTGCCGTGTGAATGAGGTCTAAGACTCGTCTCAGAGCTGCTATTTGGCAAATATGTCCAGGTTTCTGATATCATATATTTTATTCAGTGCAGAGGATTTAATTAGTCAGGATTTATGAGGAAAGATCTTGGACCTTCTATTTCCCTTAAAGAAAATCGTCTGTAAAGAGAAAGAGTCCTCACATTATATATACTGTATATATTGTCATAGATGCAATGTCACAGTAATGGGGAAAAAGAACATAGATAATAAGAACAACTTAGGAGTTAATTGCATAGTATTTAATTATAAGGTTCAATGTATAAAGTTTGCAGTAAGCTCCTAAGCTCCCCCTAGTGGTTGCTGCAGGTAGCCAGAGTTCTATCATTTAACTCTATAGGGGGAATTTATCCACTTTATTACGGCAGCTTTATTGTGTAAAAAAGTCGCAAATGACGCAAAAGTGCTGAGCTCAGCAGAAGGGCCGGGGTATGAAACAGCAGTCTTATAAATTCCCCCAATCTCTATGCAGGGGATTTGGAACTTTGTATAAAAAAAAACGAAGCTGCAAAATGAATTCAGAAATCAGTCCGTACAGAATTTTGGACCTGTAGCTTTTAAAAAAACCAAAATGATGTTCACAGCTGACGTTTACTGGATATCTGCTTCTTAAAAAGTGCATTGGGAGCTGTATAGATCCATATACTGTCAGCTCCCCCTAGTGGTGGTTGCAGGAAGCCAGAATTTTAGAATTTAAGGTGTCCGTAATTGCGGATAAAAATACTGATCCATTAATTTCTATGGGTCATGGGCACCTTCCTGTAAATTTACGGGTAAGTGTCCGGGCTGTAAAAATGATGTGTTAACAAAACATGCTCTATTTTTTGCATTTACGGACCGTTCTCCTATACTTTTTAATGTGAGCACGGCCTGAAAATGCGGATGACAGTCCGCGACCATAAATACTGCACGGACGTGAGCATGAGGCTTTACTCTATGGGAATACAATTAGGTACCAACCCTTATAAAGATATATTATGGAATTATTCAGCACAGAGTTTGGGATCTATTCATATGAAAAAAACATCAAAATGGTCTTGGTATTGGAGTATATGTATTGTCTGTTCTGCCAGTTCATATTTCGTATACTACATCGACTTTCTACAGCAAACCATGATGTATACATATGAAGCGCTTGTATGACAATGAAATATTGGTTCAATTTCCATTGTCTCAGGGAAGATACATCAGCAGCAAGCCAATATTACTTTCCTAGCCTGGAAATGATTTACTGTGGAAAACTTTGTGTAGGCTTGTTGTACCTGCTCAGCCCTAATAAACAGTCCAGAGGTATGGGAATACCCATGCGATCATCTCAGAACCCCCTTATCCTACAACAGCCCCATGAAAAAGTAAAAGGTGCCTGCGCCTGATCCACAATTCGGACCTGCACCTATAGGTGATAAGGTAGAAACAGCAGAGGAGAAAGAGTCATCATCTTAGCTGATCCAGAACCCCCCCTATGTTTGTTTGGGCATGATTGCATGTTTGACTCCTGGATGTCCTATTATGAAGTAGTCGGTGACTAGCGGTCCTATTACATGGGCGTGTAATCGAGTGCCGATCAACAAGACTGCTTGTTGATCGGCGCCTCGTTTGCTCCTTTCACAAGGAGCAATGATTGGTTATGTATGGGGAGTGATTGTTACTATTATCGCTCGTCCCCATACATTTTCTTCATGGCGGCAGCGCGTCTCTTGTTTACACCGGGAGATGTGCTGCCGACAACGATGATTTTTAATGCTGCATAAAAGAGCAGATCAGACGATGAGCGAGCGTTTGCCTGATCATTGGCCCGTGTAATAGGGCCATAAATTGCAGTCATAGAACAAGCCGGGTCAGTTCAAGCATTAAATCTGACTATGCAAAACCAAGGTCATAGCAGATAACGCTACTAATATAATAGAGCTCATTTGCACAGTAATAATAGCAGATGATCAGGCTGTGGAGTTACCTCACATGAACTCTGTCTAGTCCGGATAGGGGCTAATACAATGCTGGGAAAAAGTATTTGCACCCTTTCAGATATCTCCAATTGGTACATATGTGTCACACTAAATGGTTTCTGATCTTAAGGCTGTGTTCACACAGGGCGGATATGCTACGTAAAGGAACACAGCGTATTCGCCCTGGGCGCAGCAGGGAATTACGGCTGAAAAATGGCACCAAATTTTGGTGCCGTTTCTTGGCCGGGAATGTCCGCTGCGGAAAACTGAACATAAAAACAAACAAACACATACTTACCCTTACCGGCCTCCTGAGATGACGTTTAATCCCATGTGACCGCTGCAGCCTGTGATTGGCTGCAGCGGTCACATGGGATGAAACGTAATTGCACCCTTCCAGTTATTGGTATACGGGATGTCACTAAATTTGGAAGACAAGGTGATGTCACAGTTCACGTGACCCGCGACCGGCACACAGAACAGAGGCACTTTTGAAAATGTAAGTAGATTAAAAAGCAAATATTTACTAAGAGTTAGAATCAGTGAGAGCCCAAAAAATAACTTGGAAAACTCATTGGGGCCAATGATCAGGTGAACGAGCGCTCATAAGATCGCTGATTCCCGGTTATAGGTCTGTGTAAACAGGGCAGCGATCAGCGGATGAACAAACATACCAAATCAAGTGGAAAGATAGCCTCCCTTACACAGGGGTTGTCATCTTTGGACTATCCGTTCCTGATGGCTGAGAAGGCAAATTTCCGTAACTCCTATAGCCTTCAATGCAGAAAATCACGCACATGGACCGCCGCCTCTCCACTTCGTCTTCCCCTATATGAGGCTGCCGGATACCACTTTGGCTTGATGAACAGGAATCAAGGGACCACTGTTCTCTCGAAAAGTAGGGTCACCAATGACAGAAAAAAAATAATTTCTATGAATTGAAGTCTTAGTGAAAGGCATGATGATGCTACTCAGCGATCGCTTATTGGCGACTGCTTTGTGTAAAATGTCCTTATGATGGCAGATGTGCAGGAAGGAGTTAAAAGAGGTGCCGAACAATAGGGTCCTGGGCAGACTATTCTCTATAGACAGGATATGTCCAAGGCCTCTACATACATATTCCACTTATCGTGATTATACAGAAGAGAATGGCTAATCGATCCTGCAGGATGTAAACAAACAATAGGTCCATGCGGCCGCGGCCCCTGAGAAGTGTTAGGAACTGAATAAGCAGAATGCATATTAGTCCATTAGAAAAATAGTAACCAAAATAATATAAAATAATATAATAATATAAAAAAAATGTAAACTGTTGGTCTCCTACGACTTGCACAATATTAAGGTTACTACAAAATATATATTTATGATACTTATTGCTAAAACATATCCAAACCAATTTTCAATGACATCAAAGCGGGGCTCCCCTTTGGAGAATCCTTCTTGTTCAAGCAGGCCCCCTAAGGTGCAGCCGATTGTGGGGACCCCCTGTAACCAATTGGTATCTCCATAATTCATGAACATACTTGGTCATGGGGCTTTGTCTAATAGAGTGGGGGTCCTAATTCTTGAATCCCCCCCCCCTTTTACCTCTATATTCCTAATAGAGAAAAAAGGAAAAAGATAAAACAAAACCAAAAAATTATATATATAATATACATCACACTGTACATAATCCATATATACTGTATAGAGTATTGATTGGTGTATTGATATCACTCCAGAAGAGGGATGCATTATTTTAATGCTTTTATAGGCCAGTGTGACCTATGGGCCCCTCGGGTGGTGGGGCATTATTTCACGTGCTGCCACTATAGCTATGTCATTGTGTTCCCCATTCAATGAAAAGTATTGGATTCTGGTCTCACGAACATGACAAAAGCCGGGTCAGTATTATGGGCCCGTAGGCACTCTGCGTGCTGCTGTATGCTGCTGTTATCTGACACTGTATTGGCATTGAATAGCTCCATAACACGGCATGCATTGGCGCATGCCACGTAGGAAATCAGGGGCACACAGAGGTACATAGCAGTCTGTGGATGGCCACGTGCACGGGTTCCTATAGACGCCTCTGTGTTAGAGTTCTTGTATGGGGGATTTGTACCTATGAGGGTTAGTCATTGGGATTGATTGACCTTTTAAAGCTTAGGCTTCTTTCACACCAGCGTTAATATACGTTTACCTTCTTCCGTCAAAGGTAGAGAGGATCGAAAGATTAAACGGAAAGCCACGGTTCCGTTAGAAATACCATTGATTTCAATGGTAATTATTTTGTTGCAGTTGCTTTCCGTTTGTCTCCGTTCGCTAGGTTTCCGTTTTTTTCGACGGAAGCAAAAGTGCAGTCTGCAGAACTTTTGTTTCCGTGGAAAAAAACGGAAACCTAGCGAACGGAGACAAACGCAAAGCAACTGCAACAAAATAATTACCATTGAAATCAATGGTAATTCTAACGGAACCGTGGCTTTCCGTTTAATCTTTCGATCCTCTCT
This sequence comes from Rhinoderma darwinii, assembly GCF_050947455.1. Taxonomy (NCBI): domain Eukaryota; kingdom Metazoa; phylum Chordata; class Amphibia; order Anura; family Rhinodermatidae; genus Rhinoderma; species Rhinoderma darwinii. The sequence continues at coordinate 130,064,734 of NC_134693.1, forward strand.
ACCTTTGACGGAAGAAGGTGAACGTATATTATCGGTAGTGTGAACTTAGGCTTACTCCTAATAAACACAGTGAATACAGTCTGGAAAACAGCATCCTACAACCCCCTCAGTCGTCTAATGGTAGTTTTTATCTGGATGTAGTTCCAGACTCATAACACCGGCTGTTACCAGCTCATACCCAAAGGGAGTGGAAACGTAATCACCCCAAATTAGTATTGTGCTTATTGTATAAATTCGCTGTAATTGTGTGGCAGCTGTATAGAAGGCGGACGCTGCGCTCATGTTATCCGATCAGCTCTCCATTCTACCAGAACCATTGGCCGAACTTCATTTCGCACAATACGTTTTAATACGCATTACCTAAAATTCCCTAATCCTACAGCACAACATTATAAATCTACATTGAATTCTCATAAGACGGTGTTATAAGAAGTCTCCAGCCCTGACCTGCTCCTGTATAGGGACAGATATTCTCCTGCTGGAAGGAGCCGGCGGTAGAACGACAGTGGGAATCACTTAGAAGATGATAAGCAGCTTTCTGGGCTACAGAATACTAATTCTATTCCGAGCCGTGTAACATTTGACATTATTGGAGTCATTATCCCCGCACGGTGCACGTGAAGCGTTGTTATCTGCAAAGCTCTAGACACATTGCAAATGTACATAACCGTATCTAAGCTAAAGGGGCTTAACTATAGGGGGTGCAGAAGTCGCGGTCACACTCGAGCCCTGTCACGTATCAGGAGACCAGTGCTATAAATGACGCGTCATAGTTGGGGGTCTTGTTAGAGATTCTACATTGGGGCGCAGAAGCTTCAGTTATGCCTCTGCTTAGCCGCATAGACTTAGGGGTAGGATGATTTATTGGCCAATTGAACAGCGTCCAGTGGCGTAGCAATTGCGATCGGGCCCCAAAGCCAGTCGGGCCCATGGCCCCCCGCACCACGTCACTCCACAGTGACTGTAGTAACCAGGGCCTATGTAGTAAACTCTAGTTGTGACACTGAATAGTATCAGGAACCGCGATGTGCCTGGAGATGGTGAGGACCCGATTCAAGAGCTAGGAGGGTAAGTATAAGAATACTGTCCTGAGGATGTATCTAATCCTATCATGTGTGATACTGTCTGCTGGGCCGCTGTATCTAATCCTATCATGTGCAATACTGTCTGCTGGGCCGCTGTATCTAATCCCATTCAATAGCGGCGCTATAGGGGTCATGGTCTTATAGATATGCTCTCTCCGGTATATATATATACATTTTGCGACGGGGGAAAACATGTCTTAAGACCTTAGCAAAACCACTGGCTGCTAGTGTTGCGTTGATCGGTCCCTCTTTGGCGACCCAGCGATGCAGCTGAAAGCTGCGGGCCATCGGCCATGAAGAGAAGTTGGGGGGCCAAGAAGGACTTTTGCACCGGGGCCGATGAGCTTTTAGCTACGCCCCTGGCAGTGTCCATTTTTTCTTATGGCAAATACATTATCTCAAGTCAGTTTACAGAGCATGGGCCATTTTGGTAACTAAAGGGAGCAGATAGCTATTGGCCAAGCATGCATGTATATTTCAAGAGGGGGGAAATCCATGTTAAAAATCGAACGTCCACTCCCATATGCATTAAATCGTTGGCTAGTGTCGATAAAATTGGTGGGTACGGTCCATATTGATCTAATGTGCATGGCCAGCATTATACATATTACGCCGATGCCAGCAGATCCTATTGTTTTGGACTGAGTCAAGAAAATGTCTGGGTATGTAGCTATAGGGGGCGCAGTGGTAGCAGTCACACCTGGGCCCTGTTGACTGATAGGGCCCAAATACCCCACTGCCACATAGGTAGACACCAGTATTATAAAGTGGGGGCCCTGTTTCAGATTTTGCATTGGGGCCCAGGAGCTTCAAGTTCCATCTCTGAAAAGCTCTAATGTATATAGGGGAAAGACTGGCCCACCATAGTACCAGAGGGTCCTTCAGGAGGTTCGGGCCTCGACACGATAATGGGTCTGGGGGGTGGGTGATTAAATAATTTCCTCTAGTGGCCCCAAGGATCCCAAGTCTTAAGGCCCTTTTACAATGCTTAATTATCGGGCAAACTAGCATTCACAGAACCCTCGTTCCCGATCATTGCCCTGTGTAAACATGGCAGCGATCAGCCGATGAACGAGCAAACTATTGCATAGTTTTAAATACAGAAAATATTATCGTTGTCGGCAGCCCCTCCCCCTGTGTAAACGCTGCCGATATGATAGAAATGTATGGGGACGAGCGATCGTAGTAACAAGTGCTCATCCCCATACATAGTTACTTGTGAAAGGAGCAAACCAGCGCCCATCTAGGGCGCTCGTTTACACGGCCCACATCGGGCCAAATAAAAGGACCTTTAGGGTATGTTCACACGTAGTGTTTTCAGGCATTTTTCAAGGGGCATACACGCCTCAAAAAACGCCTGAAAAAACAGAAGCTGAATATCTACAAGCATCTGACCATTGATTGGGAAAAACGTCTTTCTGTCCAGACGGGCGTTTTTTTTACGCGGCCGTTTGAAAAAACGGCGCGTAAAAAAACCCCCATATAAAGAAGTGCATGTCACTTCTTGAGCCATTTTTGAATCCGTTTTTCATTGTGTCAATAGAAAAACAGCTCCAAAAACGGCTCAAAAAAAAAAAACGGATCAAAAAAACGTTTGATGCTTTAAAAACGGCTTGAAAACAGCTCGGTATTTTACAGCCGTTTTTACTGTAGTGTGTGAACATAGCCTTATACTGGGGGATGGGCTGGATGAAATGAACAGGCTGCCTAATTCCTCTTTCATCCTCTCTCCATAGAAATAACATGTTTTTGACCATTTTCTAAACCTGGAGGGAAACGTGGTATTTTCTCAGCAGAAATGTCTTAATTGTGAAATATACAATGCTCTAAGATTGAAGGAAATGGTATCCAGCAGCTGCGTAACCTACTTATTGTTACTGCGACGTTCCTACCCCTGACTTGTGTCAGCCACATGAAAGCAGCTGTAGACAAGCCGAGAGCCGACATGTCTTACTCTTACCAATCCAAGAAATTATTCCGTATTCGCTGCAATTACAGCGGCCGTACGACAAAACTGCTTGTTGTCACCATAATGGAGGTTCATACACAGGACTCCTTGTTTTCTCTGTCACTTCTAAGAAGCGTCTTCATACCTTGAGGTGTTTCATATAACGTATTTGTCTGCGTCTGGATTAGGAGATGCATCTGGTCTTGTCGCACGTTTTTTGACTGCAACATGTGAACACAGCCTGATAAGGCCTCATTCACATTGACTTATTACAGCGCCATACAACCTCCATGGTCATAATAAGGCATCCATACAAGTCTATGGGTCAGAACTGGACCTCTGCATGACTCCGATGTCATAAAAAATTGCTTTGTGTTCCACTAGACGTCACATAACAGAAGTATTCTCTCCGCAACTTCAACCCAACAAGTCGCTAGCAACCCTGCATCTCTATCTAGAGGTACGTCCAGAGGCATGCCATACTCCTGGGCCCTAATGCAAAATCTGTAACGAGGCCCCCCTGGTACCTCTGTACCCCCTATAACTATGCCCCTGGGTATGACGATGCGTTACACAGACAGCCCATTGATTTCAATAGGAGCTGTGTAATACCTCATTTCACCTGTGGCGGCACTGCAGGGAAATTACACACTTGCCCTGCAGATTACGATTTAACATTGGGGGTCCTATGATCAACTTATTTTTGGGGGACCCTTCTAGCCGAAAGAGATTGCAAAAAGTGGACAACCCCTTGAAAGATCGTTTACACCTAACATAAGACCTTACCAGTAAATATCAGTCATTACGCTGTTCTCTTCCTTTACAAATTCTGTTTAGGCCTCGTTCACATCTGCATTGGGGTCCCGTTCTAACGTTCCGCCGGAGCTTTCCATCAGAACGGGACCCTGAACAGACACAAACTGACACAGATGGAAACCAGAGGTTTCCGTTTCCATCACCATTGGTTTCAATGGTGAAGGATACCGGTGCCCATGGTTTCCGTTTGTCTCTGTTGTGCACCGGACCCGTCGTTTTGCCGGTAGCAATAGCGTAGTCGACTACGCTATTGCTTCGCTTCAGTACGGAAAATACGCAGCAGAATACAGTAGCAGCATAGTGGGTGAGATTTAACAAATCTCATCCACACGCTGCGTAAAATTCCTGTCCCGAAATTCACCTGCAGTGCGTATTTTTTGTTCCGCAGCATGTCAATCCCTGACTGAATTGCTGCGAGGAGATGTCACCATCCCACAGACTTGAAAAAAACGCAGGAAATGGTTCGGTTTTTCCGCAGCGCAAGGTCTGCTACGTTTAGGGTTCGTTCTCATCAGCATTCGTTTTGCGTTGATGGGTTCCGTGTGAGCTTTCCGTCAGAGAAACCCGCCAACGGAAAAGCAAATGGAAACCATAGATTCCGATTGCATTACCATTGATTTGAATGGTAACGGTTCCGTTTGTCTCCGCTCCTTAAGGTTTCCTTTTTTTTTTACGGAATCAATAGCACAGTCGACTGCGCTATTGATTCAGTCAAAAAAATATATATTAAGAAATTAATCAGCACAGAATTTTGAAATTATTTAGATTTTTTTTCTTTTTTTTAAATGGTTGGTGTTTAAGGGGATGACCATGTTTTCCACATTTGCTGTGCACTTGAATGTAAGCTGCAGTTCCCAGTTATCAGCCATTTATAGCTGGGGAGAGGATGAATATAATGTTTACCCATGGGATGACTGACAGGAAGTAAAGAAAAATATTTGCCCCCATGATCACTATCTAGAAAAATCATAAATTCTGCCCCCCACAGGTCTTACCCCAAGGGACAGTCCCCCCGTCTTCTAATTTCACTGCTCAGCTGAACACTTCATCCAGCTCATTACATTAAAGACTCAAATTAACCACATCCATGAAATCCGAAAATAATGCAAAGTCCACAAACCATTATGTAAATGTGGATAGTTATCTACTTGCCTTCCGTATTTAGAGTAAATAGTTCTTGCTTGTGTGACGATATATATAATAGCTTTTACAATCACAGACTTTAATAGGCTTGTCTTAAAGGGACAGTACTTTTACGCCATAAATAGATTTAAAGGGGTATTCCCATCTTAGGCATTTATAGCATATCCATAGGATATGCCATCAATGTCTGATAGATGTGGGTCTAATAGGGGGGGTCCAAGCCCTATTTGCCATATTGCCAAGTACAGATCTAAAAAAGTTACATTTTTCATCAAGAATGTTCTGCGGCTAATCTTCCTCATAAATAAATTAGAAATTAAACACTGAGAACAAAGTGGATAAAATACAGCAGGACGGGTACGCGCTGGTCTCCGGGGGCCATCTTCTAGGTCATTGTATAATTACTTCATTCACTTTGACTCTGTTAAAACTAATGAGTTACGTCCCGAAAAGAAACCGGGAAGGATGGAGAGGAGGATGCGTCCTGTAATGTGCTCAGCTCTGTATTAACAGATTGACTACGTTCACGTTTACAATTAAAGAAAATTAAAATTTAAGGAAGGTCAATTCACAAAGACAAGCACAATACCTACCCCCCCTTACTGCAAACTTTGACCATGGGTCATGAGGTCCTGGGATCACCATGTTCTGGTCGGTGAGGCCGAGTAGAAAAAGTTTGAAATGCCCTGAAACAGAGAAACCTAATAACTCACCCCTTCACGTGTATAGCTATAGGGGGTGCAGCGGTAGCAGTTGCGCCAACCCCTAGTGCCTGAGGAGGCCCAAAGACTCCTCTGCCATATAAGAAGACACCAGTATTATAAATGGCACATGGTAGATGAGGTCCCTGTTACAGATTTTGCATTGAGGTCCAAGAGCTTGAAGTTAACCCTCTGAACCCATTTGGTCACAGTATAGCGGCCGAGCTGCGGTATACAGAGCCAACTGTTTCCGACACCGGCCACCATAACATCCGGTACCCAGAGGCAGCAGGAATAGGTGTCGGACCCCCACCGATCATATACTTATGACCTATCCCGTGGATAGGTTATCAGAATAAAAAAACGACAACCCCTTTAAAACCTGGACATGATAGCAAAAAAACAAAATTAAAAACTCAAAAGTTTTCTAAAAATGAGACAGAGAGGCCGGAGCCTTTCATACCATAGTTATCTCCATATTTTGACTTTAGTGCCAAATAGGATGGGCTTAGCTATGTGGCTTAGTTTTGTTTGGTCAATTACAGTCAGATCTGTAGGGCAATTTCTACCGGGGGAGACAAAATAGATGCCCCCAGAAAAAAAAAATGTGTAGAAAAAATAAGACTTTTATGTGTTTCAGCTAAGCTCACACAATGATGGGAGTCGTAGTCTTGCCACATCTGGATAGCGCATGGTTGGGGACTACTGCTTTAGAGTATCGGGACCTAGACAAGGATGCCCTGTTGCTTTTACACATTTGAAGATATATTCCCTATCATACACCACACGCACCACACGCACCACACGCACCACACGCACCACACGCACCACACGCACCACACGCACCACACACACCACATACACCACATACACCACATGCACCACATACACCACATGCACCACATACACCACATGCACCACATGCACCACATACACCACATGCACCACATGCACCACATGCACCACATGCACCACATGCACCACATGCTATACATTTTCTTTTTATCCCTTATTCATTATGAATATTCATCATCAGTGATATAAATCCTGCCTGACACTGACTGCAGAGCCGGGTACATTTAATCTCTCAGTAAAAATATTTATCTTACATTATACGACCGTTAATAAGGTTTACGAGTCTCATTTGTCAAAGCCGTTATGTTTTGAAACATTAAAAATAAATAGCAATGAATGAATCTGTTCCTCGTACAGAATATACTATACATGAAAAGAGAGAGGAATTAGGATTTTGGGTTTTTTAGGGAATACAGAGTTAATAGTGGGGTCCCCCTTTCAGGACTCTTGTCTATATGCCAGAGCAGAGAGCAGCTACAAAGAGAGTCTCTACCTCTGGAGGACCCGGCATTTCCATGTATTACACAGACAGCCCATTCTAAAATAACAAATATATGTATAAAAAAAAGTAATAATAAATGAAAAACAAATACATTACAAATCGTAGAAATCAGTGCAATGTAATTAGACTAAAGAAAAACACAATTGTGAAACAATTATAATAATACTGAAGCTGCCGCAAGTCATAAAAACAGAAGTTGTCGTAAGAAGGCGGAAAGTTTTCTTCTGTATTCAGCTGGTTAAAGCCAATCTAGTCCATCTTCCAAGATCCCGAGATTGTTAATGTTAAATAAATACAATTTTTTTTTTGTGATTTACTCTGACTGAGAAATATCATATTATAATACTTTGTTTATTACTTTTTTTATTTTTTATAATAGAGTGTATTGGCCAGTATGTAGCCGCACGCTTACGCCCCCCCAACGACACACACATGGTCCAATGCAAACACACACTTCCCAGTCACAGTCAGTGTCAATATAGCCCATGTAGAGGATCCAGCCACAGTGTCCCCATATCAGCACCGGCCACAGTACTTTCTGATCATCAGAAGCCACAGTGCCCTCATAACAGCATTAGCCACAGCTCACTATATTAGCATTAGCCATACTGCCCACTTCTCAGCACCAGAAACAGTGCCCCATACCAGCATTACCCACAGTGCCCCTTTATCAGCAGCAGCCACATTACAGGGCCAGGCGCATGCCTCCATTTTAGTACACATGCCCACAGAACTATCCAACCATTTACCTCCAATTCCTTTCGTTCTGAGTCCCCAATATACTAATGACGGTACTTAAGAGAGCAGTGCGCCCCCTATTGTGGTTTAGAGGCGTGCAGCCTGGGATCCTGGACACCCAGTGTGGTTGACCCCATACTCATCCTTGTGCACACCCTTGTTACTGAAAAATAATATCTGAAGTAAAAAAATAAAGTGCAAAAGTACAGGACTAGTGCAGGACTTCTCTCCCCCGATGGAGCCTCCGAAGTAGATGAGATCAGCTGATTCGTTGTAGCTCCGGCACCGGGACTATTGAACAGCTGTCTGGCGGTGTTGTGTGGTTCTAACATCGATCGGATATTGTGTGTCTTTTCTGAGGACAATTTATAAATTTCCAATGCCGGGACATAATCCCCCCAACCACACAATCCAAAACAAGTAACTTATATAGGACAGCAGACATTTTTGTTTTAAGAACATTTATATTTAATAAACCAAATAAACAAGTATCCCCAACATGGTGCAAAAACTAAATTTACAATACCCCAGACCTGAGCAGAACAATCAAAGACAAAAGAAAAAGTTCACATGTCAAACAGTTCATGGTTCAAAGAGGTCGATGCTGCTGGAGGTCCTGAGCTGCGCTCTGCATGTCCAGGTCCAGTTTGAGCTGGTGGGTATGGGCCACTGTGTGATTAGCCAGTGGGTGGGGGGCCGTGGTATTCAGATTGATAGTACCCGTCCTGTGAAACAGGGTTGGAGAGCTGTTATACGGCTGGTAATGGTTAGGGTGTTGTGGTGGTCCGGCTGTGTAATCTGTCGGGGTAGAAGGACACGCCACCCGCCATCTGTACTGCTCCCCATGCTGATACAGGTCCCACGGGTCGTTTGGACCAACAAAGATCTCCACCACTGCAATCAGCATGTTGTGACGGTGTAGCTGGCGGTCTTATGGCACTTGTCGATGATGGGGCGCGAGACTGTGAAGGATGATGGCCCCCGGACATTTGCTGCTTCTTCGGTTCAGATAGTCGGCACACCGGTGTTAATCATGGATTGGTTGCGGGTCCAGGGTCGCCACGCCCCATACTACACCGCGGTGCAGGTCGACTTGGCCGCGTGTTGACCTCTTCAGGGGTTTGTTGCTGGGCGGTGCTGGTGCTACTTTCAGCTGATTCCTATACTCGTGCCTCAATTTGGGTTTTATCAGAATCCTCCTGTGGATCATCCCGACTGTCAACGATTCTAGAATGGAAAAGGAAATCATAAACCCAATAATAATTAAAAATAAATAAACGTCCTGTTTTTCACGTCCGAGTTTCCCCACGTTCGTGTGAATCTGGCCTTATGTAGTAATTCCCATTATGAAATATCAGAAGATGGAGTTTTTCTAATTCTATAATCACATCAGCTTGAAATGTTCACCTCACTATAGGGGTTCTGCGAGTATCAGCCGTGTGACTCCCTCAAGAATAACACAACTTCATTTCACTTCATGTCTTCAACTCCTGATGGGCCGGAGAGAATGATATTATATCGTCTTGTCAGTTTTGCCCGGCAGCTGCATGAATAATGAGCTCAGAGTTCGGTTCCCAAATCCTTGTGCTGTGAAAAGGAGATTTTCAGTTAGATTTCGAGGCAATGTTACAAGGAAAAGGCAACCCTGCAACCTGGAAAATGTGAAATAAGTTTAGAAACTTCATCGTGAAAATCCATTGGATCGCCAACCTATAAACGTGATCCTGAACCTGTTTCCCGTAGTGAAAACTGCATTAAAAAGGACTCATCAGTGGATACTAGAATTTCACAAGAAATAACAATTCTGTAGAATCTTTTCTTAGAACTCTGCGTTGTGCCGTTCCTCTGTTATTCCTCTGGAAAATGTATGAATAAATTGACAACTGGGTGTTACCATGCTCCTTGTCAATAGGGTGTGTCTCTACACTGCCTGATATCTTCAGCACTGATTGGACAGTTTCAGAGTCTGTAGGAACACGCCCCTTTGACACGGGGAATGATAACCAGCCAGTTGTTAATTTATTCATACATTTCCAGGAGGAATAACAGAGGAACGACGCAACGTAGCGTTCTAAGAAAAGATTCTCCAGAATTGTTATTTTATGTAGAATACAATTATCTACTGATAAGTCCTTTTTAAGGCCTCATTTACACGAGCGTGTGCGTTTTGTGCGCACAAAAAACGCAGCGTTTTGCGTGCGCAAAAGGCGCTTGACAGCTCCGTGTGTCATCCGTGTATGATGCGCGGCTGCGTGATTTTCGCGCAGCCGCCATCATAGAGATCATCATAGAGATGAGGCTAGTCGACGTCAGTCACTGTCCATGGTGCTGAAAGAGTTAACTGATCGGCAGTAACTCTTTCAGCACCCTCGACAGTGCATTCCGATCACCATATCGAGTAACCTGTTGAAAAAAAAAGAGGTTCGTACTTACCGAGAACGTCCTTGGTGACGCGCCTCTCTTGACATCTGGCCCCACCTCTCTGGATGACGCGGCAGTCCATGTGACCGCTGCAGCCTGTGCTTGGCTTGTGATTGGCTGCAGCTGTCACTTGGACTGAATTGTCATCCCGGGAGGTCAGACTGGAGGAAGAAGCCGGGAGTTATCGGTAAGTCAGAACTTTATTTTTACACGTTCACGTATATTGGGATCGGAAGTCACTGTCCAGGGTGCTGAAACAGTTTAACTCTTTCAGCACCCTGCACAGTGACTGTCTCCTGCCGGGTTCGATCAAAACGAGTTCGGCCGAACCCGGTAAAGGTCGGTTCGCTCATGTGTAAGACACTCAGTTCGGATGTTTGTAAACAGAAAAGCACGTGGTGCTTTTCTGTTTACATTCAGTTTGACAGCTCTTGCGCGAATCACGCAGTTCGCACGGAAGTGCTTCCGTGCGACCTTCGTGGTTTTCACGCACCCATTGACTTCAATGGGTGCGTGATGCGCGAAAAACTCAGAAGTTTAGAACATGTCGTGAGTTTTACGCAACGCACTCGCGCTGCGCAAAATTCACGCATCGTCTGCACTGCCCCATAGAGTAATATAGGTGCGTACGACACGCGTGAAAAGCACGTGCGTCGCACGCGCGTATATTACGCTCGTGTAAATGAGGCCTAAAACAGTTTATACCTATAGCACGTGCGTGCGTGCGTGTGTGTGTGTTTGTTTGTGTGTCATCCAGACATCAGAATTTGGCCATTGTCAATGTGGCTCAGATTCTTAGGGTATGTTCACACGGCCAAATTACGGACGTAATTTGGGTGTTTTACGCCTAAAATTACGTCCGAAATGACGGCTTGAATGCGTTGACAAACATCTGCCCATTGAAAGCAATGGGCTGACGTTTGTCTGTTCACACGAGGCGTATATTTACGCATCGCTGTCAAAAGACGGTGTGTAAATAAACGCCCGCGCCAAAGAAGTGTCCTGTCACTTCTTGGGACGTAATTGGAGCCGTTATTCATTGACTCCAATGAAAAGCAGCGCCAATTACGTCCGTAATGGACGTGGCGTTCAAGCGCCTGCACATGCCGTTACGGCTAAAATGACGGGGCTGTTTTCTCCTGAAAACAGCCCCGTAATTTCGGCCGTAACGGACGTGCACGTGTAAACATACCCTTACACTTGCCCATTTTTCTGCATCCAAGACATCAACTTCAAGAACTGACTGTTCACTTACTGCATAATATGGGCTTGGACACAACGGAATTGCTGCAGAAAATTTTTGCAGCAATTCGAGCTGAAAAATGCAGACATTCCGCTGCGGCAAAAACGCACCATTTTCTGTGTTTTTTACGGCAGAAAATGGTGCGTATTTTGCGGCGTTTTACACAATGTTAGGAGATGGAGACATCTCCTCTGAAAAACGCAGCAATTCTGGACACTTTCCGCAGCAGGAATTGACATTCTGCGGTCCGAAAAATACGCACCGCAGGCCAAATTCTGCTCTGAATTTTTACGCAGCTTGTGAATGAGATTTGTTATATCTCATCCTCTATGCTGCTACTGTATTCTGCTGCGTTTTTTCCGTCCGAAATTCCATCCGGAAAAAAACGCGGCAATTCCGCAGCGTGTGGGAGAGCCCTATATCCCACCCCTTGTCAGACGCCATTGTAACCAGATCATTAATGTTATTCACTTTACCTGTCAGTGGTAATAATGTTATGGCTGATAGGTGTATATACAATATCTGTCCAATAATCCAGAAAGTTGATAATCCAGCGTTCATCAGGTCCAACCATGTTGGTTAAATTCACTTTTTGCTGTCTTTTTCTCTATAAACTGAATATATAATTTATTATTAGATAATAACAAAGAAATAATTAGACGTTCTTTTTAAAGACAAACAATATATATATATATATAAATAATATCTATCTGTTCTGTATTGTATTGTGACTTGTTTGGCTACTGTTCCCGGGGATCGACTAACTCTGGGAGAACATCACATCCTTTACACATTGATCTCCTGATCCCTCCGCTGCCTCCTGTCATTACCTGAGATGAATGGTGATAAAATGTGTAAATCACTGGTATATAAAACATAAGGGGCACAACGGGCAGAGACTGGGATTTCTGCGCCTGGAAAGATATTGAAATAAAATTAGATTTATGTTGAGTCGCTGTAACTTACATTACAATCTCAGCGTTCAATGAAAACCCAAATCTGACTGAATTCTGCAATATTACATTTTACTAAATAAAATAATCTGAATGTAAATATTCCCAAGTCAATACAAAAATAATATAAAGTCCATGAAAGTCAATTTATGGGGACCATAATATTACACCCACTAAACGGCTCCTGAAGGGCTGAACTGGGGGGGGGGGGCACACAAAAAAGATCTGTGTCTGCAATCTATAGGGGCCTTATGGATAGTGATTTAATGTGGCTGTATCAGTCAGACATCCCTTTTCTATATGTACTATTAGGGTATACGGATGTCATAGTGGAGCATCTCTTGCTCAGGAACCCCCTCTAGTACTGGGCCATTTTAACACATTGGTGGGCCCAGTACAAAGGCTTCATGAGTGACCCCTGTTCTATATGTACTATAAGGCTATGTTCACACGCAGAGTCAAGAGAAAACAGCTCCTGATTTTCAGACGTTTTTTGTGCCACTCGTGATTTTCGCTGTGTTTTTCGCAGCGTTTTTTACGGCCGTTTATGGAGCTTTTTTCAATAGAGTCTATGGAAAACAGCTCCAAAAACGTCCCAAGAAGTGTCCTGGACTTATTTTTCGCGGCCGTTTTTTTACATGTAAAAAAATCGCAGCGAAAAACGCTCCGTCAGAAAAGAACGCTGTTTTCCCATTGAAATCAATGGGCAGATGTTTGGAGGCGTTGTGCTTCCGATTTTTCGGCCGTTTAGGGTATACGGATGTCATAGTGGAGCATCTCTTGCTCAGGAATCACGCGCGTAGCATGGACGTATTATAATAAGCCCTAATAGTGTTTTTTTTTCCCCCAAGCAATCTGTAAAAATTAGCCAAATAACAGCGTACATGATGTCACCATAAGGGCGGATTTACACGAGCGTGTGCGTTTGCGTTTTGCGCATGCAAAAAAAGCGGCGTTTTGCGTGCGCAAAAGGTACTTAACAGTTGCGTGTGTCATCACTTAGGATGCGCGGCTGTGTGATTTTCGCGCAGCCGACATCAATATGACACTCTGTTTGGATGTTTGTAAACAGAAAAGCACGTGGTGCTTTTCTGTTTTCATTTATCCTTTTCACTGCTGTTGCGCGAATCACGCGCGTCCCACGGAAGTGCTTCCGTGTGCTGGGCGTGATTTTCATGCACCCATTGACATGAATGGGTGCGTGATGCGCGAACAACGCACAAATAACGGACATGTCGTCAGTTTTACGCAGCGGACTCACGCTGCGCAAAAATCACTGACAGTCTGCACTGCCCCATAGACTAACATAGGTCCGTGCGACGCGCGTGAAAAACACGCACGTTGCACGGACGTATTACACGTTCGTGTAAATCCGCCCTAACAGAAAATGAGTCCGAAAATGTCTGGAATAGCAGTTACCAAGATGCCAAAGAAGAATATCATGGGTAAGTATATTGTCAGCAACTTCAAATCCCATCTGGGAGAAACATATATTGTCATACCCCTAGAAGTTACGTATGACGATTTTTAGTTTTATGCTAATTTGTTCTAAATGGCCAACTGGGCGTTTTTTTTAAACTTTTGACCAAGTGGGCGTAGTAAAGAGAAGTGTATGAGAGCTGACCAATCATGTCCAGCTGTACTCACAGAACAGGGTGATCTCGCGAGATCACGCTGTGCCGTCACTTACTCCGACAGTAACTTTACCGGAGTGTCGGGAGAATGAAAAGACATCGTCTCCACTGCGGTAAAGTTACTGTGGGGGTGACGGCACAGCGTGATCTCACGAGATCACGCTGTGCTGGGAGTATAGCTGGATATGAATGAAGAGAAGTGTATGATTCTGATTGGTCAGCATCATACTCTTCTCTTTACAACACCCAGTTGGGAATTTAGAACAAATTAGCATTTGTTTAGGATTAGGTAGGAGATAGGGCACTTATAAACTGGTGACAGAGCCTCTTTAAGCCGTGCTACAGTCAGGGCTTAAGAGAGGCAGAGAGAAGGCAGACCTGGGGGCATTAATTAGGCCACTGGGCTGCCATGACAACCATCGACACCCCCCGATCTCGTTGCTGCCGGGGCGATGAGCTGTTGGAGGGGACAACCCCTCTCTTTTCAATGCCTCAGATGCTGCGGTCGTGATTGACCGCAGTATTTGAGGGGTTAAACAGCCAGGAACAGTTATTCCTGGCCGCTAATCCTGGGTGTCAGCTGTAAAACACAGCTGACACCCGCTGAGTATGGAGCGCGCTCTATACATCACCCCCAGCACTATAACGTACATACATCACGCCCAGCACTATAATGTACCTGGCACGTCATTTTGCGGGAAAGGGTTAATATAAATGTCTGAATACTCTGCCCCTCACACTATTGCAGCGTGTCGTGCCGTGCCGTGTATGTAATTGTCTGATGAGGAATTGTCCATATATCATGCTAATAACTATGACTAACATGCTGCAAATACTCAATGGGCTGCAATTGTATGCTGTACTAGAAGACCCCATATACCAGGTATATAATGATGAGAGGGGATTATATAACGCCAGATGTAGCAGGTGTCAATATACATAAGAAATACAGAGAGCAGGAGAGACAAGGCCATGCCATTATGTAATAGATAGTTATCAATACCAGTATAATGATGAAGAACTATGTTGAAAAACTATAACTCAGAGCATGCTGAGAGTTGTAGTTCTACAGCAGCTGCTGAGCCGCAGGTTGGTGACCACTGGTTTAGACACAATCTCTGATGATTAGGCAGAGCCTGTAAGAGAACATACCTTCCTAGGCTTCATCGTATTGTAGATCATTCCCGGCCACCAGGGGATTTCTTGCTTGTCCTGGTAAGAATGGAAATAAAAGTTGTCAAATATATCAAACTATTAGTTGTCTTAGGAAATAAAGCAATTACTATAGGAAGTCTGCGCAGGGAACTCACTTGTTACCACATTGGTTTGGCGGGATGAGAATCATTAAAGGGGCGTCTCATTCCGTATTAAAGAGGCTCTGTCACCAGATTTTGCAATCCCTATCTGCTATTGCAGCAGATCGGCGCTGCAATGTAGATTACAGTAACGTTTTTATTTTAAAAAAACGAGCATTTTTGGCCAAGTTATGACCATTTTTGTATTTATGTAAATGAGGCTTGCAAAAGTCCAAGTGGGCGTGTTTAAAGTAAAAGTCCAAGTGGGCGTGTATTATGTGCGTACATCGGGGCAGATAGGGGTTGCAAAATCTGGTGACAGATCCTCTTTAAGGCATATGGATGTCATAGAGGGATATGCCGCTCTCGTGACAAAAACCCCTGAAATTCCACCTTGGTTCTATGCGTTGTAAATTCACGCCGTTCACTGTGCGGCGTAAATAACATGTTACCCTTATTCTATGGGTCAGTACGATTATGATGATACCACATATGTAGAGGTTTTTTATGTTTTACGACTTTTGCAGAATAAAAACTTTTCTGAACTAAAATTATTTATTTTTGCATCGTCGCTTTCCAAGAGCCGTCATTTTTTATTTTGCAGTAAAATGAGGGCTTGTTTTTTGTGGGACGAGGCGTAGTTTTGATTGCTACTGTTTTGGGGGTACATGGGACTTATGGATTAACTTTTATTATGACTTTTTGGAAAAAAATAGCAATTTTGCAATTGTTTTTTGCGGATTTATTTCACGGTGTTCACCGTGCGTTTTAAATTACATGTTAACGTTATTATTTAGGTCTTTTCGGTCGCGGCGATATCATATATGTGCACTTTTATTTATTTTTTACACTTTTACTGAACAAAACCACTTTTTATGGAAAAAAAATTTATTTATTTTTTCAACTGTAATCTTTATAAATAATTTGTAACATCTAATGCTTTGGTTACTTAGTCTACCAAAGAATTATTGCCTGTCAGTGTAAGGCCTTATTCACACGAACGTGTCCGTTTTGCGTGTGCAAAAAACGCTGCGTTTTGTGCACGCAAAAGTTCAGTGTGACATCTGTATATGGTGCGTGGCTGTGTGATTTTCGCGCAGCCGGCATCATTATGACACTATGTTTTTATGTCACGAAACAGTAAAGAAGGAGGGGCTTTTATGCTTCCCTTCACTTCTTTAACAATTTTAGCGCGAATCACGCGCGTCACCCGGAACTACTTCCGTGTGCCATGCGCGATTTGCACGCACCCATTGACTTCAATGGGTGCGTGCTGCGCGAATCACGGGCAAGTATAGGACATGTCGCGAGTTTTACGCTGCGTGAAAATCACTGACGGTCTGAACGTCCCCATAGCCTAAAATAGGTCCGTGCGACGCACGTAATTTTCACGCGCGTATCACGGTGTAATATACGTTCATGTGAATAAGGCCTAAATCTGACAGGCAATATATTAGGACGGGCCTCTGGTACGTCCTAATAGGTATACAGCCAGGGCAGGCCTGGGGTCCTTTATTAGGCTCACAGCTGCCATGACACCCCATCGGAAGCCCGTGATTGCATTTGCGGGCCGCCGATGGGCGAGAGAGGGAGCTCCCTCCCTCTGTAAACAAGTTAAATGTCGCAGTCACTATTGACCACAGCATTTAACGGGTTAAACGGCCGCGATCAAGGTAAACTTTGATTGCTACCGTTGGAGCAGGAGCCCGGCTGTCTAATGACCGCTGAGTACCCGCTCCTGCCTGCAGGACACCCGTGGAGGCTTAGACTCGGCTGCCATGAAAAGGCGTATTGGTGGTCACTAAGGGGCAAAAGATAAAAATCTTCACTAGTTGATAATTAATGAACATTTCCCCCTCAAATTAAAATATTGCCTTTAAATATAAGTTTTGAGTTGTCCTCTTGTGTGAAGTCACTTATCAGTCTCATTATTAGCTCCAGGTAGCGCTTCTGCCGTGGGGTTTGGCCAATATTTCCCACTGTATACCTAAACAGTGCGATACATTACAGACTTCCGTCACAGGTACTGTGTAATGTGAACAGGGTCTAACTTTCAATTAAGCATCACATCAAAGTGTATAGTTAAGGCTGTGTTCATACATTGCGGTCATATCACAGTTTTTTGCAGCGATTTTCACTACTCAACAAGAACACAGTGGTTTTGCAATGAAGCTGCATTTTTGCCATGCAGTCTTGGCAAAAACATTTGACATGACTGTAAGGGTATGTTCACACGGCCTATTTACGGACGTAAATCGGGCGTTTTTGCCCAGAATTACGCCCGAAAATAGCGCCTCAATAGCGCTGACAAACATCTGCCCATTGAAAGCAATGGGCAGACGTTTGTTTGTTCACACGAGGCGTATATTTACGCGCCGCTGTCAAATGACGGCGCGTAAATAGACGACCTGTCACTTCTTTGGCCGTAATTGGAGCCGTTACTCATTGACTCCAATGAATAGCAGCGCCAATTACGTCCGTAATGGACGTGGCGTTCAAGCGCCTGCACATGCCGTTACGGCTGAAATTACGGGGATGTTTTCAGGCTGAAACATCCCCGTAATTTCAGCCGTTACGGATGCCCTCGTGTGAACATACCCTAACGTGTGAACACAGCCTAAAAGGTCAAGGTAAAACAATGAGGGTGGTCGTGTGAACTTGTATTCAGACTACAGAATCCTGCAGAGACATCATGTAACGAGTATTAGCACATCCTAAATTATCATCAGGGAAAGCAGTGAGTATTTAGACTTACCATCCCCGTCCAGCAATAGTCCATTCATGATTGAGTTTCCAGGATTCTTCTTTTATGTTGGTGGTGACGGAGGTTCTCGGTGGTGATGGGACAGGAGTTTCCATTTCTCTCAGACTTTCAGAGCTGCAGGCCGTGTTGTGAAGACATAATGATGGATGTTTTTGGACATTACTAGTTTGATGGGAATCTCCATTTGTAGGCAATGATCTCGATGTGATGATGAGATTGTGTAAAGACGTCCAACTCTGGGGGAAGATTTTTCAGCTTTGGGGCCAGTGTTTTCTCTACGGTGGAGACATCTGGAGGCAGAAATCTCATGAAGTCGGTGACTTAGAGACCAAATCCAGGATTCCTCAAAGTCAATTGTGGTTGAGAAGGGATCGGTCTCCTATGTCCAGAATTATTTTTCTCCATTTCCTCATTTTTATTAATCAGTTCATTCTGTGATTTGGCAATGGTCTCTGATTGGAGCAATTCCTTTTTTAGAGATTCGATCATTTCTATTACATTGTCCTAGTTGCGTCCTTAACAGATGCTTCATGAACTCCGGAGTCAGCAGAGGATTCTGGGATAAACAAGTCTACTCCATCAGCTGGAATACTGTGATAGGGAAAGGATGCCTCTTCTATCTTATTAGATGTAGTTATCCCAGTACTGAGGCCCAGAGTAGAGTCAATTACCAGAGTAAGTTGTCCCAGGGATAGACATGGGCCCTTCAAGAGTCAGAACAGCAATATAGGACATTTCCATCTCTCATTTATCAGATGAAGAGGCAGCGAGTGTTATGACCAGCGGGTTGTGGACCCACTGTGCTACTCCACCGGTTTGGCTTAGGGCCACCTCTAAGGGCGTTGTCTAAGTAGCCTCCCCAGTCTTCACCCTTTAACCCCCGTACGGGGATCTGGACTTCGCTGCGGGGAGACTACCAGGTCGCTACCTCTTGAGGTGGTCCCGGTGTGAGTAGCGGCTGGCCCAGCGGACCAGAATACAACGGTGAAGCACACCGAGGGTACAGGCACTGGCAGATGATACTTGGCAGACGGGTGAGGATCAGAAGACAGTTTGTGACAGACAAGCAGGGATGAGGGAGTCTCCTACATCAGATAACAGACTGTCAGAGGGAGAGGAGGTCTCTGACCAAGACCCCAGTTGAGAATTATCAGTAAGTCTGGCAGGACTGCCTTTGCGTTTAGACTTGATGATATAGCAGGATTCTGCGTGGCATAGTGGGAGTAGTAGTGCAGTGCTGATACCTCCACAAGGCCATCAAGTATAATGTACATCAGAGCAAAAGGTAAAATCTGCATAATTCTTAAAAACCACCAGGTACCACTCTCAACATTGGTTTTGACATCACCCTGCACATGGGGAGGTTAATGGCAGTAGTGACCGGCCCACTTAAAGGGGTTTTCTATCTTCCCAACGTTTTATTCACAACTCTGACAACATTTAGAAGCATTACCCATTACTGCTCTATAGCGTTGCAGAGGGAACATCTTATGATATATCTATATATATAGAAAGTTTCAGCGTCAATTAGTGCCTGCCCGGGGAAGCGGTGCAGGAGTGTGAAGCCAATGCCCACCCTGTCCTGTCCCGACAGACGAGAAATCTATTGCCTGAATAGACAGCACTGACCGGCTGGAATCACCTTATTTACCCGTGTGCTAGAAGGAGACTCTGGGAACATACAAAAGGGGACACCAGGCAGTAGTGGAGAGTTCTGGTGTGGGACTTGGAGTCTGGTTTAGGGATTACGACCTGAAGCAGGTTCCATAGTGTAATGGTTAGCACTCTGAATATCGGCCAGACTGTCCATCAGCAGGAGGGAACCAAGGATAATCAGGGCGGGCCAACCTTGAAAATCAGGGGACACTGAAAGTACCCGTGTGCTAGGAGGACCCTTGGGAATATACAAAGGGGACACCAGGCAGTAGTGGGGAGTTCTGGTGTGGGACTTGGAGTCTGGTTTAGGGGTTACGACCTGAAGCACGTTCCATAGTGTAATGGTTAGCACTCTGTGAGAGAACGGAGGATCATCAGTGCAGGCCTGCCTTAAAAGCAGGGGGGCACTAAAGGTATGTAGTGGGGATCACCCTGACAAGCAGCACGGCAATGATAATCGTGGAGCCTGGAGCCCATTCTGAGGCAAAAGAGCACTGCCTTCCCCCGGGATCATCCCAATGATGCAACACATGATATGGAGTGCTCCACTCGGGTCCTACATCTGCAGACAACAAGGTACCAAATCGTCAGGCAGAAGAATAGTCGCTGGTCAAGCAAAGGTCAGGGCAGGCAGCAAACAAGCGTAGTCGGTGAACAGGCCGGGGTCAGGGCAGGCAGCAAACAAGCGGAGTCATAAACAGTCCGGGGTCAGGGCAGGCAGCAAGCAAGCGTAGTCGATGGACAGGCCGGGGTCAGGGCAGGCAGCAAACAAGAAGAGTCAAATAAACAGGCATAGGTCAGGGCAGGCGGCAGTCAGAAAGAGTAGTCCAATAAACAAGCCAATGTCAAAACCAGAAAATCAATCATATGAAATCGCAGCGAGTGCCCTGATGTTACTGGCGCGCTGCAGGAGACTCCACCACTAGATCTTTTTGCAGCGAAATGAAATTTCCCCGTGGAACTCCTTCTCCGGATAGATGGTGTCTCTGGAGAAGGTGTACCGCACATAGTCTCCCTCATCGCTGACATGGCACCTGCAATCATCCGCCAATGGCGTGTTCAGCATGGCTCTCAGCATCCTGCGTGATGCACCACCCATAGTGTCCCATAGTGGGGTCTCATGCACCTGTCTGGCAGTCACTTTAATGCGCGGTGGTAAGGCATACGGTGCACTGCGGACCCTGGATTTTCGAGCCACTACTGGTGACCCCCTGTTTGTGGCAGAGACTAATGGCTTTGTTGCCAGAAACTTCTCCCAGGCAGTTGGTCTCTTGGGAGATGGGGCAGTGGTCTGGTCCTCACCTGATGGTATGGTGGGTTTGGGCACCTGATGTTCCTCCCTTGCTACATGGGTAGGGACTGCAGCTGTTGGTGGCAGCTCCCAGGCAGATGGTCTCCTGGGCAATGGGGCAGGGGCCGGGACCTCACCTGATGTTATGGTGGGTTTTGGCACCTGATGTTCCTCTATTGCTGAGCAGGTGGGGACTGCAGATGTTGGTGGTGGTGGTGGAGTCTTCAGCCTGAGGTATCGGCCCGATTCTTTATCTGGTGTTCTCCACAGATTTTTAAGAAATGGCACGATCCTCAATGCTGCCGTTAGATGTCCAAAAAAGCCAGTCTGCCTCTGATGTCTCTCAGGCTCCCGGCTGTACGGGGTCTTCCCGGGACGATGGAGATATCTCCGGGGCTGGAACTTTCCACCAGCCCCCGGCGCAGCCATCTGGCTGCCTCTTCCTCCACACACTCGGAAGTGTGGGTCTGGAAGGTAAATCCAAGAAACAAACAAACAAAAAAATTCAAATAGAAATAAAAGAAACAAGAACCCAGCCGGGATAATCGCAGTAGTGCTTAGCCGCTCCTCTCTCCTCGATATCTGCCTCGCACTGACCGTTCCTGCTGAGAATTCCGTGACTGGGTGACGACGCTTCTGTGATGCTGTCCATGGCAACAAGGTCCTAAGTGGTGCTGCCCATGGCATCCAATCAGATTCTAGCTCTCACCGTACAAGTTGTAGGTTAGAAAATAAAAATAAGTATGGATTGGCATGGACAGATTGTGCCCAATGTGTGTTTCTTCCACCTTCTCTGTTCGATAAGGAGCCAATAGAGATGTTTTAAAAGTCTAATTACACCCATGCAGTTAATTTCCTTCTGGCAGTAGAGCATGCTGGGATCTGTAGTGCACATTACCTGCGCTGTTGACCAGTTCAATTTAAAATAAATCTGCTTGATTTTTTCTGTTGAAGGGGATGGGAGAGACGTGATGGCGCTGCCAGCAGTTATTTCTCACTGCCATATATACTGGACATAGGTTATAGGAGATATGTGCACCTGGATCTTGTGAAGGCCAGAAAATTGTACTGACCATCAGGTCGCTGGTCCCTGTATAACCACTGACAGGAACATGTCCCATCTTCTCGTCACTGATGCACAGACCACAAACATGGCGGTTTTTATTGAGCTCTTACATGCCACACAGCACGGTCAGTTACTGTTAATGTTAGGTGCAAACCTATCCCGTCATAAGGGGACAATCATATTTAACACCCCAAATTTCTATGGCAAAATAACATTCACCTCAAATCTATAAAAGGTATGGATAAGTTCAGAATCTATGAATAGGGAAAATGATCATAAACATGAGATCTGTCCGGCAAACAATTTATACAAAGATCCAATTATGGAGATGGAAAGATCCAGTTAATATGATGTAAAGTCCCTGTAAGCCGGGGTGCGCACTGATGAGGGACGGTCTTATAGTAAAACAAATATAGACCCCCCACCTAGTGTGCAGTAAGACCCTCCTGTGCGCCGTGTCGTTCTCCTAGATGCATCTCCCGCTCCAGACAAGCAGCAACACAACACAGCGGAAAATGTTTGAACTTTGGCGGATTTCATCCACATTTTAGGACGCATATTACGGTTGTCACATTTGGAGCCTGTGCGGTTCTACTCAACCGAACTTAGATCGCCATAGAGCTCTCTAGTGATCCAAGTTCAGTTCAACCGTAATTTGGACCCTAAAATGTGGCAAAAGATCCAGAATTCTCCTTCTCAAGTGTCCATTCCAGAATGGAGAAGAAACACTTTGGAATTACACGGGTAACAGGGAAGGTTTGGTGATAGAAAAGTCATTGCAGCCATACCGGCAGTATACGGCTTTCTCAGGACGTGATATAACTATGAAATGATTGAATAGAAGAATTTTTAACAATCTCACACAAGAGGAAAACTCAAGGACAGGGGCGTAACTAGGAAAGACTGGGCCCCATAGCAAACTTTTGACTGGGGACGTCCCCCTCCCCTGGGTGCCTTTTTTACAGCCCCCTGTAGGTAACGCCATACAGCCCCCCTGTAGATAACGCCATACAGCCCCCCCTGTAGATAGCGCCATACAGCCCCCCCTGTAGATAGCGCCATACAGCCCCCCTGTAGGTAACGCTATACAGCCCCAACCCCCAAAAATAATCCGACCTATAGTGTGTCCTACAAAAGACATGTATCCCCTATCCACAGGATAGGGGATACATGTGTGATCGCTGGCAGCGATAGGGAGAACGGGGGACCGAAAGTCTCCCTGAAGTTCTCCATGACTAACCTCTGACTTCCGGCGTCTGCGCAGTTCAATAAAAATGAAAGGAGCGCTGGTCACGCATGCGCACAAGCGCGACCGGCGCTCCATTCTTTTCTACGGAGCTGCCGACACAGACCCCGGAAGTCCGAGGTTTGTGTTGGAGAACTTCAGGGGACTTTCGGTCCCCCGTTCTCCCTATCGCTGCCAGCGATCACACATGTATCCCCTGTCCTGTGTATATCCTGTGGAGAGGGGATACATGTCTTTTGTTTAATGGCAGAGCGGGGAGTGTTCAGTGGCGTCCCGCTGTAGCAGCCATAGCGGCAGCTAGCGGAGCCTCCAGCCATGGTGGGGGCCTGTGCCGGTGGGCGACACGGGCCCCCTCATGCCGCGGGCCCCGTAGCAGCCGCTACGGCGGTAGTTACGCCACTGCTCAAGGACTTGTGTCTATAGAAATGTTTTATTATTTAGGTTGAAATCGTTTTTAATGACTGGTTATTATTAACATTTTAGCAACAAAATGTCCCCTCCTATCTGTGTAGAAAACTATTGGAGAAGACATAAGTGAAGCTACAACCAGAATCTACAGTAGCCCGGGGTATGCAGCTCAATGCCAAGCTGCAGCATACAAAGGAAATGAAAGCAACATGAAAACTTCCAGCCCAATATCTTCATAAAAGATCAAACACTGGAAGAACATGGGCAATTCTTTTCTCTTCATTACAGGGGTTTTCGTATCTTGGACATTTATGGCACATCCACAGGATATGCCATAATTGTCCGATAGATGCAGGTCCCACCTCAGGGACCCACACCCTATTTCTAGAAAAGGGCCCCCTGACCTTCGTCCTACCTTTTCCGGCTCCTGATGATGCCAGGTCACTGTTTGACGAAGTGGTAGGGAGCTACAGAAACAGTGTAGCACAGCGAGCTTTGCTGTTTCCGTAACTCCGGACCACCTCGTCAGACAGTGGCGGGGAGCACTGGGAGATGGACAAGATAGGACGGGGGTCATGGAGATAGGTGTGGGTCCCAGAGGTGGGACCTGCATGTATCGGGCATTTATGGCATATCCTGTGGATATGCCATCAATTTCCCAGGTGGGAAAACCCTTTAAAGGGTCGTCCTGGACTAGTAATAAAGTCTGTGAACAAGAATATAACTTTTTTATGGATGTGTTTATAGGGGAACGGTCACTGACCTTTACTTTGTAGTAATGAACTCCATATGTCGGCAGAGCTTCTACTATTTTCATGTACCTGCAGGTGGGGGAACAGAGAAAGAAGAAAAAAATGTTATGCAAAATAACCAACATGGTAAAATATACGCCATGCTTGTCATTGTGACAGACATTTGGGGGCATCTACTGGCAACGCACTGCAGACAACGGCATTATATGAGTATTCATAAGACTAGATATGGTGACAGGTGACCACTGTGATGTCCATGTGGCTGTGGAGGGTCTGGTGGGGGCACATACTGATGACTCCCCCAGAAGTTCTGCCCCCAGGATTTCTCCGGAGAAGTAAATTGGTCCCAACGCTGGACAGAAGAAATGATCTACGTATAATATACTGTATATCTGTATGTGTATTTTTTGTATATGGATTCTGCTGTTGATTGGGGGATGGGGACTGGTGAGGGGCAGGGAAATCAGGCAGGAGAGATTGTATCTCCTGTTGTATTTATTCTGTCGGGGACCACTGGCATTATCTACATTTAGTTGGAGTTACCAGGCACAGGGTCTGCTCAGAGGCGCTAGTTCCGGAGTGACTCCACAAATCTCTATGTATGGATACTGTCCGTCATCTGTGGACATGCCGGATGTATAGAAATATGGCCGCACATGTCTCCGCACCTCCAGAGGTTTCTTCTGGGGGATGAATTGCTGCCGGACATAAATAAATGTGAACATAACCTGCGCTTTATCTGTACAATCCTGGAGAATATTGTGAATGAGTTTGTGGCGATTCCCGGGAAACCGCAGCAATACGTAGGTTAGTGGCGCTGTCCAGAGAAATACAGTTCAGTGGAGGATGAACCTGTGATAAAATCTTCTCTCCAGTTACAGCTGCAATAAATCTATGAAGGAACCAGTGACATCTTAAAATCATGTCTCATATTTCGGGAGAATCACATTGAAACTGAACATGTCATAAGAACAACATCATCCAAGCAAGATCCCCAATGTATAATACCACTGCCCCCCACACGTGCTATCAGGGTATATAGAGATAGTAGAGGGGTGTCCCTCCAGTAGTCATAGCGGACAGCTGCCACAAGGGGGACCCAGTGCTTCTAGACATTACACGCAGGGTTCTCTTATATTAACCGGTTAAGGACTAGGCTGTTTTACAGCTAAATGACCAGAGCAAATTTCACAATTTTGCTATGCGCTTCTTTAGATGACTATAACTCTGTAGGTGAATAAAGTTCATCTTTGAATTTTACACTCTTTTTAAAGGACAGATAGGGCTTTGTTTTAGTGGCATTTGTCAGTATATATCATTTTTATTTTTTTCTCTAAAGTGGGCAAAATTGGAAAAAAATGCAAGAATTTAGCAAATGCGTCAGTTTAGGCTAGCATTTTTCACACACGGTATAGTCCACGGACAAAATTCATCTCCTTTCACATTCTTCCACTTCTCCCGTGCATGGGGATACCAAATATGTGTGCCTTATTCGCTGTGCGGGCATGTGCCAAGGCTTGGCATAAAAGGAGGCTTTTTGGCCTTTTCGGTCCAGGAATTTTGCATTTGATTTTATAGCCGCATACTGTTTTCTGGGGGGCCTAATGCTGCTGAAACATTAGAAACACCCCATAAATGACTTCATTCACACAAGTAGACCCCACAAGGTTTCCTTCAAGGGGTTTATCATATTTTTAGACAGTCCAGTTTTCTTCTGAAAGTTTCTTGAATAAGATGGATCAAAATAAAATTAGCAATTTTTTAGCAAATGCGTCAGTTTATACCAGCATTTTTCACACACGGTATAGACCACGGTCAAAATTAATCTCCGTTCACATTCTGCCACTTCTCCCGTGCACGGGGATACCAAATATGTGGCCTTATTTATCACATAGAGATGTAGGAGGGCGGACGATAGAAGAAGATTATTTCATATATCGCTTTTTTTCAAAGCTGGTTTTACAAAACTCAACAGAGTTTCTATAACACTTCCAAAATATCTGCTCTTGAAGCAGAAATCCCAAAATATTCATCTAGGGGTATAATGGGAATTTATTTTTTGGGGTTTTCTAAAATAAGAAATTGCAGGTTAATGCAAATGGAGCTCTCCAGCAGATGAACTTTAGAAAACATCAAACATGACATCCACCCCCCACCCATTCCCTCCCTCACCCTTGGAGTAAAATCAGGGGAAAAATAAAAACGTAATGTAGGGCAAATATATTTTCAACAAATTAACTAAAATCTAATAATTCAGAACAGTGTGGTATTTTTTTAAAACATGGCTCAATGCACAGGCCTGGTTGCGAGGGACATGAGGGACAGAAATATCGGGAATCTTTGCGGTGCCCGTCTTTTCTGCAGACGCGGCACTTTTTCTGGGGGTTGCTTCTGGTTGGTGTTGGGGGAATCCGACTGATGAAGTGTCTTTCAGTCAGTCGCGTGACATCCTCAGACTGGGGGCATTCTCGGGTGTCCTGAACATCAAAAATGAGGCCTTCAATAATTTTTTCCTGGAAATCCAGGTATGTATCTCTGCCTCTGTTTTTTTTGTAGAGCACAAATGAGTTGTGGATGGCCCGGCCACCTGTAACAAATAAATGGCCACCTTTTTGTACCAGGTTTTAGTTTTGCGTTTTACTAAATAGGGCTGTAAAACCTGGTCGCTTAAATCCACCCCCCCCCATGTACTTGTTATATTCGGACACGCTCACTGGTTTGTGCTTGTCCGATGTTGCCCCCCTTTCCCTCACTGCCACTGTTCCTGCGGTATGAATCGTGCTTAGCACATACACATCTTTGCGATCCCTGAATTTGACCGCCAGCAATTCTTCAGATGCATAAGCACAGGAGTCCCCCTTTACCATGCGCTTCCCCACTAATTGCTGTGGAAAACCAATTCTGTTTTTGCGCATGGTACCACATGCCCCAGTCCTTGCAGCATGCAAATGCCTAAACAGGGGCACACTCGAATAAAAATTATCACAGTACAGGTGGTACCCCTTGTGAAGCAGAGGCTGCATTATCTCCCACACGATCTTACTGCTGGTGGAAAGATCAGGGGGGCATCCAGGAACATTTATTGTGCGGTCCCGCCCTTCATAAATCCTGAAGGCGGTGGTATATCCTGACCCGCTTTCACACAATTTGTAGAGCTTAACGCCATATCTTGCCCTTTTTGAAGGTAGATATTGGCGAAAGCTAAGTCTGCCATGAAAGTTGAGCAGGGATTCGTCCACACTTACATTCTGCTCAGGGGTGTAGAGTTGCAGAAATAAATTATTCAGGGAATCTATTAGCGGTCTTATTTTGAACAACCGATCCCGGTTTGCATCGGTACTTGGGGGGGCCTGTGCGTTGTCATTGAAGTGGAGGAACCTCATTATTGTCTCATAACGAGACCTGGGCATTACTGCAGAATATACTGGGGTGGCTTGGGCGGGTCTTGTTGACCAGTAAGACCTAATGGAGGGCTTTTTGACAATACCCATATTTAGGGTGAGCCCCAAAAAAATTTTTAATTCCTGCAAATTGGTGGGCGTCCAATCTCTGGCATGGGTGGATGAAGGTTTCTGCCTTATATATTGCGTGGCATATAAATTTGTTTCGTGGACAATCTGATTTAGGATGTCGTCCGTTATAAATAAATGGAAGTAATCCATTTGGACAAAATTTGTATTGTCCACGGTTATGCCAGGAGTGGCCGTAAATCCGTGGATTCTAGGCCCAAAAGATGGGGCAGGTGCCCATACAAGAGCCTGGACTGGAGGGACCAGGCTGTCCCGTGCTACAGCGCTACTTGGCCCTGCGCTTTCATGTTCTGCAGTTTCGACTGCATCAGGGACAACGTCCCCTGAAGATGAACCTGAAGTGACGCTGTCATCGTCACTACCTAAAACAGGTTCCATCTCGGACGCCATCTCTGATGCGGTCTCCGACTCAGACCACAGCATGGCGTATGCCTCCTCGGCGCTAAACAACTTCCTCGCCATAACGTAACTAACACTAACACTAACTAAACAATTTTTTTTTTTATTTTTTATTTTTTATAAAACACACAAACTAACTGCTATATATATCTACACTACCGCTAACAAAAAAATAAACCGCTATTGCTATATATATTATATATATGTGGCTATATATATAATTATATACTCCCTACCTGCCTATTCTAATAGAATAAAAGAAAGAAAGGTAGATAGATAGAAAAAAAGATAGATGGATAGATAGATTGTATAGATAGATAGAAATCTATCTATACAGAGAATGTTTTAGAGTGTAACTGTATTGTTTGTGTAACTGTAACTGTATTCTTCTGGCAGCAATTCTCCCGAGTCTCTTCTTCTCCTCAAACTGAAACAATGTTTGAGGAGAAGAAAAGAGGCAGGAGATTTACTGCCAGAAAAGTCAAAATAAAACAAATGTGGTCGCTGTGATAGGTTTTCACAGCGACCACATGTTCAGGGACCATCAGATTGGTCCCTGATACTCTGCCCAGTGCCCAGAGCTGTTGGTAACAGCGAGGGCACAGGGCTGTGTGCACGCGATCGCGTGCACACTGTTTTCTATGCAGAAATGCATGTGATCGCTGTGATTGGTTGTCACAGCGATCACATGTTCAGGGTCCAAAAGATTGACCCGTGACATTCTGCCCAGTGCCCATGGCTGTTAGCAACAGCCAGGGCATAGAGCTGTGTGCACGCGATCGCGCGTGCACAGTCTCTGAAGTGCCGCCGTATATATACTATACGCCGGACTTTAGAGACCCTGACCGCTGGCCGTATAAATACGGCCAGCGGTCGGGAACCTGTTAATGAGCACCATGTAATGCTACATTTTTGGGTTACGGCAATCCCCCCTGAAGGACTGACCTAACCCAAAAATATAGCATTACATGGTGTAGCATTACATTAAATGTAGTCCCCCCTGGAGATAGCAGCTGATCATCATGTGTGACAGAGCAGGACACCGGATATATATATATATGTTACATATGATAGAGCTGCACATGAACATCTCACCAAACTATGACTCGTCCTCTCGTGACACCTTTACGCTTCTTGCAATGTTGGATTTCTTGGTCCTCACTAGAAGAAAACACAATATAAAGATCTCATCTAATATGAAGCCTTGTCATTTCCTCATGTGCTGCTATTGTAGTGGATTTCAGCGCATCAGAAAGTATAAACTGCTGTATTTACATCTCATGCGCATCAGACCATAAATGCCACATATAGAAAATGTATAGAAAATATATGGATTATAGGCTCTTCTTTTCTTTTTTCCCAGAAACAGCGCAGCCCCATAGTGAAAGAGTGGGGGTATATTTGGGGAAAAAAATAGACCTTTCTTTCTTATATGGTACAACCCCTTTAAAATAAATGAAAGATAAAATATATATATATTCTGAAATGATTGCCTAGACCGGATACAAGTTTAACAAACTTTCAATAGCTGAAAGTAAACAAGTTTTCATTTGCCGACAGCAAGCAAAGGATTTTTAATAATGGTAAGGATTAAAAACAAAGTATATGAGAAAGTAGTACAGTATAATGTCCCCATAGTACCCTTCACTAAAACACAGTATAATGTCCCCATAGTGCCCCACACAAAGTATTCTGCCCCCATAGTGCCCCACGCAAAATAATTCTCCATAGTTCCCCACACACAGAATAATCTCCCATAGTGTTCCCACACAGAATGTCTCATAGCGCCCCCACACACAGTATAATGCCCCCATAGTGCCCACACACAAAATAATTCCCCATAGTGCCCCACACACAGTATAATGTCTCCATAGTGTTCCCACACAGAATGTCTCATAGCGCCCCCACACACAGTATAATGCCCCCTAGTGCCCCACACACAGTATTATGCCCCCATAGTGCCCCCCACATACAGTATTCTGCCCCCATAGTTCTCCTCACACACAGTATAATCCCACCATAGTGCCCCACACACAGTATAATGCCCCCATAGTTCTCCTCACACACAGTATAATGCCCCAAAGTGCCCCCCACACAGTATAATGCCCCCACACAGAAACAGTGCACCAAAAAATAACAAAATTCTCATCTCTCCCTGTTACCACAATGAATACAGTAGATTCCTCTGCAGGTCTCCGCAGTGGCGGATTAAGTAGACCATAGGCCCTGGCCTGTTACCCAAATGTGGGTCCCCCTTCTCCACCGCCGCCCTGTAATTTCTGTTAACACTATCTTTTTGTGCAAACATTAACAAATGGCTGCTACGATTCCCCTTGTCACAGGGCTGTGTTCCTACATACTGACAGTCTCCAAGCATCGCTGGCAGTATCACACTGTGCAGGGACACATCCTCCTGTCAAGGGGAATGGTAACACCAATCTGTCTATCAGTCCTGGACTGCACAAGGACTTTTTGTGAAATACAAGGATTTTCTATTATAAATATGCCAGGAGAGGTGACAGATTCTCTATAAATCTAGTGACTCACAGGTGACGATGTCTCAGATTCTAGTAGTTTTTTTTCCTTCTTTCTTCTCCATCCGGTCCAGACTTCATGACGACTTCTCACGGCCACCATCCATTTCTTCAGAATTTGCCACTCAGATGTCTTCGGCTCTTAAATTTTCCAAAATTTCCACACCTATAAACAAAGATAAAATGATCATGGTGCCACACACTGTGCCGCTAAATATAATAACACCAAACATGGCGCCCCTGAATAAAATAGTACCAAACACTGTGCCCCTAAATAGAATTGTGTCACACACTGTAAAATAAAGCACCACATACACAGTGCCCCCTGTAGATAGTGCCACACACACACCCCCATGTAGAAAGTGCCACACACACCCTCCTGTGGATAGCGCCACACAGCCCCCTGTAGATAGTGCCACACACACCCCCATGTATATAGTGTCACGCAGCACATCCTCCCCCTTATATATAGTGTCAGACAGCTCTTGCCCCTTGTATATAGTGTCATACAGAGCTTCCCCCCTTGTATATAGTGCCACACAGTGCTTCCCCCTTGTATATATTGTCATACGGCGCTTCACCCTTCTATATAGTGCTACACAGCGCTCCCCTCTTGTATATAGTGTCAGGAGGAGGTTTCCCCCACTTGTATATAGTGTCACACAGCACTTCCCCCTTTGTATATAGTGTCACACAGCGCTCCCCCTTCTTGTATATAGTGCTACACAGCGCCTCCCCTTGTATATAGTGTCACACAGCACATCCTCCCCCTTGTATATAGTGTCAGACAGCTCTTGCCCCTTGTATATAGTGTCATACAGCGCTTCCGCCCTTGTATATAGTGCCACACAGTGCTTCCCCCTTGTATATATGGTCACACGGTGCTTCACCCTTCTATATAGTGCTACACAGCGCTCCCCTCTTGTATATAGTGTCAGGAGGAGGTTTCCCCCACTTGTATATAGTGTCACACAGCACTTCCCCCTTTGTATATAGTGTCACACAGCGCTCCCCCTTCTTGTATATAGTGCTACACAGCGCTCCCCCTTCTTGTATATAGTGCTACACAGCCCTCCCCCTTCTTGTATATTGTGCTACACAGCGCTCCCTCTTGTATGTAGTGCTACACAGCGCCCCCTTGTATGTAGTGCTACACAGTGCTTCCCCCCTTCTATATAGTGCTACACAGCGCTCCCCTTCTTGTATATAGTGCTACACAACACTCCCCCCTTCTTGTATATAGTGCTACACAGCGCTCCCCCTTGTATGTAGTGCTACACAGCGCCCCCCTTGTATGTAGTGCTACACAGTGCTTCCCCCCTTCTATATAGTACCACACAGCGCTCCCCCTTCTTGTATATAGTGATGCACAGCGCTCCCCCTTGTATATAGTACCACACAGCGCTCCCCCTTTGTATATAGGGCCACACAGCGCTCCCCCTTTTACATAGTACCACACAGCGCTCCCCCCTTGTATATAGTACCACACAGCGCTCCCCCCTTTTATATAGTGCTACACAGCACTTCCTCCTTGTATATAGGGCCACACAGCGCTCTCCCTTGTATATAGTGCTATACAGCGCTCCCCCCTTGTATATAGTACCACACAGTGCTCCTCCCTTGTATATAGGGCCACACAGCGCTCCCCCCTTGTATATAGTGCCACACAGCGCTCCCCCTTGTATATAGTACCACACAGCGATCCCCCCTTGTATATAGTACCACACAGCGCTCCCCCTTGTATATAGTACCACACAGCGCTCCCCCTTGTATATAGTACCACACAGCGCTCCCCCTTGTATATAGTACCACACAGCGCTCCCCCTTGTATATAGTACCACACAGCACTCCCCCCTTGTATATAGTACCACACAGCACTCCCCCCTTGTATATAGTGCTACACATCCTCCGGGCGGGACGCATGCGCAGACCAGCGTGATGCAGTGACGTCATCATGCCGGCCTGCACAGGGAGTCTTCCCAGCGCCTTATAGGCTGCAGGCCTAACGTGACCCTCAGCCTATAATATTCATTTGTATTAGCGAGCGTCCTGAGGATGCAAATACAAGTGAATGTGGATGTCGTTAGCACAGATTAGTGAGGTATAACTGACTTCTACTTAGGACAGGCACCATTTTGTTTGAGCCTCGCACATGCTCAGTTGTGATGTTGAGGCTGTGGAGTGTACTGGCTGCCAGTAGTGTTGTGTCTGTATGTGTTGTGTGTATATACAGGTTATATAATACACTACAGGCAAACATTACCTCACAGAAAACACAGATATGGAGTAATACACCTATATTATACTATATATCTGTGTGTATGTGATGTGTAACAATGTGTCATGTGGCTGGCTGCAGCCAATGATTGTGTGACTGTAATAAGAGAGAGGAACAGAGAGGATAGAATGTCTCAAAAACAATTGGCTGACCTTTTTTCTGTATGGAATAGGATTGTCACTATTACATTGAGACGCATACAGGAAACAAAACATCAAATATCAAGGCAATAACTAAGTGTGAACAGAGCCTTTGCTCTAATACAGACAAGCCACTATGTACAGCCATAATGAACAAGTGTTTTAGTGTATTTTGCTGACATCTAGTGGTGGGGGGTGGTAATGACAATGCAGGGATCTTGTATAAAATACAATTATTGGTGCACAATCTTATAAAATCTGTATGTTCCGGCTTCCATTACTCACTTCTACTCAAAATAACTTAATGACAACCTCTGTGGGAGCTGTTATGGTATCTGTATTAGTTGCCACTCAGCTTTATCATAAATATGTTTGTCTGAATGTAATTTTAGGGCTAAATGCTATTTAAGCATTGCATTAAAAAAAATGGGTAGTTGACTGCGCTATTGATTCCGTCAAAACAAAGGGACCGGTGACAAACGGAAACCATTAGCAAAATTTGCGTCACCATTGAGATCAATGGTGATGCAAACAAAAGCTAAGGTTGTTAATATGTTATGTGACGAATAAAATATCAAGCCTCATTAATAGGAAAATAAACTAATAGTCCAGCACGTCCACAAACTAAAAGTCCAGCACATGGGTCTGTGGGTCACTTGCGGCCAACCGGTGATAAGGGATTTATATCATTGGTGGTGCTAAGTAATATAGGTTCCAGCATGGGTAATGCACTATCAATCTCGGCTTCCTAAATATAGACCACTTAAACAAATATAGACCCTATACCACACCCCCTATAAATAGACCCCTTAAACAAATACAGACCTAGACCAAGCCCCCTATACAAATACAGGCCCCAGACCAGACCCCTTAAATACAAACTGTAGACCCCCTAAATAAATACTTACCCCAGTACAGACACTTCTGCCTGTTCTTATGGGATTCCCAGACATTGCAGGAGAGTTGGCATGTATGACTAATATACATTGTTGGTTTGAGTCAAAGGCCTAATTGAGTACATAGAACCACAAAGTTATGGCTCCCTTATCATTGGCCGCGGCCATGGACCCACCCACAAGGAGCCCATCCGATAAATCAAAGAACAATTGCTACCAAAGGTGGCTAGATCTAGCGCAGTCAGTAATGTTCTAATAGAAAGATGTTGGTGGGAGGCCTGTGTTCCTCCAAATCCACAGTGGGGTGAACAAGGAGCAGATGTTAATGGTGTGAGTTATCCAAATCATATTCTAGTTCCCCTGCCATGGAAGAAATCCAGGACCGGTGAGTTGATTACCATCATATAGTACAGGCAGGGAGGCAAAGCCAGGACAGTCCACCTTGACAGGGGATTTCTCGCTGACCAGACAAGTGTTAATATAATGTATTCAGATATATTTTTGCTGTTATTAATATCTATGGATAAAAAAAAAAATCACAAAAACGCCAAAGAGGCACTTTAGTGCAAACCATTTATTCAAACCTTACATCTGTACTAGTATATTATTGTTTAATGTCACAGAGTGAAATCAGAAGAGAAAATGTTGTCATCAGAATCTCTCAGTACTGCAGCCTCAGGCTTTGGGCCTGTAATGTCAAACTTTTCAGCATCAATATTGAAGGGATTGTCCAGTCCCAGCCTCAGTATAGGCCATCAATAACTGATCGGTGAGGGTCCAAATCCCGGCACCCCCCGCCGATCAGCTGTTTTGAAGGGGCTTCCCCTTCCTTACTCTCGCTTGTACTGTAAATCGTCGACACACTTGTAGCGTCAGTTCAAAATATTACTGCCTGTTCCCATTCACTTGAAAGGGAAAAGGCTGTAATACTGTGAACCGCCGCTACAAGTGCGTCGGCGAGTCACAGTATGAGCAGGTAAGGAATGAAGAGGAAGCAGCGCACGCATTAGCGCAGCGGCCTCCTAAAAACATCTGATTGGTTCGGTCAAATCACGGCAAAACACTGGGATTTTTGCGAAATCATGGCAAAACTGTTCCCCTATTGATCATCAGAGAGAATATTAAATATCTCCAGACATCAATTTCCCTGAAACACTTAATTTCTGTCATCCCCGGAGATGAATGATGATAAAAATGTGCAAATCAATACCTGCCAGAAATATACGCCATTTAGATTGATCTTGCAGGGTTACATCTCCTCTATATACGCTTCTACTCCAGGGATGGATTTAAGTCTTTTTCCCATTTTTATATACAGAGGGACAAGGAGAGTAATTTTGTCATGGTAGTGCCCAAAATATAGTTCATAGAGTGGCTAAATAATACCACCAAACTGTGCAAAATACCAGTACCATACAATCAGGGCCGCCATCAGGAATTTCAGGGCCCCCTACAGCTACATTTTCTGGGCCCCCCTACCGTGGCACCGCCTGTTAATGGTACTCCGTCCAGTACTATATCATGGTACCCAGGGCCGCCATCAGGGGGGTATTAGGGGTACTGATGTGAGAGGCCCGGCCAAACCTAATTGAAAGGGGGGCCCGGCAAACTGCCGCGACTTGCCTTTGGTAGAAAAAAAACAGGCCCCTGCAATGGGGCCCGTTTTTTTCACCAAAAGAATGTCATGAGCTGCGGGCCCCCCTTTCAATTAGGTTTGGCCGGGCCTCTCACATCAGTACCCCTAATACCCCCCTGATGGCGGCCCTGGGTAGCATGGGGTCGTCATGGGGGCCGTCAAACACCGCCGCCTGTGCGACCGATCACGCGCACCCGCAAACTCCCGCGCATGCGCACCGGCGACCGCCTGGAACCGCGCACCGAATTTTGAGGCAGATTTTGACCTGCCCACACTATCTTGCCGCGTTTTTTGCCCACGGCGATTGAGGACAGCAGACAGAAAACGCAGCGAAAAATGCATTTTCTGCCTCCCATTGATTTCGATGGGAGGTCAGAGGCAGAACCGCGGCAAGAAAGGACGTGCTGCTTTTTCTTTTTTCCGCGACTGGTTCTCATTGATTTCAGATTAAATCAATGGGAGGCGGTTTTGGAAGTTTTTTGGTGCTGATTCTGACGCAGTGTCCGAGTCAATATCAAGGCCCAAAAACTGTGTGAACTGGGCCTTATTGTTAGGGCTTATTCAGACGAACGTGTAATACGTCCGTGAAACGTGTGTGATTTTCACGCGCCTTGCACGGACCTATGTTACTCTATGGTGCCGTGCAGACTGTCAGTGATTTTCACGCAGCGCGAGTCCGCTGCGTAAAACTCACGACATGTCCGATATTTGTGCATTGTTCGCGCATCACGCACCCATTGAAGTCAATGGGTGCGTGAAAATCACGCCCAGCGCTTCCGCAGCCGTATAAACTATGAATGAAAACAGAAATGCACCACGAGCTACAAACATACAAACAGAGTGTCATAATGATGGCGGCTGCGCGAAAATCACGCAACCGCGCATCATACGAGGGTGACACACGGAGCTGTTATGGACCTTTTGCATGCGCAAAACGCCACGTTTTTGCGCGCGCAAAAAGCACACGCTCGTGTAAATCCGGCCTTAGGGTAGGAACACACTAGGCATGAACGCTGCGGATTTTATGCAACACATTTTATTGTGTAAAATCCGCAGCGTATTACAGTCGCAGCAGAGTGGGCGAGGTTTGAACAAATCTCATCCACACGCTGCAAAAATAATGGACCTGCAGTGTGACTGCAGTCGCATGTCAATGTATTCTGTGGAATCGCCGCTCCTCTGTTGCGGAAATGCTGCGGTTCTGCCGCAAAAATCACAAATGAGAAAAAAAAAAAAAGGCACTTTTTTAAATTTATAAAAAAGTTTAGACTTGCCCCGGCCGTAGTCCTGGTGACGCGATCCTCTATTCTTAGCGCAGCCCCGCCTCCTGTCATGACGTTTCATCCTATGTGACTGCTGCAGCGGTCACATGGTCTACAGCGTCATCCCAGGAGGCGGGGCTACGTTCAGAAGAGAGAGATGCGTCACCAGGACTACGGCCGGGGCAAGTCTAAACTTTTTTTTCCCTGCAGGATTCCCGCAGCGGACACGCCTTACCAAACCTGCGCCACTATTTGGTGCGGTTTTGCTGGCGGAATTCCCTGTGGCTCCCGGGATAAGCTGTGTCGTTTTACTCAGCATATCCGCCTAGTGTGTCCCTTATGATGTCGCTCCTGGAGCTGCTGCCGCTCTCTAAATAGGCAGTTGGTCCAGTAGAATTTGGAATTATTTTTTTTTGTGAACCAGCTTAAAAAAATACAAAACTTTTGTGTTAGGGCCTGTTCACATCACCGTTCGCTTCCGCTCCGGGGTTCCGTCTGAGGTTTCTGTCGGGTGAACCCCGCAACGGAAAGTGAAAGTGATAGCACAGCTTCCGTTT
Organism: Rhinoderma darwinii; assembly: GCF_050947455.1. Lineage (NCBI taxonomy): Eukaryota > Metazoa > Chordata > Amphibia > Anura > Rhinodermatidae > Rhinoderma > Rhinoderma darwinii. Next base: position 130,102,483 of record NC_134693.1, read on the forward strand.
CCATCACCATTAGCGCAGTCGACTGCGCTATTAATTCCGTCCGAAAACCAGCCGGAATGGTGACGAACGGAAACCATTAGCGATGTTTCCGTCACCATTGAGATCAATGGTGACTGAAACGGAAGCTGTGCTGTCACTTTCACTTTCCGTTGCGGGGTTCACCCGACAGAAACCTCAGACGGAACCCCGGAGCGGAAGCGAACAGTGATGTGAACAGGCCCTAACACAAAAGTTTTGTATTTTTTTAAGCTGGTTCACACAAAAAAATAATTCCAAATTCTACTGAACCAACTGCCTATTTAGAGAGCGGCAGCAGCTCCAGGAGCGACATCATAAGGGACACACTAGGCGGATATGCTGAGTAAAACTACACAGCTTATCCGCCCCGGGAGCCGCAGGGAATTCTGCCAGCAAAACCGCACCAAATAGTGGCTCAGGTTTCGTGAGGCGTGTCCGCTGCGGGAATCCTGCAGGGAAAAAAAAGTTTAGACTTACCCCGGCCGTAGTCCTGGTGACGCATCTCTCTCTTCTGAACGTAGCCCCGCCTCGTGGGATGACGCTGTAGACCATGTGACCGCTGCATCAGTCACATGGGATGAAACGTCATGACAGGAGGCGGGGCTGCGCTAAGAATAGAGGATCGCGTCACCAGGACTACGGCCGGGGCAAGTCTAAACTTTATCAATTTAAAAAAGTACCTTTTTTTTCTTCTCTTGTGTGATTTTTGCGGCAGAACCGCAGCATTTCCGCAACAGAGGAGCAGCGATTCCACAGAATAAATTGACACGCTGCGACTTAAAAAGCTACACTGCAGGTCCATTATTTTTGCAGCGTGTGGATGAGATTTGTTCAAATCTCATCCACTCTGCTGCGACTGTAATACGCTGCGGATTTTCCACAATAAAATGTGTTGCATAAAATCCGCAGTGTTCATGCCTAGTGTGTTCCTACCCTAAGGCCGGATTTACACAAGCGTGTGCTTTTTGCACGCGCAAAAAACGTGGCGTTTTGCGCATGCAAAAGTTCCATAACAGCTCCGTGTGTCAGCAGCGTATGATGCGCGGCTGCGTGATTTTCGCACAGCCGCCATCATTATGACACTCTGTTTGTATGTTTGTAGCACGCGGTGCTTTTCTGTTTTCATTCATAGTTTATACGGCTGCGGGAGTGCTGGGCGTGATTTTCACGCACCCATTGACTTCAATGGGTGCGTGATGCGCGAACAATGCACCAATATAGGACATGTCGTGAGTTTTACGCAGCGGACACGCGGACACACGCTGCGTGAAAATCACTGACAGTCCGCACGGCACCAGAGTAACATAGGTCCGTGCGAGGCGCGTGAAAATCACGCGCGTTGCACGGACGTATTACACGTTCGTCTGAATAAGCCCTAACAATAAGGCCCAGTTCACAGAGTTTTTGGGCCTTGATATTGACTCGGACACTGCGTCAGAATCAGCACCAAAAAACGTCCAAAACCGCCTCCCATTGATTTAATCTGAAATCAATGGGAGCCAGTCGCGGAAAAAAGAAAAAGCAGCACGTCCTTTCTTGCCGCGGTTCCGCCTCTGACCTCCCATCTAAATCAATGGGAGGCAGAAAATGCATTTTTCGCTGCGTTTTTTGTCTGCTGTCCTCAATCGCCGCGAGCAAAAAACGCAGCAAAAAAACGCGGCAAGATAGTGTGGGCAGGGCAAAATCTGCCTCAAAATTCTTTAAGGAATTTTGAGGCAGATTTTTTTTTGCCTGCAAAATACTGTGTGAACAGGGCCATACATAAACAGCACTTTGAGATAATTTACTCACTGTCAGAAGAGCTGCTCCCACTCCAGTCCTCTTCCGGCGATGTCTTCCAGGGGAGGTCTTCGGTCCAGACGTCCAGTCCTTCACCTCCAGCCAGGCTCCAGGTAAGTTTTGTCCATGTGGGTCCGCGGCTGCGCGCGCTTCGTTCGCGGGTGCGCGGGCGGCCGGTCGCGGGTGCGCGCGCGGTCGGTCGCGGGTGCGCGCGCGGTCGATCGCGGGTGCGCGCGGGCGGTCTCCAGTGCGGGCGTTCGTGGATGCGCGCTCGCGAGTGCGCACGCGCGGGAGTTTCATTGTGCGCGCGATCGGGTGCGCGCGCGCGGGCGGACGGTTTGACGGCCCCCCATGACGAGGGGAGGGGGCCCGCAGCAGCAGCAGCAGCAGCAGCAGCTCACGACATTCTTTTGGTGAAAAAAACGGGCCCCATTGCAGGGGCCCGTTTTTTCCTACCAAAAGAATGTCGAGGCAGTTGCCGGGCCCCCCTTTCAATTAGGTTTGGCCGGGCCCCTCACACCACTACCCCTAATACCCCCCTGATGGCGGCCCTGCATACAATGCTGGCACCGGAGCCATACACTGGTGTCTTTATAACACTACCATACTCTGCCACATAATAGGGCCATACAGTGAACACATAAATAATAAGACGCCCACAGGCGGTGGGAACGGGAGGGTGGAAGTATCAGGCCAAGGATTCACATAATATTCTATTGAGTGTCAAAAATGAAGTAAAAGATCATAATCACAAGATATTAGTGACAGCGCAGGCACCGCACACATCAGCTGCTTCCCCCGCACACTTGTCCAGAGGACACAAGAGAACAAGCCACAAAATGCGTCACCTCCCGAAAAATCTATTTTGATCCGCTGACACAACTGACAATGCAAGTCCTGCTTTCTAAAACTCCCAGAGATGTCCACAGAAATCCTCATCTTTTCTCACATGTTTTAAATAAGATTAGAAGAAGAAAGCTCTATTTTTTTCCAGGAACATTGCCACTCGGGACCATAAGTTGTGGCTCATCCTCATTTAAATGAACAAAGTGTGTCATCAGAAAATAACATTGTTTAAATCAAGTTTTTGTGTTAAACATATCTTTCGAATTTTCTGTTTTTTTTCCACATTTTCACGTCATTATCTATATTAAAAAATAATCCTATAACCTTGCAGTTTTCACTCTGGCCACTGAGCCTCAAATTAGAGTGACCCTTCCTGTTCTGTAGAGATCACTTCTCAGCAGTCCTCTCATTATCATCACAGGCAGGATTACACTAACAGGTAACACATATATAGATAACACAGGATCATAATGCTAACAACCATTCATAATAGACTGACTCTTCCTGTTCTTTAAAGATCTCTTTTCAGCAGTCATCTCATTACATCACAGGCAGGATTAAAATGAAAGGTAACACCTATATATATAGCTAACACAGGACCCACTGTTCATAATAGACTGACACTTCCTGTTCTTTAGAGATAACGTCTCAGCAGTCATATCTATATGGATAGTGATGTCCGGAGCAGAGCTTAAAGGGAATGTGTTGCCAGCAAAACATGTTTTTTTTTTTTTAGTAAAAATTAGTGTGTAGGTGATTAAACATTGTTCTAATTTTTTATTTTTTTTTCACGAGTCAGGAAATATTATAAATTGGATTCAATTTATAATATTTCCCAGCACTGATCACTAGATGGAGCCATTCCCAAAATTGCAGCATTGCATGTGGTAAAGCAACCACATTGCTTTATGCTGCAAAATTGGGTAAAAATCCCTCGCTCTAGTGAGCTCTCAGAATCCCCCCCTCCTTTATCCTGGCTAGTGCCGGGAGAAACGAGGGGTTTGAACGGTCTAACCTCCTACACTGTGTGTCGCCATTTTTTGAGCTAACACAGAGTGTAGTAGGTTTACATACAGTAGTAAACACACACTGAAACACGAACATACATAGAAATAACTTACCTGCTCCAGTCGCCGCCGCTCCCTCCGGTCCATCCGCTCCGTCTGCTGCCGCTGCTCCATGTGCACAAGTCCGGAAGCCGCGACCGGAAGTAGTAATCTTACTGCCCGGCCGCAACTTCCGGTCCACAGGAAAATGGCGCCGGACGGCGCTCATTTCAAATTGAACTGTGTGGGAGCGGCGCATGCGCCATTCCCACACAGCGGCGTACACGATAGTGGATGGAACGGGCCCCGTTCGCAGTCCCTATGGGACTGGAGCTGCCGTATTCCATGTCTGTATGTGTCGTTAATCGACACATACAGAAATGGAAAAAAAAATGGCAGCCCCCATAGGGAAGAAAAAGTGTAAAAATAAAAAAAAGTAACACACAAACACACAAATTAATCCAAACGTTTTTAATAAAGCACTAACATCTTTAACATATTAAAAAAAATTTTTGGGTGACACTGTTCCTTTAAGTGCCGGGCAGAGCACTAGCAAAGACTCTGCTCCGGCTCTAGGGAAGCCCCTGACATCACTATCCATATATGGACAGTGATGTCAGGGGCTTCCCCAGAGTCGGAGCAGAGTCTTTGCTAGTGCTCTGCCCGGGACTTAAGCTCTGCTCTGGACATCACTATACATATATGGACAGTGATGTAAGGAGCAGAGCAGGAGTCCCAGGCAAGGTGCTAGTAGTGCTCTGCCCGGGACTATGGCTCTGGGCTTGCCCTTGACAACACTGTCCATATATGGACAGTGACGTCAGGGGCTTCTACTGAAGCGGAATCCCCAGCCAGAGCATCGTCAATGCTCTGGCTGGGGATTCCACTCATAGAGGAAACCCCAAAGGTGCTACCTACAGGGAGGGGGACTGTGTGGCACTACCAGGGAGGGTGGCTGTGTGGCACACCAGGGAGGGGGTCTGTTTGGCACTACCTGGGAGGAGGGGGCATTGTGGCACTACCTGGGAGGAAGGGGCTGTGGCACTACATTGGAGGGGGAGCTGTGTTGCACTACCTGGGAGGTGGGGGCTGTGTGGCACTACCTTGGAGGGGGGGCTGCGTGGCACTAACTGGGAGGGGGGCTGTGTGGCACTACCAGGGAGGGGGGTTGTTTGGCACTACCAGGAAGTGGGGCTGTGTGGCCCTACCTGGGAGGGAGGCTGTGTGGTACTACCTGGGAGGGGGGCTGTGTGGCACTATTTACAGAGGGCACTAAATGTATGGGGGTACAAACTGGGGGCCTAACTTCTATATGGGGGCATAAACAGCGCCTAATGTCTATATGGGGACAAAAAGTGACGTTTTCTGCCATTTTACTGTCGCCGAGAGTTCCCCCGCAAAGGCGCCTTCTAAGTCTGTGTCGCCCAAGGGCCCACATAAACCTGGAGCCGGCCCTGAGACTGACCCTTCCTGTTCTGTAGAGATCACTTCTCAGCCGTCATCTCATTATCATCACAGGCAGGATTACACTGATAGGTAACACCTATATATAGATAACACCGGATCCACCATTGACAATACGTGAGGAGCTCCCCTCCACCCCCTCCCTGCACAATGACCTCTGCTCCAGTCACAGGGCATGCCTAGAACGGTCTACCATAGAAGTCAATGGGTTAGCTCCAGACTATTGCTTCCTATGGTCCATGTGGCTACTGTAAAGCATATCTCTAAATGCTGTTAACAGCAGCTTAGACAAGATGGCTGCCCACATAATCAGGAACAGAAAATAGAATATAAAAAATATACAATAAAAAAACTGATTAGAAAAAAAGATTATGTTTCACTATATGGTTTTAATTAGGAAAAAATATAGGCTATGGTGCAATACCAGACACAGCATATGTACAAGAGTGGCGCTGTTTCTTGAAAAAAACAAAACCGGCTAGTTTTAAAATCACATACATACCCTTTAAATTCAACCAATAATCTTTAAATATTTGACGGAATTGGATTAAATTTTTGGCCGAAAAAGGAGACCATTTATCCCCAACTGCAACAAACGGCTATGAGACATATATAGGTCGGAAACTGATCTATTTTCAAGATTTGCTATGGAGCCTTTTTGCTTCTATTTACCCCCTTACATGTGTTTATATGCAAGTTAATTTTAATTCAATTTGTTTTATATTTGTTGTAGTACAGATGTAGCCATCTTTATCTTCACTCTCATAACTTGCTGCTGCTGATATCACACAACAAAAGCCATTGAAGAGGTCAAGGTAAAGGGTCTTGCCACTGTGTATTTAATGCGTTAAAAGTCAAGATGAAGACGGCTACATCTGTATATTTATACCATCAATCTAAATATAACATTCACTTATTATCATCATATACCTAATTGATATATTTCCATATTTACTAGGTGTTTTCAGCTTAATCGGTGTCATGCTGACAGCTAGTGGTGGAGAAGGGAAATGCAGTTTTACAAAAATGCTTTGCACTGGAAACTGGATAAAGATTGTTTTATTTTAGTAATCACTTTCTAGAATGTATCCCCGTGTTTCCATTAATATATTAAACTCCTACCCATCAAAATATTATTGTAACAAGTCACCCAAAGACGTAAAATCGACATTTTACGTCTTTGGGTGACTTCTACATATTTACACCCAGTAGTGCGCTCAGGATAAGAAATCTCCCATCTACATAGTATAACAGTAGTGCATAGTTGCCAACATTTGAATTTTTTTCCAGGGACACTTAGATGTATGTACAGTACTGATATATTTTTTCCTCTTAATTTCTCATCTGTCATTATTATCAGGGTGACAACCAATAAAGCCGCCATAACAGCTCCCACAAGGGTTGTCGCCCTGCTTAACTTTTATCCTCAGCCTCACATCTGCGAAGATATACAATGATTCATTCCCTTCTCTTATATTAGGGCATTACTAGACAGGGAAGTCTTGGTACTGAAATAAGCAGATAACATGCCAGCTATGCTAAAAGTGAGATTTCAGAAATGTTTTGAACTTGATTTATGGCTACTGTCCCTTTAAGGAGGAGCGACCCGTCATGCGTTGATAGTTTTTCCATGCAGTTCAATGTATATATAGGTTTCTATCTATTATTATGTAATATATGTGAATTTATAACCCGGCCTCCGGTTATCTAATCATTCTACTTTATTACCTTTCTGCAAATAGTTCCTTGACATCACCTAGTCACAATCATTAAGGTGGCAGTGTTCATACTCAGGGAATATGGAAGGATTTAATCTTGGCTGATCTCAGGCTGATCTATCTGATCTGACTATTACATAGGGCCCCTATAGATTTCCCCTGCACATGCAGCGTTGCTTACTGACATTGTTCATCCTGGGCTTCCTGGTTCACAAGTATAAAGTATAAATAAAATAATTATATAGATAACTTTTTGTCTAACATCCACATGCTGACATTACCAGCCTGATGACAGTATTTTTAATTTTATTTTAAAAGATGTCTTGTGACGACAACCCCAGTATACGCCGTTCAGCCATGGGCATGTGACGGACACACAGTGCACGGATCATTAGTCCCTGTTCACATGGCAGAATTTTTGCAGCGGAACCCACCGCAGATTCCTCCACAAAATTCTGCCTCCCATTAATTTCAAGGGAGTCAGACGCTTCTTTTTCCCGCAAGCTGATTTTCTTGGTGCCCTTATATGGACAGTGAAGTCAGGGGCTCCCTCTATGAGTTGAATACCCTGCCACGGCATCGGCAACGCTTTTGGGGACTCTGCTCCAGGAGGAGTGATTGGCTGAGCAGAAAGCGGATAGTTTCCTACTCTGCCATAGTATTCAATTATATCTGCGTCCTGAGGACGCAGATACAATTAAATGTAGCAGTTGCCGGGCCAAGTCCCGGGACAGTAGGCAAGTATGGTTGTGTAAAGTTCAATAGAAATGAGTCACTCAGATTCATATTAATTGAAAGTCAGTACAGAAGTCATTGGCCACAGCCAATCAAAACAGAATGTATTATTTATTCCGCTGAGAGGGCAGGGGGAGATTGTCTCCCCTGCCTCCCGTAATACAATGCTCCATTTAGTGCTGTGTGTACGCAGCAATTCTCCTCTAGAAGCAATGCATCTGATGGAGCATGCCCCAATTCTGTACAAATCTGACAGATAAAACCTCTGTATGCCTCCATATAAAATCGGTGCCATATAAAGGTACAGTAAAGGCCACGTGTGTGCCCTTAAAGGGCTCCATACAAAATCCTAATACATTTCTGTCCATGAGGCCTCAGAACAATCATTTTATCAGATACATTAGGGATAGTTTTATTAGGGAGGGATAGAAAGGAGAGGGTGTGTGAGGGAGGAAAAGATTTTACAATTCGAATGCAAAAAAAAAGTGGAGCAGTCGTAGATATGAGATTTTAAACACCCATCCGGGCGACCGAGTGGTTATCTGACGGCTGATACCGCTACAAACATCTACAATCATGCAGCATGGAAGATCAATAGATGCAGCAGACGGAAGGGAAGAGAAAACATTTTATAATGTCCGATCGGCCATTGATAGGATGATTGTACTATAGCTTTAAGGAGATAGTGGACTATTGCAAGCAAATATCCAACATGGTAGATGATGGTAATCGGAACACGGGCAATAATTTTGGAAACGTCAAAATTGGACATTTTGGCCAGTATTTATCTCATGTCTCTAGACAAGAAGAGAGAACCGCAGAGCGGCAGTACATTCTGGCTCATAGAGGGGGATCCCTAGCAGAGAACTCCTATTTATGACGTCCTTATGCCATAATATTAACCCTTTACAGACCAGTACATTTTTTGGTTTTACTTTTGAATTTTTTACCTCCCGCCTTCCAAGAGCCATAACTTTTTCCTTTTTCCATCACCAGAGCGGTGCGAGGGCTTATTTTTTTGCAGGGGGAGTTGTAGTTTCTATTGGCACCATTTAAAGGTCCAATATAATATACTGGGAAACAGAAAAAAAAATATTTGCGCGGTTGAATTTGAATAAACCTAAATTCCTTAATCTTTTTTGGGTTTCGTTTTTATGGCGTTCACCGTTCGGTAAAGACGACAACTTCACTTTTTTCTTTGGCTCAATAGCATTACGGGGATACCAAATTTAGATAGTTTTTTTTTTTTATATTTTACTACTTTTACAAAGAAAACTATTTGTAAAAAAAATTCGTTTTGTGTTACAGAATTCTGAGAGCCGTAACTTTTTAATTTTTTCGTCGATTGAGCGGGATGAGGGCTTATTTTTTACGGGACGAGCTGTAGTTTTTATTGGTTCCTGGCTGTTAGAGCAGCAATTTGCTGACACCTGCAGCGTATGGAGCGGGCTCAACGTGTGAACCAGGAAGCCCAGGATGAACAATGTCAGTAAGCAACGCTGCATGTGCAGGGGAAATCTATAGGGGCCCTATGTAATAGTCAGATCAGATAGATCAGCCTGAGATCGGCCAAGATTAAATCCTTCCATATTCCCCGAGTATGAACACTGCCACCTTAATGATTGTGACTAGGTGATGTCAAGGAACTATTTGCAGAAAGGCAATAAAGTAGAACGATTAGATAACCGGAGGCCGGGTTATAAATTCACATATTTTACATAATAATAGATAGAAACCTATATATACATTGAACTGCATGGAAAAACTATCACCACATGACGGGTCGCTCCTCCTTAAAGGGACAGTAGCCATAAGTCAAGTTCAAAACATTTCTGAAATCTCACTTTTAGCATTGCTGGCATATTATCTGCTTATTTCAGTACCAAGACTTCCCTGTCTAGTAATGCCCTAATATAAGAGAAGGGAATGAATCATTGTATATCTTCGCAGATGTGAGGCTGAGGATAAAAGTTAAGCAGGACGACAACCCTTGTGGGAGCAGTTATGGCGGCTTTATTGGTTGTCACCCTGATAATAATGACAGATGAGAAATTAAGAGGAAAAAATATATCAGTACTGTACATACATCTAAAAGGAGGGATAGGTCCCTGGGGTCTCTGGACTCATCCAGTGTTTTGCCTAGGGGCCTCGACCAATAATTAACTGGACCTGCATATATCAGTCCAGTGGCGTAATTATAGGGGGTGCAAAGGTCATAGTGGCACCTAGACGCTGGTTACTAAGCGGCTATATAACAGGACAACAGTATTGGTGACGTCACTCGCACTGGGCATCCTGTGGCAAACCCGACTTCTAAGTATAATCGCGTCCTCAGGACGTGGATACACTTGAAGTCCATGGAGAAACAGAGAGCCATTTATCTTTTAAGACCCAAGCAACGCCCCTGCAAAGTGGTCTATGATTTTTATCGGGCCCAGGGATGGAGGCTCTTCCAGTGGGGCACCTAGGGAGGTTTCCCAACACCTAGAGGGAAGGGCGAGGGACCACACAGCTGTAGACTTCTGCTTGCAGCCGTCACTATAGGGAACTTCTTGGGAACTATGGGGAACATACGGATTTATACAAAGATTGGAGCTGTATACATCAGAATGCAGTGAGCACCCTCTAGTGGTGGCAGATAAAATGTGAAAATTTTACTAGGACTTTGTGAAGGGAAGCAGAGGATTTGGGGTCCATCAATCACAAATTTTTTGACCTCTTAAATTAGATATAATAAAATGATATGCACACTTTAGCTCTTTACAGCCCTAGACCTCCCTTCATCATCCTAAACCATTAAAAATAATAGGGCTTATCCTCAAATCCACCCTAGATATCCAAGGATATTAGGTATTAACTCATAACTACCCTAGAGCTCCAGTGCAGCATTATGGGGTCCTGGGAGGTGTTCCGTTTCATCAAACCCAAAAAGTTCCAATAAATATATTTTTTCACATAAATTGGAAATATCTCCAGGTAAAAAACCAACAGGAAAAAAAAAATACTTAATATTAACCCTTAAACCCCTTTAGACAACTAAAGATATTATGGAGAATATTATTACGTACCCCTGGATCACCCTCTGTATAAATGTGTGAGTAGAACGTAGGGTCCCTTCTTGCTGCATGCTACCACTTCCCCCATGCTTTGTGGAAGAGGAGGGTAACAGGACCCTCTGACAAATTCCCATGGGGAAAAGGAATGGGGCCAAGTTGGGTTGCTGCTCACCCATATTGGTCATGTAGCAGTCATACGGGCTCCCTCTAGGGTATATGTACAGTATTTGTGATTTACTGCTTGTGCGTAGGGACCTTGCCTATGGGCAGTACCAGTAAGTTATAGTTGGGGCTTCAAAAATTTCTGTGTCAGTTTATTTTTGATTTGGGTCAATCGAGGAGGAACTTTTTATATAACGATGTCACTTGTTTATTGATAGACTCGCTTTGATAATGACGTCATTTCCTATTGCAATATATCACATAGTTCCCAGGGCAGGAAAGATAATGCAGGAACCTGTGCCCAGTCATTGTGGAGAAATGTCACAAATTTGATGACAATGAGTCACTGTGACTGTGTGAAAGTGGATTATGCTCAATAAGCAGAACGCTGGCATACTGCACATACACGAAATCAAACAGGGGTAACATGAGGGTCTCAGGCAGTGAAGCAAATTGTCTATATTTTATTCATGTCCCCAATCGGTCATTGGGACAGACCCCTTTATAAGAAAAGCAAACCAGTGAGCGCTCCTGTACAGTGATGTCCATAGAAGAGAAGGGCCCCACAGCAAAGATCCAAAATAGACCCCCGTGATGGAGCCGGATTTTGCTATGCAGGACAGAAGTTTTTTTTTTTTTTTTTGCCTCCTGTCACACCCTTTCCATGACCCTTGGGACCATTTCTTACCCCGTGCTTACTAACAATGTAGTTCCTCCACAGGATCTCTCACCACCCCAATAGCAAAGGGGATGGGATCAACCAGTGCTGGGTCCCCTGTCTCCGAGGGCACCATTATAGTCGCATGGTCTGTCTCTATGGTATATTCACTCTTGCTCCTGCATCACCTCAACTACTTTGGGGCTCCTCTCTATATGTGAAGGCTTCTGTATCTATCACCACAGGTGACATCAGACTTTCACTTGTTCTTAATAGGACAATTGTTATAAACACGGCAGCGCTTGGGAGTTATGGAACTTATTATGTATCAATACTTTATACTATTTGTATTCTATATATCTAAACTATATTTCTGTTAAAATAAGGTGACTAGACATGTTTTGGGGTGTCTTTCTTAAGTAACACTATCTATCTATCTATCTATCTATCTTTCTATCTATCTATAAACAACAAACAAAATTTGAACAGCACAAACAAAATGAAACAAAACGTGTATACAGGTGCAAGAATGCCTGGGACTGCAAATTTATACAGCACACAAGATAATGGCGACAGCACACTGCAAACACTAATGCCACCTGAGCCGCTAAATATAAATAAATATGCATTACTGCTAAATCTACTTCCAATAGGGAGGTTCTTATCGCACATTTTGATCAAATTGTGTGAGCCCATCTGCCACGATAAGGCGACCTCTATGAGGTGGAAACCTATGCTGCACATACACCCAGAACAGGGACTAAGCCTACATATACTTGGTAATGGTAGGAACCTCATAGAGGTCGCCTTGTCGTGGCAGGTTGGCTCACACAATTTGATCAAAATGTGCGCTAAGAACCTCCATATTTGAAGTAGATTTAGCAGTAATGCATGTTTATTTATATTTATTGACTTAAGTGGCATTAGTGTTCACAGTGTGCTGTCACCATTTTCTTGTGTGCTCTATCTATCTATCTATCTATCTATCTATCTATCTATCTATCTATCTATCTATCTATCTATCTATCTATCTATCTATCTATATCTCTCTCTCTCTCTCTCTCTCTCTCTCTCTCTCTCTCTCTCTATCTATCTATCTATCTATCTATCTATCTATCTATCTATCTATCTATCTGTCTATCGTTGGCAAGTATGGTCTAGTATCATGTAGAATGGACTCAAATATGCCCCTATGTTAAATTCCCTCCAAAACCCCCATAACAAAGCACCCACCAAGATGTTAAATAATTGTATGTGAATTCCAGACTATATGAATCTTACTGCTAAAATCACTAGGTTATCAATTACACAGAAATAACCATATAACAAAATAAATGAGACAACACATTATAGTCAGAAACTCAAGATAAATTAGTTGAAATTACAAAATATTAACCCATACCTCCCAACCATCCCGGATTCAGTAGGACAGTTCCAGATTCTGGGCGGTGTCCCGCTGTCCCGGGCGGCTGGGGTATGTCCCGCTGTTAACTGTATCTGCGTCCCCAGGATGCAGATACAGTTGAACCGAATTCTGAAGCAGGGAACCATCAGCTCCCTGCTTCAGAATTAGTTCAGAGCGGAGGAGCAGAGGGAGCTCCTCCACTCGCCGAGGACTCCCCGGGCACAGCGTTACTTTTAGTGCTGTGCTTGGGTAAGCCCTTGACGTAGCTGTCCATATATGGACAGTGATGTCAGTGGCTACTCTTTGAGCGGAATCCCCATTGCCGATGATCTGGCCAGGGATTCCGCTCCTAGAGGGAGTCCTAATGGCGTTATCTACAGGGGGGTGGCGCTATCTTCAAGGTGGGTGTGGCACTATCTACAGGGGACACTGTGGTGCTATCTACATGGGCACTGTGTCACTATCTACAAGGGCACTGGCACTAGGGGCAGCTAAGGAGGCATTATACTGTATAAGGGCAGCTGGGGGCATTATGCTGTAAGGGAACAGCTATGGGGCATTATACTGTATTGGGCAGCTATGGGGGCGTTATACTGCATGGGGCATTTTTGTGGGCATTATACTGTATGGGGGAGTTTGTTTGGGCATTATACTGCATGGGAGAATCTGTGTGGGCATTATACTCTATGGGGGCATCTGTGTGGGCATTATACTGTATCGGGGCATCTGTGTGGGCATTATACTGTATGGGGGCATCTGTGTGGGCATTATACTGTATGGGGGCATCTGTGTTGGCTTTATACTGTATGGGTGCATATATGTGGCAATATACTGTATGGTGGCATCTATGGTTGCATTATACTGTGTAGAGGCATGTATTTGGTATTATACTGTATGGGAGGCACTAAGCAAGTATGATACTGTGTGGGCTGAAGCGTGTGTGTATGGGCGGGGATTGGAAGGGATTAGAGGCGAGTCTGAAAATAAAAAATTTGCCGCGACGTGCAGTAGAGACCCCAAAAACAACATCCATTCAAAGGTAGGGATCTCCCTTTACTTCCTTCTGGTTCTACTACCTAAACCACCAGGGCAAAAAAAGTAAAAAAATATATATATATTGAATTGCGTTTCACCGTTTAAAAGTTTTTGTCTTCCCTAAACCCAACGTTACATAAACAGAAGACATTGGACAGCATCACAAAGTAATAACCAGCAATGTCCACCAGATGGTGCAGCAGTGCCTCGTATTATCAACCAGCATCTCCAGGAAAGGCAGGTAGCAGTTGTACTGCATATTTGTCACACCCAAAAGTTGTGGCCCATAAACCTTGAAAGCATGGACATGGGAGTTTATAAAGGTCATCACACAACTTTCCAAGCTTTTTATCTCCTGTCTATAATAAAAAAAAGAATTGTAAATAGGAGATTAGACGTAACTGTGCAAATACACAATGATTACTCAAACTCCTTTCCTTTTGGAAACTTGATGAGTTTTAATCATAAAATTATCTTTCAAGGAAAGCGACCAATGAATACAGTTATGTAATATGGCAACACAAGCTCCAGCATGCTCTAAAAGCCAAGCAATGTAATATGAATATTGTCCTATATTCTTACCCATTGTAGGAGGGGGAGTGGAGAGGGCATGCTCCCCAGGTGCGGATTCGGAGTATCTGGTATATGACACTCTGCCTTGGCCAAGGTATTCAGATATAGGGCTAGGGCAGCAAACTAAATCTTTGCCACAGGTGAAAGAAAGCTTTGGTATGTCTCTCGACAGTACTACAGTAGTTAGTGCTGGCGTTGTACATTTATTCAACCTAGTGTGTATGCCCTATGACGGAAAATGATAATACTGTCAAAACAATTTACTCTTTCCATCCCCCACTCCTCCTGGCAGATCATAGAAAATGTACTCATCAGTAGAGGGCGCAAATGAGCACAGGAGAAAGTTGCTCCCAGGATATGACATCTATGCTCCACCCACAGGGTGACAGGGGGGACATTAAAAATGTGCACCTCCCAATATCCGCATTTGCAGGGTATTGTAAAGAACTGCCCCCAATCCGCCACAAAACTACCCAGAAATGCCCCATTGGGGCCTATTTTGCATATAGGCTCCGCCCCTGAATGGAAATGGTGAGGACAGTTCAATAGGTGAAATTCTGGTGACAGGTTCCCTTTAAATATTTTTGATAATTAAAGTGGTTGTCTTCTTTGTTAGAAGGGTCTCTGACCATAAGCTGATCATAAAGTGAATTGCTGGTGGAACCCCCAGTGATCAGCTGTGATCTCTGGAGGAACCTGGCAGCAAGTGTTTAGTTTCCCTGCAGCGCCACCACAGGGGAAATGAAGCATTACACAGTTACCATTAAAATGAATAGGTTGTTCTTGTAATGCAGGGCAGGACAGGTCCTCCAGAGCAAGACACGCTCTTCGTAGCCCCTCTGGCTAATATATGACATGTTCAAAACATGGGACCCCCCACTATTAACTCATAATCCCCTAATAAGGTACTAGTTGTACTGTCTTAGGAAAACAATAAGCTTCATATCTTGACAGTTCTTAGACCTTGTTCACTCTGGTACAGGTAGTGATGAGATTCTTGGAGTTATTCCCTATTGAAGTCAATGGAGGAAAAACACCTAAAAAATACCCAGGAACAGCGGCGGACGTATCATTGGTGCAACCTGTGCAGCTGCACAGGGGCCCAGTAAGAAAGGGGGCCCAACATCACCTTAAATCAGCTTTCTTCTGTCTAATTGATTGCATGTAAATGACTGAGCTAATTAATTTTATGGCTAACAATTACTAATAGATTGTTAGAGAGACATAAGGGGGTGTTCTACGATGAGATATTGGAAAGTAAGTGGCCCATATACTGTATTTGAATGGGGGCCCTCAGTTGTATGTGCCTGCCCCTGCCCAGTTATGAATGACCATGACAAATATCCAGCTCATCTGAAAAATAGGGGTCCTGGTGTTTCTTTAAACGGATTTCTATAAAGGGACACCAAACCTAAAGTCTATCTTATCTCCCTATGTACTGTAATATGCAAATTTTTGTTTTCTGTTATCAGCCATGTCAGACTGGGGAGAGGCTGAATATAATGGGATAACTGAGAGTAAAGGTACTTTTACACTAGCAAATTATCGGGCACACGAGTGTTCACAGAATGCTCGTTCCCGATAATTGACCTGTATAAACGCTCGTTGATTGGCTGATTGCATCATTTGTGCAGCCGAAAATATTATCGTTGTCGGCAGCACATCTGCCTGTATAAAGGGGAGACGTGCTCCCGACATGATAGAAATGTATGGGGAGCAATCGGAGTAACCAGCGCTCGTCCCCGTACATAGCTTCTTGTGAAAGGAGCAAACGAGCGCCGATCAACGAGCTGTCTAGTTGATCGGCGCTCGTTTACACAGCCAAAATGGACCAGTGTAAAAGGACCTTAAAGAGGCTCTGTCACCAGATTTTTCAACCCCTATCTCCTATTGCAGCAGATAGGCGCTGCAATGTAGATTACAGTAACGTTTGTTTTTTTTAAAAACGAGCATTTTTGGCCAAGTTATGACCATTTTTATATTTATGTAAATGAGGCTATCTAAAGTCCAACTGGGCGTGTTTAAAGTAAAAGTCCAACTGGGCGTGTATTATGTGCGTACATCGGGGCGTGTTTACTACTTTTACTAGCTGGGCGTTGTGTATAGAAGTATCATCCACTTCTCCTCACAACGCCCAGCTTCTGGCAGTGCACGGACACACAGCGTGTTCTCGAGAGATCACGCTGTGTCGTCACTCACTTCCTGCCCCAGGTCCTGCATCGTGTCGGCACCAGAGGCTACAGTTGATTCTGCAGCAGCATCAGCGTTTGCAGGTAAGTAGCTGCATCGACTTACCTGCAAACGCCGATGCTGCTGCAGAATCAACTGTAGCCTCTGGTGCCGATGTGTCCTCTCTCGTCCGACACGATGCAGGACCTGGGGCAGGAAGTGACGTCACAGCGTGATCTCTCGAGAACACGCTGTGTCTGCACTGCCAGAAGCTGGGCGTTCTGAAGAGAAGTGGATGATACTTCTATACACAACGCCCAGCTAGTAAAAGTAGTAAACACGCCCCGATGTACGCACATAATACACGCCCAGTTGGACTTTTACTTTAAACACGCCCAGTTGGACTTTAGAAAGCCTCATTTACATAAATATAAAAATGGTCATAACTTGGCAAAAAATGCTCGTTTTAAAAAAACCAAAACGTTACTCTTATCTCCATTGCAGCGCCGATCTGCTGCAATAGGAGATAGGGGTTGCAAAATCTGGTGACAGTTCCTCTTTAAGTCCAGAAAAATTCCTTGCCCCTATGATCACTACATATCCCCAGTTTTAAGAAGCTCTAAGAACATTTCTATACATAGAGGTGAATTATATTAGCAACTGAACTTTTATAAGGTTGTGGATTTTAAGGGTAGTGGCCCTTTAAAAATTAATAAATTATAGTATTTTATGTATTACTATATGTGAGTGAGAAGGATTGGTGGTGTAAGACTAAATAAATAATGTAAAAATAAAATCAGCGTCTATAGTTAGTTTGGTGTCTCTTTCTTTCTTTACACCAGTCGTTCTCAGTCATCACATGACCTGACGTCAAGAGGGGAAGTTTTAGCATCGTGTCGATCTCATGATTCCTGCATTATGTAATTGTTGTTTATACTTATTATTAAGAAAGCGCAGAGACAGTAGAAGATATTGTTTCTTTACCACTACAAACCAGTCCGTTGCCAAAACACTTCACGTTATTTTGCTCTTAAAGCAGATGTCTGCTGATAAGATGATTTCCCGTAATAATGAGATGAGTTTATTTATCACTTTCCATTTTATATTATTTTTGTCTGTAATATTTTTGCAAAAAACACATTTAAAAATATTTTTGTTTCTGTAGATGTAAGGCTCTGTTCACACTAGTATCATAGGTTCTGTTCTTAAAGGGGCCTAGTTTAGAAACTTACTTTTAAATACCTTATTAGGTTTATAGAAACAAGGTTAATAGAGGGGGTCCCTCATTTGAGACCTCCATAAATTAGACAGAGAAGAGAGTTACTACAAAGAGCATTTTTAATGCCGGAGGACCCAGCGTGTCCATGCATTACATGTACAGCCCATTGATTTCAATGGGAAATGTGTAATATTACATTTCTCCTGTGGTGGCACTGTAGCTGATCACAGGGGCTCTCACACCTCGTGATCTGCCTGTTTTTGGGGACTTTTCTATGTCTCCTATACCATGTGTCAAGGGCCAAAAGGCACAGCTGACAAATACACAAAAATATTTAATGAAATTGTATGTTATAGTACATTGCTGAATGCAACATGTCTGCAATTATAGAAGGTCATTTTATTAGTCTAAACCTGTTGCCTGCAACAGTTCTGAAACTACAACTCCCAGCATACTCTTCCCAGAATACAAATAAACCAGAGAAAGTTCTGTGCAGACATTGAGTCAGCAAGGAATGCTGAGAGAGGTCAGTTGTGAAGCCTGCAGAATTGTGAATGCTGCTCTGAAGTATAATACATGTTATTACTCAGGATTAGCACAAGATGAGTAATGTCATGTATTTACAAATTTACTCAACTTTCTATTTAGATTATTCTATGTATATTGTGAAATGGTGCTTAAAGGTGAACATATCCTTTAATCAAAGAATTTATATTGTATCCACTTTAAAGTAAGTTTAGACTGATGACAAGACACCCGTATAAGTGACACGCAATGATCGGCGGAGTAGGGGATTCTTTAAATGCTATGTACACCTTTGATGGGCATTTTTTTTTTAGATAAACAGGTCAGTCAGTGTCTTTTTGGTGTAACTTTATAATATATTTTTATTAAAAATGTGTTTTACTTTTTGAGATACAGCTGCTTTGTATTCTCTATACAGAGCAGCTGTTTCTTTCACTATGACCAGAATCTGTCAGTCCCCCAGACCTGATGGGTTCAGTACCTGTGGGTCCTGCGTAACTCTGACACGCAGGATCCACCTGTAATCTATCACATCTAAGTTATGAATTCAGATGTGATGGATAACAGGTAGATACAGCGTGTCTGACCCGCTGTGGCTGAACCCGTCAGCCCCACGGACTTGACGGGAACAGGATTTAGCGCTGTATAGAGAATACGGAGCAGCTGTATCTAAAAAAGTAAAAGGAATTTTGAATAAAAACTAACAATAAAGTTACACCAAACACACTGACTGACATGTTTATTAAAGAAAGAAAATGCCCCTCAGAGTTGTACATAGCCTTTAATTCTACATTGGTTATTATAACTACAAACAAGTTAGATTCATCACTGTGCATACACAGAGAAATAAAATAAATATTCTGATGATTTGAACCACGGTTATAATTATGATGATCTACAACCAGGGATAGATTTTAACAGCAAAATATAATGTAGAAATAGTATACATGAAGGTAGATAGATAGATAGAGAGAGAGAGAGAGAGAGAGAGAGAGATAGATAGATAGATAGATAGATAGATAGATATGACATAGAGAGAGAGTGTGTAAAGGATCTGCCAGGCACTACGTCTGTGGATACTCCCAGGATTAATCAGTCGACACCTGAGGCCAGACCTCTTAGACTGACACCGGCTCCCAGGCTCGCGGCCTGGTCAGTCGGAGTTAGCTCCGCCCCCTGTCCATTTATACCTGCCGTTTTCTCTTCCTCATTGCTTGTGATTCTTCTTGGATTCCTGGCCCCACTGCTGCCTTGCTCCAGCCTGCTTCTGCCGTGCTTCTGCCTTGCTTCAGTTCCGCTTATCCTGCTTCACTCTGCCCCTGGCTTGCTTCCTGCTCCGTGCTCTGCGTTTGTATACTCCACTACATCCTGATCCTGACTGGCTCGTTCACCACTCCGTTTCCTCACGGTGTTCCGTGGGCTACTGCCCCTTCCCTTGCTTGTTCCCTGTTTGTATTCCCTTGCACTTAGTCAGCGTAGGGACCGCCGCCAAGTTGTACCCCGTCGCCTAGGGCGGGTCGTTGCAAGTAGGCAGGGACAGGGCGGTGGGTAGATTAGGGCTCACTTGTTCCCTTCACCTCCTTCCTGCCATAACATAATCACAAGCCCATACCTAGTCTACCATTTCTCCTACGCTGACGCTATCATGGACCCCCTTGAGACCCTGACCCAGCAGATGCAGGGCCTCTCCCTACAGGTCCAGGCCTGGCTCAGAGGGTCAACCAGTCTGACGCTGCCATAGTAGTACCCCTCACCTCACCTCTAGAACCCGACCTCAAGTTACCTGACCGGTTCTCAGGGGACCGTAAGACTTTTCTCTCCTTCCGGGAGAGTTGCAGACTTTACTTCCGTCTAAAACCTCACTCCTCAGGTTCCGAGAACCAGCGGGTGGGTATCATTATATCCCGACTCCAGGAAGGGCCCCAAGAGTGGGCCTTCTCCTTGGCTCCTGACGCCCCTGAACTTTCCTCCGTTGATCGTTTTTTCTCTGCCCTCGGACTCATTTACGACGAGACTGACAGGACTGCCTTAGCCGAGAGTCAGCTGGTGACCTTACGTCAGGGTAGGAGACCTGTTGAGGAATACTGTTCTGATTTTAGAAAGTGGTGCGTAGCTTCTCGGTGGAACGACACGGCCCTAAGGTGCCAGTTTAGGTTAGGATTATCTGACGCCCTGAAGGATCTGCTTGTTAGCTACCCCTCTTCTGACTCCCTAGACCAGGTTATGGCCCTAGCAGTATGACTTGACCGACGTCTCAGGGAACGTCAGCTTGAACGTTTCAATGTTTTCCCCTCTGACTTCCCTGCGATTCCCCCCGAGGTCCCGTCTCCTCGCTCTTCCATGGAAGACTCGGAGGTACCTATGCAACTCGGGGCCTCCATGTCCCCTCGACAACGTAGAGAGTTCCGCAGGAAGAATGGTCTCTGCTTCTATTGTGGGGACGACAAGCATCTACTGAACACCTGTCCCAGGCGCAAGAATAAGCAGCCGGAAAACTTCCGCGCCTAAGTGATCATCGGGGAGGTCACTTGGGCGCACAGGTATTTCCCGTTAATATGAAACGCAATAAAATTTTGCTTCCATTTCAGGTCTCGTTTGCTGGCCGGTCTGCCACTGGCAGTGCCTTCGTGCATTCTGGCTCATCTGCTAATATCATGTCTGTGGAATTTGCTATGTCTCTAAAAATGCCTTTTATTGATTTGCCTTATCCTTTCCCGGTAGTGGGTATCGACTCCACTCCTCTTGCTAATGGTTATTTTACTCAGCATACTCCTGTTTTTGAACTCCTTGTTGGCTCCAT
The DNA here is from genome assembly GCF_050947455.1 of Rhinoderma darwinii. Lineage (NCBI taxonomy): Eukaryota > Metazoa > Chordata > Amphibia > Anura > Rhinodermatidae > Rhinoderma > Rhinoderma darwinii. The sequence continues at coordinate 130,123,691 of NC_134693.1, forward strand.
GCATTTGGAGCAGTGCTCTGTACTGGTGATGCAGGGATTATCGTCCGATCTGGTATTAGGTCTTCCCTGGTTGCAGCGGCATAATCCCACGTTTGATTGGAATACTGGGGATCTCACCAAATGGGGTAGTGAATGCCTGACGTCATGTCTTTCGGTTAACTCTATTTTTCCCCGTGAGGAGGTAAACACGCTTCCTGAGTTTGTTCAGGACTTCGCTGATATGTTTTCTAAGGAGGCCTCCGAGGTGTTGCCCCCTCATAGAGATTACGATTGCACCATCGATTTGGTACCTGGTGCTAAGCTTCCTAAGGGTAGGATATTTAATCTTTCATGTCCTGAACGTGAAGCTATGAGGGAGTATATCCAAGAATGCCTGGCCAAGGGTTTCATTCGCCCCTCGACTTCTCCTGTAGGTGTTGGCTTCTTCTTCGTGGGGAAGAAGGATGGTGGTCTTAGGCCGTGCATTGACTATCGGGACTTGAATAAGGTCACAGTAAGGAACCAGTATCCCCTTCCTTTGATTCCGGATCTTTTTAATCAGGTTCAGGGGGCCCAATGGTTCTCTAAGTTCGATCTACGGGGGGCATATAACCTTATCCGCATCAAAGAGGGGGATGAGTGGAAGACTGCGTTCAACACGCCCGAAGGTCATTTCGAATACCTTGTCATGCCCTTTGGGTTGTGTAATGCCCCTGCTGTCTTCCAGAATTTTATTAATGAAATTCTGAGAGATTACCTGGGAAATTTTCTTGTAGTGTACCTTGATGACATACTGGTGTTTTCCAAGGACTGGTCCTCTCACGTGGAGCATGTCAGGAAGGTCCTCCAGGTCCTCCGGGAAAATAATCTGTTTGCGAAAACCGAAAAATGTGTGTTTGGGGTACAGGAGATACCATTTTTGGGTCAAATCCTCACTCCTCATGAATTCCGCATGGACCCTGCCAAGGTTCAGGCTGTGGCGGAATGGGTCCAACCTGCCTCCCTGAAGGCGCTACAGTGTTTTTTGGGGTTCGCTAACTATTACAGGAGATTTATTGCCAACTTCTCGGTCGTCGCTAAGCCTCTTACGGACCTCACTCGCAAGGGTGCTGATGTCCTCCACTGGCCTCCTGAGGCCGTCCAGGCTTTTGAGACCCTCAAGAAGTGCTTTATCTCGGCCCCCGTGCTGGTTCAGCCCAACCAAAGGGAGCCATTTATTGTGGAGGTTGACGCGTCCGAGGTGGGAGTGGGGGCCGTCTTGTCCCAGGGTACCAGCTCCCTCACCCATCTCCGCCCCTGTGCTTACTTCTCTAGGAAGTTTTCGCCCACGGAGAGTAACTATGATATTGGCAACCACGAACTTTTAGCCATTAAATGGGCTTTTGAAGAGTGGCGTCACTTCCTGGAGGGGGCCAGACACCAGGTAACGGTCCTTACTGACCACAAGAATCTGGTTTTCCTAGAATCTGCCCGGAAGCTTAATCCTAGACAAGCTCGATGGGCGCTATTCTTTACCAGATTTAACTTCTTGGTTACCTATAGGGCTGGGTCCAAAAATATTAAGGCTGATGCACTGTCACGTAGTTTCATGGCCAATCCTCCTTCTGAGAAGGATCCTGCTTGTATTTTACCCCTTGGTATAATCGTTTCTGCCACTGATTCTGATTTAGCCTCTGACATTGCGGCTGATCAAGGTTCAGCTCCCGGGAACCTCCCTGGGGACAAGCTGTTTGTACCCCTGCAATACCGGCTAAGGGTACTCAGGGAAAACCATGACTCCGCACTATCTGGTCATCCTCTCATCTTGGGTACCAAACACCTCATTACCAGAAACTATTGGTGGCCTGGGTTGCCTAGAGACGTTAGGGCTTACGTCGCCGCTTGTGAGGTTTGTGCTAGGTCCAAGACCCCTAGGTCCCGACCTGCGGGCTTACTACGTTCTTTGCCCATTCCCCAGAGACCTTGGACCCATATCTCCATGGATTTTATCACCGATTTGCCTCCATCTCAGGGCAAGTCGGTGGTGTGGGTGGTAGTAGACCGCTTCAGCAAGATGTGCCACTTTGTGCCCCTTAAGAAACTACCTAATGCCAAGACGTTAGCTTCTTTGTTTGTTAAACACATTCTGCGTCTCCATGGGGCCCCAGTCAATATTGTTTCTGACAGAGGGGTACAATTTGTTTCCTTATTTTGGAGAGCTTTTTGTAAAAAGTTGGAGATTGATCTGTCCTTCTCCTCCGCCTTCCATCCCGAAACTAATGGCCAAACGGAAAGGACTAATCAATCCCTGGAACAATATTTAAGGTGTTTCATCTCTGACTGTCAATTTGATTGGGTCTCATTCCTTCCCCTCGCCGAATTTTCCCTGAATAACCGGGTCAGTAACTCGTCAGGGGTCTCCCCGTTTTTCTGTAATTTCGGGTTTAATCCAAGGTTCTCCTCCGTTTCTCCTGGTTGTTCCAATAATCCCGAGGTAGAGGACGTTCATCGGGAACTGTGCACAGTCTGGGCCCAGGTTCAGAAGAACCTAGAGGCGTCCCAGAGCGTACAAAAGATTCAGGCTGATAGAAGACGTTCTGCTAACCCCCGGTTTGTCGTCGGGGATCTGGTGTGGTTGTCGTCTAGGAACTTGCACCTTAAGGTCCCATCCAGGAAGTTTGCTCCCCGATTTATTGGGCCTTATAAGGTCATTGAAGTCCTCAACCCTGTATCCTTTCGTCTGGAGCTGCCCCCATCCTTTCGCATACACGACGTCTTTCATGCCTCCCTCCTTAAACGCTGCTCCCCGTCCTGGTCCCCCTCGAGGAAACCTCCTGTTCCCGTTCTCACCCCTGAGGGGGTGGAATTCGAGGTGGCCAAGATTGTGGACAGTAGGATGATGCAGGGCTCCCTCCAGTACCTGGTCCATTGGAGAGGATACGGGCCGGAGGAGAGGACTTGGGTACCTGCTCGAGATGTTCATGCTGGGGTATTGATCAGGAGGTTCCACCTTCTCTTCCCCACTAAACCGGGTCCTCTTAGTAAGGGTCCGGTGGCCCCTCATAAAAGGGGGAGTACTGTAAAGGATCTGCCAGGCACTACGTCTGTGGATACTCCCAGGATTAATCAGTCGACACCTGAGGCCAGACCTCTTAGACTGACACCGGCTCCCACCAATCAGGGTGGCAGGCTCAGGAGTGGGAGAGCCTATCGCGGCCTGGTCAGTCGGAGTTAGCTCCGCCCCCTGTCCATTTATACCTGCCCTGTTCTCTTCCTCATTGCTTGTGATTCTTCTTGGATTCCTGGCTCCACTGCTGCCTTGCTCCAGCCTGCTTCTGCCGTGCTTCTGCCTTGCTTCGGTTCCGCATATCCTGCTTCGCTCTGCCCCTGGCTTGCTTCCTGCTCCGTGCTCTGCTTTTGTATACTCCACTACATCCTGATCCTGACTGGCTCGTTCACCACTCCGTTTCCTCACAGTGTTCCGTGGGCTACTGCCCCTTCCCTTGCTTGTTCCCTGTTTGTATTCCCTTGCACTTAGTCAGCATAGGGACCGCCGCCAAGTTGTACCCCGTCGCCTAGGGCGGGTCATTGCAAGTAGGCAGGGACAGGGCGGTGGGTAGATTAGGGCTCACTTGTTCCCTTCACCTCCTTCCTGCCATAACAGAGAGAGAGATATAGATAGATAGATAGATAGATAGATAGATAGATAGATAGATAGATAGATAGATAGATAGATAGATATGAGATAGATAGATAGATAGATAGATAGATAGATAGATAGATAGATAGATAGATAGATAGATAGATAGATAGATAGATAGATAGATAGATAGATATGAGATAGATAGAAAGATATGAGATAGATAGATAGATATGAGATAGATAGATAGATATGAGATAGATAGATAGATAGATAGATAGATAGATAGATAGATAGATAGATAGATAGATAGATAGATAGAAATAGAATATCAATAGGTTCGACCTCTTTGCACAATAGTTGATGCTGCTTCTTTTTTTTCCTTTTTTCTTTGTTTGCGTGCAATTGTTTTCCAGTGTTAAATTTCGGTCTAAAAGACAAATATTAATAATGTGAAATGTTTTCTTATTCATTATAGATTGTGACAACAACACACTTGACGATAACCTCAGGTTTTCCCGTGGGCACACAGTAAATAATCATCGTATTCATGTATTCCATGACTGTGACTGTAATTTAGTTCAAAACAGGTAACTGTATGTTTGGTTATATACTGCCCCCAGTGGACAGGAATAGGAATTTGAACAGGTAGGGGGATTTGCGTATTTCACTGGAGATTTTAACAAGAAATGCTGGGTGATATGAAGATGATATTTTCCTATATACAATAGACTTGCTGCCACATAAACCCACTCTACTTCCTGACCTCCCCATATACAGGCACTCTCGCTTTGGCCAAGCATGCATGAGTTCTCAATGAGGAGAGGAGATTAAGCCGCTGCCAGACATCCCTGGCTGCGGTTATCTTTTTTAAAAACAAAGGATCGTGCGTGCTAAAATTCAACATCCAAGATTCTTTTTTTCCCCGACATCTGCTGAACGGATACACATTAGATGGTTGGCCGGTCCAGCGTGCTCAGCCGACGTTAGTCTAATGTATATGGCCGCCGTCAGCCTAACCTGAACAATTATGTAGAACAAAACTTTCTACACAGGAAATATGTCAGATCGAAGAGCTACAAAGTAAGGCCTTATGCACACGATCGTAGTGTTTTTTAATGTCCGCAAATACGGATCCATAGTCATCCGCAAGTCCTCCGCATATCTGGCACTCTGTCCTCAAACACGGTCAGTAGTGCATCCCTATTTACGGATCCACGAGAAAAAAGGGAGGCTGCAAATGATGTCACCAACATGTCCGAATCCCTTGAAAAGGTCACATGATCGCTCAGGCGCCATTTTCTTGGAGAATCTCCTGCTGTCGCATAGCAATGCTTCCGCAAAAACGGATCGCTACGGATGCACTTTTGCAATTTTGCATGCGCCCATAGACTTGGGTCCGTGTGGCAATTGCGGACAGGAATAGGACATGTTCTATATGTTGTGGATCACTTCTACAGCCCGGTCACACATCTGTAAATATACGGAAAGGTGTCCATGGCCTATAGAAATTAATGGGTCTGATTATCCGTAATTACGGATAAAAATTACGACTGTGTGATGGGGCCTCAGAAAAGCCCCTGCTTCAGGCCGGTCATATATTACGTCACCCAGTCATCTCATTGGGCGCGTGTATTAATAAAGTTTCCCTGTATTTATGGACGGAAGAAACTTACCTTGGATAATGACAGGCCCATGTTCTATGTTGGAAAATAAAAGGGGAGTTCCATTTGAGACATATCATAAGATAACTTCAGTGGGGGTAAATGGGTGTAGGTTCAGACCCCTTTTATGAAAACGCACTGAGCTTGCTCAGTAGCGCCCAAACTGGTATGAGTGGTTGCTTAGCAACCGATCTGACTGCCAAAGGTGACTACCCTGGATCACCACTCTATTTTCACCACCAGTGTGGTCACTGAAGTGCTGGTGGGATAAATTGCTGATGTGCCACTAGTACGTCCGACCCCTGTAGCTGAGGATGGCTGCCGATCTACAGTGACAGAATGGAAAGTCCAACTTTTGTGGTTTTGTGCTCTGAGGGAGAGAGTAGAAGAACAGACCAGCAGGAGAAACAAGTGTATCCTACCAGACGGTTTCTTTAATGTGGCTTATGTTCATCTGATGTAGGGTTTTCAGAAACAGCGCCACTCTTGTGTATGGGCCCCCGCATCGATCCGTGTAAATCATGGTTCGCCATAGAAAAGAATGTGTCCGCAGAAATGCGGATAAATTGCGGCCGCAAAACTACAGTCATGTGCACGATGCCTTATAGTACATAGCCAGTCTACAGATAGCGGCTTATTAGGACTCGTTCTATCACCCGAAGGCAGACGACATTACTAAACAGATGTAATGAGATAATAATCACATATGATACTTTACACGTTATATGATCGGCTGTTAATTAAATGTCAACACCAGACATAACAGTTCACCGACACTTCCTGCCAATGCATAACTGGGCTCCATCAGCGTCACAATCACTGGTGAAATGCCGCCCATTGCCTTCAGGCTGTCAGTTTGTGCTGTATATAGTCACATGACCTTTCCTGTATTTCTATCTGATATACAGTATATAAACAAATCTCTATAGCGTCATGCACACTATGGCGCCAAAGGCACTCCATGAACCGCCGTATGGTGCCTCCATACGTCAATGTGTTACAGAGATAGTAGCAGTGCTTCTAGTGGTGAATATCTCTGTAATAAGGCATCTGGACAGAATATAAGGGTGGACTAGATGGACCATGTGGTCTTTTTCTGCCGTCTATCTTCTATATTTTCGATGATGGAACATGCCACCATTTATTGCTGTCAGATTCCTAATGCCTCCATCCGGTAATCTGAGGCATATGGAGGTACAGTATCGCCGCCAGGTTTTTGAGCCTCAACGTGAAATCTGTGAGGCTTCGTTCACATCTGCGTCAGGGCTCTATTCTGACGTTCCGTCGGAGCTTCCCATCAGAAGGGGAACCCTGTCTGAAACAAACGGAAACCATAAGTTTCTGTTTGCGTCACCATTGAGTTCAATGGTGACGGATCTGGTGCCAATGGTTTCAGTTTTTGTCTCAGTTGTGCAAGGGTTCCATCGTTTTGACGGAATGAATAGCGCAGTCGACTACGGTATCATCGACTACGGAATCCGTCACCATTGAAATCAATCATTCAGGGTCCCGTTCTGAAGGGAAGCTCCGAGCCTCCGACGGATTGTCAGAACGGGTCCCTGACGCTGATGTGAACGAAGCCTTACAGGGCCAACACCTAGCATGTGCCATGTATAATACTGGATGTCTTTTTAGCTGGCAAAGAGACCTTTGGGCTCAGACAACTGAGGGCCCTGTGCAAAAACAGCACGTTGGCTCCTTCTGTTACAATACCCACAACTTACATCTTCTCAGTGTTAAAATAAATAATTGCTGCAAAATGTTTCTTTTTGTTGTTATCTCTATGGAAGGCAGGCATTTCCCTGCAGCGATGTCTAACATCCCTTATGGCCTAGGACCGTAAAGGGGTTAATGATACCATCCCTGGTGGTCTAGGGCAGTGAATGGTTAATAACATCCCTGGTGGTCTAGGGCTGTAAAGGGGTTAATGGTATCAGACCTGGTTGACTAGGGCAGTACATGGGTTAACGATAACATCCCCTGTGGTCTAGGGCAGTAAAGGGGTTAATGACAAGATCCCTGAGGTCTAGGTAATGGAAGGGGTTAATGATATCATCCCTGTTGGTCTAGGTCATGGAAGGGGTTAATTATATCATCCATGTTGGTCTAGGGCAGTACATGGGTTAATGATAACATCCGTGGTGGTCTAGGGCAGTAAATGGTTAATGACAACATCTGTTATGGTCTAGGTCATGGCAGGTGTTAAAAATCACATCCCTGGTGGTCTAGGGCAGTATAGGGGTTAATGGTAACATACCTGTTGGCTAGGACAGTAAATGGTTAATGGTAACATAACTGTTGGCTAGGGCAGTAAATAGGTTAATGATAACATCCCTGGTGGTCTAGGGCAGTAAATGGGTAATGACAACATCCCTGGTGGTTTAGGGCAGTGAATGGTTCATGATAACATCCCAGGTGGTCTAGGGTTGTAAAGGGGTTAATGATAACATCCCAGGTGGTCTAGGGTTGTAAAGGGGTTAATGATAACATCCCAGGTGGTCTAGGGTTGTAAAGGGTTTAATGATTACATCCCTGGTGGTCTAGGGCAGTAAATGGGGTAAACTTTCTGACTGAAGGCTGGAGGACTCCTTCCTCTTGCCCCTCTGTCTGTGGCTGTAGACTGCTTAGTCCAACAGTCAATGCATCATTAGCCAACAGCCAATCACTGAGCAGATAGAGTCATTGAGTCACTGTGATTGGCTGCTGTGGATGATGAATCCCTTCTGCCATATAAAAAGACACCAGTATTATAAATAGCACATGGTAGGTGGGGGCCCCGTTGCAAATTTTTGGGGCCCAGGAGCTTCGAATTTAAATATTAATATTATTTTATGGAATTGCTATTTAGGCAGTTTCCCCATATAATTACTCGAGTGACTTTCTGAGCGATTTGCTATTATTTTCATCACAGTGGTTTCACAGGCGGAGTTACGCTTTAACTTATTAGCTACTAGAACCAGTATTCCCTATGATTATTCAGTATGAGGTTTTAGTGCCCACAATGTTCCCTTTCAGTATTCTGCAGCAGTTGTCACGTTAGGAAGGAGATGCTTCTTTATATATAGTCGGCATTGATAGGCTCGTTTTCAGAAGTGCTGTGCAGATATGAAGTATGTGACAAGGACAAGGTCACTGATGTCATATCTGCCTTTTTCTACAAATCTGAACCAGAATGCCTGAATACAGAGAACAATAGCTTGCATTCTGCTACCTAATTAGCACAAGAACTACAGAATTTCAGCAATTTGAGGCTCATTTACAACCAATTCTGCTGTATAATGCTTAGTACCAGGGTGTCCGTGAAGAGAATTCCGTGCCATTGGAATGATTGCAAAAATTAAGACGGATTTAATGACTTGCGAGCGGCAAATGGTAATAACGTCTGTAACTAAAATGCAGTGATTGATCTGGGTATCTGACCAGCCAAAGATGGAAGGAAGTTATCATTAACCACTGCACTAGACCACCAGGGATGTTATCATTAACCACTGCCCTAGACCACCAGGGATGTTATCATTAACCCATGTACTACCCTAGACCACCAGGGATATTAACATTAACCTCATTCATGCCCTAGACCACCAGGGATATTATCATTAACCACTGCCCTAGACCACCAGGGATGTTATCATTAACCCATGTACTACCCTAGACAACCAGGGATATTAACATTAACCTCCTTCATGCCCTAGACCACCAGGGATGTTATCATTAACCCATGTACTACCCTAGACCACCAGGGATGTAATCATTAACCCCTTATAGCCCTAATAGAACATATAGACCCGGGTTGTTGTCACGAGACAACCCCTGTAACCAGAAGAATTTCCTAATTATTTCTCTATACTCTGTCTCCTGCTTCTGGTCTTCCATATTATATTACCATTCTGGATTATCAGATTTTCTTAATTATCGGATTTTGGATTAGAAATTTCATGGTATACTGGCAGATGGATTTCATGGTGATTAGCATTGTAGCCAAATGTAAAGGGAGCATTTCCGATAACAGACAGCTATAGGGGAATTATGCAGAATCAGACTACTCTAGTCTGTTTGTAGTCTGTTACCATGGAAACATAGGTTTGCATATTTGCTGTAGATACAAAACTATGGGAGATTTTTAACTAAGGCTTCGTTCACATCTGTGTCAGTGTTCATTTTGTGGGTTCCGTCAGACCTCTCTGTCAGGGGAACCCACAAACGGAAACCAAACCGAAACCATAGCTTTCCGTTAGCATTCCTATTGATTTCAATGGTAACACTTCCGTTGCTAATGGTTTCCGTTTGTCTCCATTCCATAAGGTTTCCGTTTTTGATTCCGTCAAAAATGGAAACCTTATGGAACGGAGACAAACGGAAACCATTAACAATGGAAGCGTTACCAATAAAATCAATGGTAATTCTAAAAAGCTATGATTTCCGTTCATGGGTTCCCCTGACGGAAAGGTCTGACAGAATCCACGAACGTCACCCGGTGCAGATGTGAACGAAGCCTAAGACTATTTGCAAAGTTGCTTCATTTTAGACCAATTGGACCTTTCATTTAAAGAAGAACTCCAGTTTTTTTTTATTTCACCCTCCATTTGTAGGTTGGTGTTTCAGTGGGGGGCTGTGTGCGAAAATACTTATCAATCCCCACATCTTGTATTTTTCGGGTCCAGCGCCGCTCATGTGATCTTCCCCCTGACTTGTCCGGAGTCACTGGGCTTTTGAGTAAACCGGAACTTAGGCTCTCAACACATTCCTATGAGAGCCAGAACGTGGGCAAGATGCGGGGATCGGTAAGTATTTTTGCACACAGCACCCCACTGAAACACCAAAGTACAAATGGAGGCTGCAATAAAAAAAAAATCTGTAGTGCTTCTTTAAGTTGAAAATTTACGTGGGAGTTCTCCTTTAAGTCTGGTTTTGGATGAGCGTAATGAGGTCACATACTAGGGTCCATATTACGGCTGCAACACTGATGGAACCAATTGTGATCCAACGTTGGTTCTGTAGGACTATTGGGCATTTGGATCTTCCGGCCATAATACGGACGCAAAATTGCGTCATATTACTGCCGTCTGAAATTGGCCTGATTATTTATTACCTGCATGGTTATGGATATCTTTATATTGCCTCAAAATTACCCATTTATTATCAATAACTGGTTGAACTTGCTGGACCTTTAACTTGTTTGCAACCTTAGTAACTATAGAATAGCATATATGGGTTTTCACCCCTTTTAGTAACGATCAGGAGTTCTCAAAGCTTGCTTGGCAGCCGTCAGCCAGTGATAAAGTTTTGTGATAATCTAACTCATAAGAACACGAGGAGCTCAATTTGTTCCTAATACAATTGTCCTGCAGAGGAACTGAGAATGATTTGTGTCACATGATTTGTGTAAAGGATAAACATCTGCCGTAAGGAAGCCGTATACATCTTCTGACCCTACTTTATGCTGAAACAGTAAACCAAGGACCATATGACTCAGAAATGTTCATAACTCTAAAATACGTGGAGTTTGAATGATGCTTTCATCTAAAATCAATGATTGTCAGTGCACCTATTCTATATTTTCCCAATTATCCCACTAGGGGCGCTGCTTCATTATAGCTTCAAGCCTACATAAGAATATTCCTGTCATTTATAGCATTAAACACATGAACACATGTCTTTTTTCCGGCGGTAGCTCCATTCTTCTAATACAGAGCTACAAATCTTATACCTAGAAATATAGTTAAAAGATAAAATTTTGACTGCCTTCATCTGCCACCTGAGGGAGCTAAGGAGCTTATTGCATACTGTGTTATAATTAAGTTCTGTATATAAACAGTATGCAGTAAGCTCCTAAGCTCCCTCTAGTGGTGGCTGCAGGCAGTCAAAATTGTATATTTTAATTCTAGACAGGGGGTTTGGAGCTCTGTATCAGAAAAACAGACCTCTGATCCCTTCAAAGATATACAGTAATAAAAAAATAATCAGCATATAATTTTTAGTTATATTTAGATCCTGTATCATGCAGCCGCATAGAGAAAAGGATTGACTTCGCAACCACTAAAACCTTCATATTCTTATAGTTCTCTCCAGAGATATGTATCCTCTAAGCCACAATTGGTTTGGTGTTGGCTAGACTGGGGTGCGGAGGGTAAGGAATCACTCTGTTCTTCCCGCTCACCCCTTCGTGGGCAGGTATAGACTTTACCAGTCGGATTTACCAGTGCGCTGAAGGAACTGTAGCATAGTCAAGAACGAGGCCAATAGTCGTCATCAGAGAAGATATTAGAATGCGACAAGCCAGTTGATGCGACAAGAATTGGAGTTGGAGAACGGACCGAGGGCCAGAACCAGGAGTCGGACAACAGGTACCAGGTATCAAATCCAAGGAGCAAGACAGAAGAAAAATCCAAAACAGACCCAAGGTCAGGGTCAGGTTCAGTGTTAAGTTTAGGATCATGAATAAACAGCCAACCAAGGATGTAGAAAAAAATAGAGACGATCCAGCGATTGTGATATCCAAAATAGGAAAAACTAGGTTTCCACTTTATTAAATGCAAGCTATCCAAGCTTGAAATAGAACACCAGGAGGAAAAGACAGGGTGGTGATATGCGGCAATAAATTAGCCTACGCGTTTCAGGCACTAGGCTGTGCCCTTAATCATGGCTATGCAGATTAAAGGATGTACCTTTAATCTGCCGGCAAGATGGCTGGAGCTGCGGCCGCCACACAGTACACACCACTGGAACGGGGAAATGTCTGGTTTAAAAACCCCATTATGATATTATGAATCATTCAGGACCACCATGGATTAGCCAGGGTCAGAGATTGGCTGCAAAGACAGTCTCTTGCTCTGGAGGACCCAGCATGTCTTTGCATTATATTAACAGCCCATTGATTTCAATGGGCACCATGTAGTGCTTCATTTTCCCTGTGGTGGCGCTGCAGGGGAATGAAACACTTGCTGCAAATTTCAGGTGATTGGCAATTGTCCCAGTAGGATGGCACCCTAAGATCGGCTTATCCTTGGGAGACCCTTCCAACAAAAACAATTTGTAAAAAGATGACAAACCCTTAAATTATATGATGCTCAAAAAAATTATTTATATTAGTGAGAGGGAAAGGGTCATTAGGTACAAGAGGAAGTTTCATGGGTGAGTGAGAATACATCTCATTTTACATCCATTAAACACAATTTAACCTTTTCCATCCACACCTCTTGTATTTCTACCTGGCAACATGCAGCAATGCATTGTGGGTAATCAGCTGTCCATAGAGTTAAATGCTGGATGCATTTGCCTTTTGAAAAATAAGTTAAGTGTTAGAAATACAATGTAAACAGACAACAGCTGCGATGTGAGGGGAACAAATGGCTGGTGTATGACTCAGCAAAATGCACAAAATACTGGGAAAAAATCTGTGAAAAAAATCGTTTCTGGTTTCACCACTTCAGCGACAGAAAGTGGATACAAACAATTAAAAAACGGGGTAAACAGGATTATTTTTGCCTTTTTTTTTTAATATTGAAAAAATAAACTAAACAAATAAATAAAAGAAATTCTACATTTTGTACATTATACTTAGAAACATTTTTAAATTAATACTTACCTCCCAATAATTGATTGCTCCATAAATGAGGACCACAAAGAGGCGTGGCTTCTGTAAATTTGAATAAAAATAGGTGGTACTAGCCAGTTTTATGGGTGTTCCTGGCAGAAGAGGATGGGGCTTAAAGGGGTATTCCTAAGATAGCATTGATGGCTCAGTTTGTTCTTTGTGTATAAATAACCTTCTCAATTACACTCAGGAAATGTAACATTTTTCTGTACTCACTCCCCTCAAAAACCCATGGAAAGTTTTGTTTTCCTTCCGTTGCTCTTACGTCCTCCAGTAGTTCTTCACTCGACGGTCGAGCATGCGCTGTTTGTCTCATATAACTATCTATTGAATAACTGGCTCCCCTTGTGCAGTAAATACCGCGCATGCGCGGTATCCCCGTTCTCACAGGACTGTTGTGTCTCTCTGCTATAACTTGCTCCCATACAATCAATATGCACCACTTGGCTGTAGCCGAGGGTGCACACAAGATGACAATAATTCTAGGGCATACATATTTGCAGGATATACCTATAAGGCGGGAGATGCCTGCAGATGGCACCAGACGCAGGTCACTTATGGGAAATATAGTTAGAATTGGCGGGCATGTGGATCGCAGGACCGCCTAGTTGACTAGTGGCTCCACCCCCTCCCGCGAAGCCCTGTCCACTTCTGAAAAGTGGCAGAGGTGGCGTAAAAATGCAACAGTTGCCATTTTTTGTGTGCAAAAACTGAGTTTTTGTGCAAATTGCACATTTTCTATGCCAGAAAACTGGCGTTGAGTGCTTGATAAGTTCCTCCGAGTATACTGTGTATTATACCCTACCGATTCTGTTCCAGCCACCTGCCTATGATCTCATGCATCCCCCACCACTCCTGCTGCTCAATAGTGACGACATGTCAAATGACATGGCCAATCTATGTGCATTACATTTTGGGCCCATATGCACATGTTTCTAAATCCTGGTAAACCACTTTAACACTGATTAGAAGTTTGAAAATTCCTGACGACAACCCATTTCCATATGTCCTTATTGGGTTTATGAATATCATCGTGTGTGGGGGGGGGGGGGGTTCTCTCAGTCTTTCTATCTATCTATCTATCTATCTATCTATCTATCTATCTATCTATCTATCTATCTATCTATCTATCTATCTATCTATCTCATATCTATCTATCTCATATCTATCTATCTATCTATCTATCTATCTATCTATCTATCTATCTATCTATCTATCTATCTATCTATCTATCTATCTATCTATCTATCTATCTATCTATCTATCTATCTATCTATCTCATATCTATCTATCTATCTATCTATCTATCTATCTATCTATCTATCTATCTATCTATCTATCTATCTATCTATCTATCTATCTATCTATCTATCTATCTATCTATCTATCTATCTATCTATCTATCGTCTCGCTGTCTATCTACTGTATCTAATAAACCTGAGGCGTAGCTAGGTTCTCCAGCACCCGGGGCAAAGATTCAGTTTGGCGCCCCCCCAACCTCTTTCCCGACATCTCCTTCCCCCTCGCCGTGTTTGTTTTCTCTACCAATGACGTGTCATTTCTTTTCCACATTTCTTTTTATGTAACGCGAGCATAAAAACATTTGTACATTTTACAAGCAATATAGTTCTATACACAACACCAGAACCAAGCTCAGTACATAAATACAGCCCCAGAACCAAGCTCAGTACGTATATACAGCACCAGCAGAAATACAGCTCAATTTAGTGCAACCCCTGCCGTATAGGTATGTACGGCGTAAAACTACAGCTCCCAGCATGGTCCGAACAATGATAAGGATATGCTGGGAGTTGCTGTTTCACAAAAAATAAATCCTATCATAATCACACCACCCATCATCTCACTGCAGATCTTAGTGACTACATTACTGATTAGAGGCAGAATAAACATTTACATTAAGTGACTCACCGGTGACGTCTCAGATTCTAGTTCTTTTTCTCCATCCGGTCCAGACCTCTATGATGACTTCTGCCGGTCACAGCCCATTTCTGCAGTTTGCCGCTCACATGTCTTCAGCTTCTCACTTTTCCAACATTTCTACACCTATAAATAAATATAAAGTTCTCATTATACCACACACTACGCCCCTAAATATAATAGCGCCATACACTGCACCTCTAATTATAATAGCACCATACACCATGTCCTACACACACACACACACACACACACACACACACACACACACACACACACACACACACACACACTGTGCCCCCTGTAGATAGTGTCTGCCAGAGAGCCCCCTGTAAATAGTGCCCCCATAGAGCCCCCTGTAGATAGTGCCCCCATATAGCCCACCCCTGTATATAGTGTCCCACAAATAACTCCCCCCTATAGTGCTCTACAGATAGCCCACCCCTGTATATAGGCCCCTGTAGATATAGCCCACCCCTGTATATAGCCCCCCTGTAGATATAGCCCACCCCTGTATATAGTGCTCCACATATAGTCCACCCCTGTATAGTGTGCTCCACTAGATAGTCTACCCCTGTATATAGTGCTCCACAGATAGCCCACCCCTGTATATACTATATACAGGGGTGGGCTATATGTGGAGCACTATATACAGGGGTGGACTATATGTACAGGGGGGCTATATACAGAGGTGGGATTTCTGTGGAGCACTATAGGGGGAGCTATTTGTGGGATACTATATACAGGGGTGGGCTATATCTACAGGGGGACTATATACAGGGGTGGGCTATATCTACAGGGGGGCTATATACAGGGGTGGGCTATCTATGGAGCACTATATACAGGGGTGGGCTATATCTACAGGGGGGGCTATATACTATATACCCCCCTGTAGCTATAGCCAACCCCTGTATATGGTGCTCCATAGATAGCCCACCCCAGTATATAGCCCCCCCTGTAGATAGACCCCCCCATAGATAAAGCCCCCCGCGTGTAGATAAAGCCACCCGTAGATAAAGTCCCCCTTGTAGATAAAGTCCCCCCTCCGTAGATAAAGTCCCCCCTCCGTAGATAAAGTCCCCCCTCCATAGATAAAGTCCCCCCTCGGTAGATAAAGTCCCCCTGTAGATAAAGCCCCCCTTGTAGATAAAGCCCCCCCTGTAGATACAGCCACACACTTTTATTACAATTAAAAAAAAAAAAAAAAAACTATTCAAACTCACCTTAATCGCGTTCCCACGCCGGCCGGCAGCAATGGAGACCTGCTCTCTTCTGCGCAGGTCTCCTGGGGGTTGAACGCAGCGTCTATGAAAGGCGCTGATTGGCTGGGCAGGATGACTTTCCCTGTCAATCAGCGCCTTTCATCGACGGAAGCTTCACTGGTACAAAAGCTCTGAATAGCCGGGCACGGAACGTGCCCGGTCATTCATTGCTTCTAATTGTACCTGTGTCCTATAGACACAGGTGCAATTATAGTGCAGGAGGAGGTGGCGCTCTAAGTTGCGCCCGGGGCACATGCCCCGCCTGCCCCCCCGCTAGCTACGCCCCTGTAATAAACGACAGCATTACACACTGTTTTTGAATTTTACTCTGTGTATGTCAGTGGGGAAACTTTCCGCAACTCCCACAGACAACAATGGAGAGGGCCAACACAAGCTCAGCCACCTTTCTATTGAAGTATATAGACAATGCGGCAACCAGAAAAAGCCAGGAACAGGGTTTGAGAACTCTGAAGTGTGATTTTAATGGGGTTTTCCAATCTTAGGCATTTATGGCATATCCACATAACTCTGTCCCTGGCCTTTTTGTTGACATTTTTTGTGGCTTTTCCTCCTTCAATGTGGAAAAAACAGGAAATGAAACAGCTTTGTCTGAAAATATAAGTCTTAAAACAAAACTTACAGCTGTATTAGTACAATCAAAAAGCAAGGGTTAATGTTAGATTTGCCTATAGGCACAGTAGGCACATGCCCATAGATGACAGTGTACAGAGGGGAGCTGCATCTTGCACTGCCCCGTCCCTATCTACTTAACACTACATGCTCTGATCTCAGAGGATGGAATCGCTGTCATATGACAGCTGTTCTTTTTTCTCCATCTTTTAACAAGACAGTGAGAGCCATGATTGCATCGAAAAAAAATATTATTTTAAATACTCATGGGGCCCCTTAGGACCAAAATGCCAATAATGGGAAAATCTGGTTCCCAACATGATGCCCTTTATTTCACATAAGTGTTAGGCCTCATGCACTTGACTGTAGTTTTGTGGCCACATACTATCCGCAATTGCGGACAGTATAGGACACTCTATCCAATGGGCCAATGCACATGACCATGGTTTCCATGGTCCGTGCATTGTCCGGGACCCCTGAACCACAAAAAATAGGACGAGTCATTTTATGGTCCGCATTTGCAGTCCAGGCTCCTTAAGGTCAATGCACATCTTGTGTTCACGGTCCGTGATTGCAGACAGCGCGAGGACTCTTCGGGCCGTCCGTGCCATAATCACGGATTGTGCACACGGCTATGGTCGTGTACACGAGGCCTTGGTGCAGAGGTCCCAGTTAGCATTCTGTTCCCCATCCTTCATAGTCCTACTAAATATATATAGAAAACTCCAAAATTGCACAACTCTTGGTCATTACATAAAAACGACAGATTAGCTGGAGCGCTAACGAAGGCAGAAGTGACAAGTGGCCTCCAATTTCTGGGGTGCCCAATCCTTTATAACAGAACAGTAGCACTATACATGTAATAACATATGATGGGACACAACATTATCTCTTTTAGGTGGTATAGGGCTATAGAGCTACAAGGTACAGCTCTGATATTTAGTGTTTTTTATGCCGTCATATTGGTGGGATACATATTTTATGGCAAACGCTTGTTCATCCGCAAATCGCATGGTTTTAAAAAAGTTAACTATTATCGTTGTCGGCAGCACATCTTTCTGTGTAAACCGGAAGATTTGCTGCCGACATGATAATAATGTATGAAGACGAGTGATCGAAGTAACGACTGCTCGTCCCCATCTATAGCTCCTTGTGACAGGAGCAAATGAGCGCCGATCTATGAGCTGTCTCGTTGATCGGCGCTTGTTTACACGGCCCAGGACCTTAGGGGGACTTTAATTCCTTTCAGTCTATTATTTGATTGATGACCAGAAATCACCCCCCCCCCCCAATGAGCAAATTATCACATGTAGGAGTCCCAAGTAGAGACGAGTCCTAGTTCTGCTGCATAGCAGTGGAGGACATGCCACTTATGATGCTGCACAGGGATTCTGGAGCAGAGGACCCTCAAAGGAAAGTAACAGTGCTTCCTACTGTCTAGTGATTGCATCTAAGAGGCTTTGCACTAGTGGTTGTCATGGATTACATTATAAATTGGCACATGGTGAGAAATTTGCTAGAGAATCATGTGGGAAGTGTGTCCTTACTCTCGGCAAATTACAAAGGGTCCCACATACTGTACATCCTGGAGAAAAGCCTGCTGCTCTTCTGTAAGTAGATAGATAGATAGATAGATAGATAGATAGATAGATAGATAGATAGATAGATAGATAGATAGATAGATAGATAGATAGATAGATAGATAGATAGATAGAAATGGAAGCACTCCTGACATTTTTTCATGTTTGAAGTGTGGAGATTGAGTCTTATCAAAAGGATTTGCTTTCACCTCTAAGGGTTTTGGTGTTGCCTAATTTTTTAATTTTTTTTACTTCTAGACAGATAGATATGAGATAAAAAGATAGATAATGGATGATTAGATAGATCGATAGATGACAGATAGATATGAGATAGATCGATAGATGACAGATAGATATGAGATAGATCGATAGATGACAGATAGATATGAGAGATAGATAGATAGATAGATAGATAGATAGATAGATAGATAGATAGATAGATAGATAGATAGATAGATAGATAGATAGATAGATAGATAGATAGATAGATAGATAGATAGATAGATAGACATTGGTTAGATAGATAGATAGATAGATAGATAGATAGATAGATAGATAGATAGATAGATAGATAGATAGATAGATAGATAGATAGATAGATAGATAGATAGATAGATAGATAGATAGATAGATAGATAGATAGATAAACGTTGGTTGCTTGGTTGGAGAGATATTCGATAGATAAATAGATAATTAGCTATATAGATTTGAGATAGATAGAAACATAGATATTGGATGGTTAGATTGTTATCTAGATAGATAGACACTTTATTTAAACTTTATAGAAAGTTCAGGAGGTGAAGCATTCTCCCACTGTATTCCAAAAGTATATATAATTGCCGCTAGATGGCAGCGATGAGGCCACATCCGGGAGCACAGTAGTACAGGAGCTGTCAGTGAGAGGAGAATAAGTGTGTGTGCTGTGCAGGCAGGGACAGGGCAGAGCTCAGGGCTGTCACTACTGAGACACAGGGGAGAGGGAGCAGCCTGCACTCTGCTGTTCTGCACTCGACTCTCTTGACAGCTGGAGACATGCAGTCTGAATCAGGGATTGTACCTGACTTTGAGGTTGGAGAAGACTACCAAGAAGAGCCCAAGACATACTACGAGCTGAAGAGTCAGCCTCTAAATTACAGGTCAGTGACATCTGCTGGGACTTGAGCCGCCGTTCTCTTGTGGAGTCAGCTTATTTATTGCGACATTATATCATCATATAGTTTTTCTTGCAACATTGTAACATGAATGGTTTTTCTTGACAACATTGTATCTTTGCGTTATATATTGCAACATTGTATCATAATATCTGTCCGCTTTCCATGTGACATGTATTCCATATTAGGCATGAGAGTGTAACTCAGCGGAGTCCGGATTCTTCTGTAGGACTTTGCAGTTTAAGTTCTCTGCTGGTCCACATAGTGTGGGTTGAATTGTATTTTGGAGGCGGTGATACTGAATATAAATTACTGCCACAACATAGAATGTTCTGCTGTGTATAGTGATAATGAGTACTGCTCAGTGCGTGCCCCTAACATACAATTAGGGGTTGTATGGAGAATGTATTTCTTTGCTGGTGGGGAAAAAAAAGTTTGCAAATTTATGGCTGTATAATGTTTATTGAACCTCCCCTGCTGCAGAACCTCTTGGATGGCAGAGGTAGTACTCACATTTGTACATTTCAATCCAATAACTGAATTATTCTGCAATATTTAAAGGGGTCCTGCACATTTTTCTCTACCTGACCAGATAGTTCACCTTTGCCCATTAAGGTCAGAAGGGGCCAATATTGACTCTCGTTTGGTTGTCTTTACAGTCAGCGAACCTGCAATCAATAAATACATAACTATAACTTAAGCAAATGTATTTTCATCGCATTAGATCTAGATGTTTATAGTCTTCACTAAGTTTACCACCCTAATATCACTTTCATATAGGTAAGCACTACAGGGAAATATTGTTACTTTGGTTAATAGGTAGAGATATTCATGGGATTATTTTATGGGTTTTGTTAACAGAAAACACTGTAGTAAAATATTAGTTTATATATATATACTGGATTGTATAGTTATGTTAGTGCTGGCCTTATTTCATAAGTATTGGCACCCCATAGAATATAATTGATGTGCACATTGAGTTAAAGCCTTTAGGTATTCACCTGCAATTACTGGAGGCAGCCATATTGTGGGCAGTGCCAACCTTCATTAAGGTGCAGCCAATCAATCTAAGAAAAGTATGAGAATGGCATCTGACTAGGAGAAAACACCAAGTGGCATAGGCCCACACAGTTGCTAGATCTACTGAATCTACAGACATAGCAGAGCTGAATTTGTCCTGTGGGGTCATGTGCAGTTCTATGTAAAACCTCAGATAACACTTTCTATATCAGGGTGAGCTGACAAGTTCAGTTCTGTCACCTCTGTAGGTGACAGGTGCGTTTTAACCTGCAATATCCATAGTTGTGTGGCATCTGCTAGTTAACAACACACAATAGAGATCTATATCTAGAACATGTTCCAAACCTTTGTTGGGCCATTGTATCCTTTGTGTGACCTTTTGTGATGGGTGGACTGAGGCGTTGACCTCCTGTTTCACTTTTTGAATTGTTCTGGATTTTTTTGCTAGAATTTATGGTTGAAGCTGCTACACAAAGTAGAAAAAAGTATCAATATCAAACCGCAGTTTGTGTGTATATACTATATAACAATTTCCATATACTGTAGTATCCTAATACAGATTGGAACCGATCTACATTTTCATATAGGAAACGTAATACATGGCACCTTTACTTTAAGCTTTACTTTGAGCCTGTCTAAATACTTTATTAACAGGGTTTTCTGGATTTCCGTCTAGCGTTATTTTCTGGCATTTCTCTAATAAGAAATGAGTCTGTGCAAGTCTGAAGCCCCACCCACTTTTCCCAACGCAGTCGCAGGTGTCGAAAAGAAGAGGCGCAGGGGCTTCAGAATATGGCGTTTGGTCCAAATGTCACGTGTTTCAATGTATTTATACCAGAAAACTGCCATAAATATATCTTTAAATCTACCTCTTTGTGTTTCATTAATCATCATTTTCAAGATCTCTGTTTGCTGTCAGTAAATTGACACATTCTTGCTTTTAGCCAGAGACTGAGAATCCATGCACTCCTAATTCTGCTCTCAGCTGAGGGGTTTCCTCTGAGGGTATGTTCACACGCTTAACCAAAAACGTCTGAAAATACGGAGCTGTTTTCAAGAGAAAAAAGCTCTTGATTTTCAGACATTTTTAATCAAACTCGCGTTTTTCGCAGCGTTTTTTTACGGCCGTTTTTGGAGCTGTTTTTCTATAGAGTCAATGACAAACTGCTCCAAAAATGTCCCAAGAAGTGACATGCACTTCTTTTTCGCGGGCGTCTTTATACGTGCCATTTTTGGAAGGCACAAGAGGCATAAGAAAACGCCCCGTCAGAACAGAATGCCGTATTTCCCATTGAAATCAATGGGCAGATGTTTGGAGGCGTTCTGCTTCCATTTTTTCCGGCTTTCTTCTAGGCGTAAACGCCCCAAAATACGCCTGAAAACACTCCGTGTGAACATACCCTAAAATTGTATCCAGTCCAAACAATCCGGTGTGCGCTAAACAACTCGGTCTCTGGGAGGAGTGCCTAGACTGGACACATTGTATAAATCCGCAGCAAAATCCACAAGTGCTACATACAGTTTTTGCCACAGATTTTACTTTTTGCGTTGCAGAAAGTGAAACTCGTGGAAAAAATCATCAGCAGATTTGAAAACCCTATTCACATGCATTGTATTGTACGTAGTTGCAGATTTTCAGTGCGGAATCCACACTGAAAATCTGCAAGAAATCGGCCACGTCTGAATGTGTCCTTATTTCTATTATGTCTGATGAACTACTAAAGGAGGCCATTAGATCCACTTCTGCCGATTTTGGCAGGATCGGCTGACCATCTAATGTATATAGGGGCCTCCCTACTCTGTGGAAAGAAGGATCTGGCAGTTGGATTTCAACATGCCCGATTCTTTTGTTCTGAGGGAAGATAAGCTGCTGACAGGTGTCTGGTAGCGGCGTACTCCCCTCTCCCCATTCAAAATACAAGCCTGCTCAGCTGAGCGTGCATGCGTAGGTAGGGATCGGGAGGAATAGCTGTCAGCAAAATGAGCGTTCACCCTACAGCTATCTTACGGGTCAGTTCACACGGAGTTTTTTTTACACTTTTTTTGACGTGGAAACCACGTCGGAAAACCTGCCAAAAAACGGCTGAAAAGGCGCTTTTTCCCCGCTAGCAGAAAAACCATCTCGTGGGAAAAAGAAGCGATATGCCCTATCTTCGGCGCCCATGAAGAGCGGTAAGCCGCCAAATACTATTCATAGCAGCGCTACAACGCATTATAGATTCGCATCGATCCAGTCCCCAGTACGGCTCAGTGCCCGACGAAGGTCTAACGACCGAAACGTCGACGTCACACATGTAGCCTCTGGCATCCATCCTGAGAATCCAATAAATATAATTTTTGAAACACAAGCAAGGTGTGCCGACTACAATTCTTAACCTACATCCGGGTTGGGACCCTACCTCGAGCACCCAAGGAAACCGGTGCTATCTGAACACAACCATAGATGCCCTATCTTCGGGCGTTTACGTCTCTGACCTACCATTGACATCAATGGGAGGCAGCGAAAGCGTATTTCGCTGTGTTTTTTTGCCTGTGGTGCTCAATGGCCGTGGGCGAAAAACGCATCAAAAATCGGCGTGCAGGCAGAGCAAAAAGATTTTCTGACTGCAAAAAAACTCAGTGTGAACACAGCTAAGGATATGTGCACACGATAGCAGGCATTTACGTCTGAAATGACAGACTGTTTTCAGGAGAAAACAGCTGCCTCGTTTCAGACGTAAAAGCTCCTCATCGTATTATGCGAGGCATCTGAGACGCTCGTAAATCTTGAGCTGCTCTTCATTGACTTCAATGAAGAACGGCTCAAATTACGTAGCAAAGAAGTGTCCTGCACATAATGTATATAAGTGTTTCTGCACTTCTTTGCCGAGCCAGTCAATTTACGCGTCGTCGTTTGACAGCTGTCAAACGACGACGCGTAAATGACAGGTTGTCTGCACAGTACGTCGACAAACCCATTCAAATGAATGGGCAGATGTTTGCCGACGTATTGTAGCCCTATTTTCAGACGTAAAACGAGGCATAATACGCCTCGTTTACGTCTGAAAATAGGTCGTGTGAACCCAGCCTGAGGCTTCGTTCACATCTGCGTCAGAGCTCCGTTCCGACTTTTGGTCGGAACGGAGCCCTGACTGGCACAAACGTAAACGTAAATGGACTTTTAGTCACTGGCTCGAGTCCTTAGTAATGTCTAGTCAGCCACATTGACAGTGAGAAAAAGTTAACGCTACTGTGAGCATTCTTAAAGATTACATAACAATCTATACGTCTTATCAGAGAAAACTTGAAGACCAACTTTCTTAAACTAACAACAACAGCATCGCTTTAAGGGCTTATTCACACGAACATTGAATACGTCCGTGTGACGGCCGTTAAAACAACGTCCGACACACGGACGCATGTATTTCAATGGGGCCCTTCACATGGCGCTTATCTCAACGGACCGCGTGAGGTGTCCGTTGTAAAATAGAACATGTCCTATTATCTTCCGTTTCCACAGATCCCTCGATAAACTCAAGTCTATGGGGATCTGTGAAAACAAGACACGCATGGGTGCAACTCGGACGTGAAAAATGTCAGTTTTTCACGTCCGAGTTTCCCCACGTTCTTGTGAATAAGCCCTAAATCCTGCATCCATCCCCCCCCCCCCATAACATACTGTTCATACCATTTGAGTCTTTCGTCGGAGGTATACATCGGAAGAATTTCCAGACATATGCCTCTAATGGAGGGCTGCAACGTATGCCACAGGCTATTACTGTAAAATAAAACGTATGCCGCGCGGTAATTATTATTTTTTTAAATATACAAAAATAGCTTGTTCTACTACACTATTCTATACAGGAAAAATAAAGTATGCTGACGTATATGCCATCTCTTGATCGGTGGGGCTCTGACTGCCGGGACCCTCTCAATCCTCAGAATTAGGAGACGGCAGCGGTAGTTTGGCGCTGTTGCTAATTGTCTTTGCATGACAAGACCAAATTAGATTTTCCAATCTAGAGCTGAAGCTCATTATATCCTTCTGTGGGGGTTGTTAATTTATTTTTAAATAAAGTTAATTGAAACAAGCGTTGTACGTGTGCGGCGCGCCCACTTTGTTATGTATTCTGTATAGTCATTTCAGATCTCACTTTACGGACAACTGGGAAGAGTTGGCCAATCAGGCGCAAAGGAAAAGTGTAGCTGTTGCTCTTAGCAACCAATCAGATAGTTACTTTCTTTTTTGATAGGGCCTGTGAAAAGTGAGAGAAGGAATCTTATTGGTTGCTATGGACAATTGCTGGAGGAAGATGTGGCTGACTGCTCATTTTCCCTGCAGCGGCCACTACAGTGGAAATGTAGTATTACATGCAGTCATTTAAATGATAAATTGTACATGGTGGGACTGGGTCTGCCAGCGCGAGATCCACTGTCCATTAGTGGATCGCATCTATGACTTATAGACGGGGACCCCAAGAGGGGGACACCATTATGACATGATGTGGGAACCCCGACTATGACATCATATGCCCCAATAGGGCATATATAAAAGGTTGCCAAAATGAAATGGAATACAGACAAATTATTAAAATGACAGCTCCAATGACAACAATTATACGATTTGCGTTCAACTTTCAATTTTTTTGACATTTTTTTGTATTTATATATTTCAGTCGCAAAAATCTCCTGAAAGTAGCACATATATGCAACTCTACATTTCCACAATGTTATTCTTTGAAATACACCTCTATCTAGGTGGGTAGTATAACACTGTTCACCCTACGCTTCCTCATCCATGAATAGAATTGCAGTGCTGCAGTAAAGACTGACACACACATAATAGATAGAAATAGGCAGCAGGACAGAATGTAGATTTACACACCATTCAGGTTCTGTGGAATGCTTGGTGCAGGCTATTAGTAAGTATGGCCATTATAAGTTACCTTGTAAAAGTCTAGAAGATCAAGGTCATTTATAACTGGCTGAAGAGAATATTATAGTAACATAAGAACATGATCAACAGACAAAAAATTTCCAGGAAACGTTTTTATTTTAGAGAAATGTTCTTTAAGTTTCAGTGAAACAAAAGCAGAATTAACTCGTCACGGCAGAGTAATGCCCCTTTGGTCATATAAAGATTAAGATGATGTGGTAATACATTTACCCTTCCGCCATCTGTGTATTGGTCCATAGTTATTGACTTCATTACTTGACTGTTTATAGTTGGGATGCCTGGGAATAGTTTGGGGGCAGCGGGTGGAGCATGTGCCCTGGGTGCCAGCGGAGGCTCCAACAACCCACTCTGCCTTGGTCGGGGTATTTAGACTCAGGGCTTAAGTAAGAAACTGAATGTTTGCCCCAAGCGAAGGAAAGTCGAGCTACCCCTCTGTTGAGGTGTGCATAGGCAACTTGGCCCTTAGGGTCAGGGGCCCTTCTGCCAACTTCCTGCTTATAGAGCATCAAGGGAACCTCTGTGTTCACCCGAGGAGGTTTTTGTCTGTGAGAATCTTTGAGAGAAAATGTATGACATATTACGGTGGTATTTCCAGGGTACAATATGGTGACTCATGGAGGCAGAATATGGCACCTACAGACTCATATTACAGACCGCTAAGGCTACCTTGTGCCATCAGAAGCATAATTTGAAGCTCCTGGGCGCCAATGCAATGTCTATAACCGGGCCCCCTACCTTCACTGTACCTTTTATAATACTGCTGTCGTCTTATGTGCCAGAGGGTCCTTTAGGCTCGATCAGGACAGGGCCCGGGGGCAACTGCTACCTCTGATCTACGCCCCTGTATACCACCGCACACACTCCATGAAGCCCCAAAAGCTCTGGACACCAGGGAAGAAATGAGCTCACCAAAGACAGATGGGCAGCAAACCAATGGACTGCGGCTCTAAAGCAATGGATATCACAAACTAGGGCACCAGATCAGAGCCCAGGGCACAATTTAGACATTTAAAAAAATATAAAATTGGCACGCTGGTAAGGGTGCTGCCAGGAGAGTAGTGTTCTATGACGACACATTTTACATACAGCATGGGGCCAAATACTGCTCTTGCGCAGGGGTCCGCTGCTGTTTGTGCCCACCCTATTTGCTGACATGGCCTGGAAAGCCCCCCCTGACTTGAGACCCTCAGGTATAAGGGAGGATTTACACGAGCGTGTGCGTTTTGCGTGCGCAAAAGAACGTGGCGATTTGCGTGCGCAAAAGGCACTTAACAGCTCTGTGTGTCATGAGCATATGATGTGCGGCTGCGTGATTGTCGCGCAGCCGCCATCATTATGACACTGTGTATGTTTGTAAACAGAAAAGCACGCGTTGCACGGATGTATTTTTCGTTCGTCTGAATAAGGCCTTAGACATATATCACATCAACATGTGCAGCTGCTTATTCTGTTTTGGTTTCTGTCTCATTTTTACTTATGCAAATTTTGCAGACCCAAAAACACTCATCCTTGAAAACGAATGATTAATATCTTCAGCCTTCTTGTTGCTGCAGATTTTCAGTGCATTCTGCCACATCGCTCCTATAAATAGGTTTGCAGAGTGTCCATTTTTTCACCTTCCCGTGTAGCGCTCCATATGAGGGACACTGATTGTTGGAGGGGGTCGTGGGGGCTTTGCCGTAGAGCTGGGACTATCTGCATACAGTGCTGACTGTTAATCCAGATGTGTCTACCAGCCCCGCTATTACAAAACTCAACCATTCCATCTGTTTCTGATTTTTTTTCTTTGTATGTCTGTGTGTGTGTAATATCTATCTATCTATCTATCTATCTATCTATCTATCTATCTATCTATCTATCTATCTATCTATCTATCTATCTATCTATCTATCTATCTATCTATCTATCTATCTATCTATCTATCTATCTATCTATCTATCTCTCTCATATCTATCTATCTATCTATCTATCTCTCTCATATCTATCTATCTATCTATCTATCTATCTATCTATCTATCTATCTATCTATCTATCTATCTATCTATCTATCTATCTATCTATCTATCTATCTATCTATCTATCTATCTATCTCATATCTATCTATCTCATATCTATCTATCTATCTATCTATCTATCTATCTATCTATCTATCTATCTATCTATCTATCTATCTATCTATCTATCTATCTATCTATCTATCTATCCTAGTTTTTTCTTTTACAACTGTGTGTTTTTACAATAATGTGATCTGATTATGATAATCCAGATGTTATTATTATATGTTATTATCTGTTACTGGGGAAGATGGAAACAGTCAATATGGCAATTACCAGGGACTCCGCTTTCCTATAATACTAGAGAGGAGTGTGGGGTAAATCTTGGCATAACTAGGCAGCCATGATTTAAGGGTCCTTAAAAAGTTGCAACCACTTTGGGACTTGCAATGGTGTCCGTATTGGTTGTCACTCAGTTTTACCAGAAGCACGAGGTCGATTCAAGGACTTTACTTGGATTTTTACTCGTGGAGACTACAGTATGTGACTAGTGTTTCTCCAGAAGGTCTTAGGGTATGTTCACACGGCAGCCTCTGTTACGGCTGAAATTACGGAGCTGTTTTCAGGAGAAAACCGCTCCGGCATGTCAGACGTAATGGCAAGTGCGACGTAATTGGAGCTGTTTTTCCATGGTGTCAATGGAAAATGGCTCCAATTACGTCTCAAGAAGTGACAGGCACTTCTTTGACGCGGGCGTCTTTTTTTATGCGGTCTTTTGACAGCGGCGCGTAAAAAAAATGACTGTCGGCACAGTACATCGTGAAGCCCATTCAAATGAATGGGCAGATGTTTGCCAACGTTTTGGTGCCGTATTTTCGGACGTAATTCGAGGTTAAAACGCCCGAATTACGTCCATATATAGGGTGTGTGAACCCAGCCTGAGGCTTCTTCACCAGAAGTTATGGGACTGCAGAGGGGACTGCTACATCAGTCAGAAAAATATCTGTAAGTTCCTGTTCTACCGGGCCCCAAAACACTAACAGCCCCCCATACAGTGATAGCTGGTGCCCCATAACAATGATTACCACATGCACCCCCCTCACAGTACGGCAAGATTCACACGAACATGGGGAAGTCAGACGCAAAAAACATGACGTTTTTCACATCCGAGGTGCCCTTGTGTGTGAAAACGGAAAAACATAGGACACGTCCTATTCTTCAACGGACCCTTCACACGGTCCATTAAAACAGCGGCCATGTCAACGGCCCCATTGAAATATATGCGTCTGTGTGGCGGCCGTTACACGGACGGACTGTACGTTTGTCTGAATTCGGCCTAAGGCCTGATTCACACGGTTATATACGTCCGTGTGCTGTGTGTGAAAACAATGAACACCCCACGGACCTATGCAACTCAATGGGGCTATTCAGACTTCCGTGATTTTTCACGCAGCGTGTTTCCGTTGCCTGAAACTCACTGCATGTCCTTTTTTGGTGCGTTTTTTTGCGGATCACGCACCCATTGAAGTCAATGGGTGCGTGAAAATCAAGGACCGCACACGGATGTCATCCGTGTGCTGTCCGTGATTCACGAACCAGTTGCTAAAGAAATGCAGAGAAAATAATAAATATATAAAGAAATGTGCACCAACAATGACATAAAAAACGGATGCCACACGGAACACACGCTAATGACACACGGAACTGCAACGCGAGAAAAACGCAAAACGGACACGTTCGTGTGAATCTAGCCTGAAAGAAGCGGATCCTCCTTATATAATATCTCAAGCAGTATATATAATAACCCGTATACAGTGTCAGCTACAGATCATCCCCTCCTCAGGAGACATAACTAATGACTGTAACGATTCCTTATGGTCCTCCCGGCACTCATGACCAGGATAGGTGAAGCCTATGGACAGCCTATAGAATCTGGCACCAGACCACCGAATCCAGGACACTTGAGGAGTATGTTCATGTCTTCTAAGATCTAATTTGTCCTTTTATTTCATAACATGATTCTAATGAAGCTGATTACATTGGGCTGGTAACGAGTTGTCACGCTCTGATGAATGCTCTGCCTTGTCTGCGCGCTGCCATTTATGGGATTTACCCCATCTCGGGTCTGCGTTGCCCTTTGAATTCATGTTTACAGTTGTGGAGCAATGGAAATATCCTTTATTTAGAATTCATCACATGGTTCCAGTTAAGAACAGTTCAATGAAAGAGGAAATGGGTCTTAGGAGAAAGGCACTGGGCACTTCTATCTTGTAACGTCAGTGCCCAGAAATGTGGAGAAAATGCTATATTGGCACCGGATGGTAGGTAGCATGCAGTATACATGGCCCATTATCAACTCATGGGCAAGAGATGGCACTTGATGGGCCCCTTTAGAGCTGATTCACACGACCGTTGTATACGTCCAGTTGCATAGGTCCGCGTGCTGTCCGTTGTTTTCACGCACAGCACACGGACCTATGCAACTCAATGGGGCTATTCAGACATGCGTGATTTTTCACACAGCGCGTTTCCGTTGCGTGAAGCTCACCCATGGAAGTCAATGGGTGGGTGAAAATCACGGACAGCACAGGACGTCTTCCGTGTGCTGTCCGTGATTGACACACCAGTTCCTAAAGAAATACAGAGAAAAAAAATATACAAAAAATGTGCACCAACACTGGCATCAACAACTGAGGGCACACGGAACTGCAATGCATGAAAAATGCTGCGTTTTCTATGCGCGCAAAATGGACACGTTCATGTTATTCCAGCCTTAGGCCTAATTCACACAGGCGTTGCACATCTCGGACTTGAAAAATGGCCGTTTTTCACATCCAAGGTGCATCCGTGCTCTGCGCTGCGGGATGCGATGTCATGCATCCCCCATAGACAAGAGTCTATGGAGGGATGCGTGAAGCGTGGATAAATAGGACATGTCCTATATTCATACAGTCCGTTAAAACAACAGCCGCGTGAACGGCCACATTGAACTATATACACTACCGTTCAAAAGTTTGGGGTCACCCAGACAATTTTGTGTTTTCCATGAAAACTCACACTTATATTTATCAAATGAGTTGCAAAATGACTAGAAAATATAGTCAAGACATTGACAAGGTTAGAAATAATGATTTTTATTTGAAATAATAATTTTCTCCTTCAAACTTTGCTTTGGTCTTGGAATGCTCCATTTGCAGCAATTCCAGCATTGCAGACCTTTGGCATTCTAGCTGTTAATTTGCTGAGGTAATCGGGAGAAATTTCACCCCATGCTTCCAGAAGGCCCTCCCACAAGTTGGATTGGCTTGATGGGCACTTGTTGCGTACCATACGGTCAAGCTGCTCCCACAACAGCTCTATGGGGTTGAGATCTGGTGACTGCGCTGGCCACTCCATTACAGATAGAATACCAGCTGCCTGCTTCTTCCCTAAATAGTTCTTGCATAATTTGGAGGTGCTTTGGGTCATTGTCCTGTTGTAGGATGAAATTGGCTCCAATCAAGGGCTGTCCACAGGGTATGGCATGGCGTTGCAAAATGGAGTGATAGCCTTCCTTATTCAAAATCCCTTTTACCTTGTACAAATCTCCCACTTTACCAGCACCAAAGCAACCCCAGACCATCACATTACCTCCACCATGCTTGACAGATGGCGTCAGGCACTCTTCCAGCATCTTTTCAGTTGTTCTGCGTCTCACAAATGTTCTTCTGTGTGATCCAAACACCTCAAACTTCGATTCGTCTGTCCATAACACTTTTTTCCAATCTTCCTCTGTCCAATGTCTGTGTGCTTTTGCCCATATTAATCTTTTCCTTTTATTAGCCAGTCTCAGATATGGCTTTTTCTTTGCCACTCTGCCCTGAAGGCCAGCATCCCGGAGTCGCCTCTTCACTGTAGACGTTGACACTGGAGTTTTGTGGGTACTATTTAATGAAGCTGCCAGTTGCGGACCTGTGAGGTGTCTATTTCTCATGACCTGCCTAGGTAGAGTCGTGTGTTAACCTTAAACCATACTATCCCCCACCCCCATTTAGTAACGACACATGACACCGAGGTTGGATGTGAAATGGCCACAGCAGCCGTTTATTAATTTCACAGTTTTATAAAAACAATTTAAATCCGAAACATTCGGATAACTAGTTAGGAATCCACCAGAGAATTCCTCCTAATAATTCACATGACCCAACATGGGTCAGAATCATAAATAACAATTAAACGTTAACATTAACCCGAGCAGAGGAAGTCCTTGAAGCCCCTTCAGATGTTCCTTTCAAGAACACACCGAATTAGCCATCTGCAAACCACTAATTACCTCCAGCCGTAAACCAGCTCGGAAGCACCGTTCACCTCTGCAGATGGCTCCAACCACTAGAAGTCCACTTCAAGGGGATAACACCCGATGAAGCCCTCAAGTGATATACCGACCACTAGAAGTCCACTTCAAAGGGATAACACCCGATGAAGCCTTCAAGTGACATACCTTCTACCAGAAGACCACTTCAAAGGGATAACACCCGATGAAGTCTTCAACCATGTACCTTTTTTGGGGGACGCATACCCCCGATGCGACCCCCCCACCATTTTGTACTGACTGGCCTCAAGGACTCCCCCCGCCAGCTGCCATGACAACAGAACCTACTCCGGAAAAAAGAAAAACATGTTAAATAAGCACACAAAATAAAACACAACGCTCGTAGACAGACGTACATAAGACCTAAGGAGTAACAAAACAAGGGTGGGAGGGTGGGAGCTTTGCTTACTGTGTGTTACTCCTCCCGCTGCTTCCGGCTCAATGCCGAGAAACAGCGGGAAGCGCAGTAACGGCCCCCCGTCCCCCTTAACTCCTCCCCGTCCCTCCTTCAGCTCCTTCAACTTTCCCTCACCTCGTAACATTAACCCTTTCCCTACCAGGACGGTCATGTCGGCTTCCCTTAAGCCTGCAGCTGCGTCCAGCCTCTTCTTGACCTGCCTAGGTAGAGTCGTGTGTTAACCTTAAACCATACTATCCCCCACCCCCATTTAGTAACGACACATGACACCGAGGTTGGATGTGAAATGGCCACAGCAGCCGTTTATTAATTTCACAGTTTTATAAAAACAATTTAAATCCGAAACATTCGGATAACTAGTTAGGAATCCACCAGAGAATTCCTCCTAATAATTCACATGACCCAACATGGGTCAGAATCATAAATAACAATTAAACGTTAACATTAACCCGAGCAGAGGAAGTCCTTGAAGCCCCTTCAGATGTTCCTTTCAAGAACACACCGAATTAGCCATCTGCAAACCACTAATTACCTCCAGCCGTAAACCAGCTCGGAAGCACCGTTCACCTCTGCAGATGGCTCCAACCACTAGAAGTCCACTTCAAGGGGATAACACCCGATGAAGCCCTCAAGTGATATACCGACCACTAGAAGTCCACTTCAAAGGGATAACACCCGATGAAGCCTTCAAGTGACATACCTTCTACCAGAAGACCACTTCAAAGGGATAACACCCGATGAAGTCTTCAACCATGTACCTTTTTTGGGGGACGCATACCCCCGATGCGACCCCCCCACCATTTTGTACTGACTGGCCTCAAGGACTCCCCCCGCCACCGCGAAACAGGCCTTGACCACCTTAAGCCTGTGAGTTCCTCCACACCACCACCGCCCTTTCTATGCCTTCTGCTATAGCCAAGCTCCAAATATCAATGCCAACCTCGGTCAGATGAACCCCGTCACTCCTCCAGAAATTCCCCAATCCTGACTCCAAATCCCTATGCCTCACGCAAATGCCCCCGTTCTTCGCCACAAAACGGGACACCGCCCGGTTAACCTTTATCCGAGCCTTTATTGACTCTCTCCACCGATCTAGCTAACCGCCAATGCTTCCTTGGGACTATGTCCGACCACACTACCACCAACTTGGGATAAGATACCCACAAACACAACAAATCATGTTTGATATCCCGCACCAACTCACGAAAAGGGCGGACTCCTAAGTCATTCCCACCCACGTGCAACACTAAAACCTCCGGAACCCTATCAAGCCGCACATATGTCTGGAATTCCGCCAACACCCTGTTCCACGACATACCTCTAAACCCCAGCCAATGCACAACCGCATCCTGTCGCGGAATGCGCAACTGGCGACCATCCGGGCGGACGTCCGCCCTCAAAGCCCCCCAGTGCACGTACGAATGACCCATCAACCACACCAGACAAGGAGGCGAATCTGAAACGGAAAACACAGTTAGGCACCACCATATAACATTTGCAAGCATAAACAACAAAATTACAACATATGGGGGCGGACATAGGACTTAAACCTTTTAGACTCCCAACGACCAATACGCCTCACCCCCTCATCATCCAACCCCCAGCGCCCTGCTTCCGTTGCTGCGCCAATCCGGAAGGAATGAGATGAATATGAGCCTGCCGCAACCCCAACCGCCGTCAAACATTTTTTAAAAACAGCTCCAAACTGAAACCTGGACAAGAACGACCCGTCCACATGACGTAACAAAGGCAAATCTGGAGACCCCCTGTTTTTTGTAAAACCCCGCATGCACTCTACTGGGCACATGACCGACCCCGGGAGAGCGAACAAAACTATCAGTTTTCCCTTCCCTAATTGGTCAGTTTTTGATCTACGCAACCATACCTCCAACCGATCTGCAAAAAGGCTCACCTCCCCAGATCTCAGCCCCCCTGCCTGTTTAGTACTTGGCGACACCAACTCACCTATTCTAAATGCTCCGAAGAACGCCAACGAGAAAGCCAACCGAAACAAATCCACCCAGGCATCCCCTAACCAATACAAAAGTGCCACCAACCTGTCTCTATCCGTATTGACATCACCCAACTCTCTTACCCACTCCTCCCACTGCCTCCAACAAGCAGCATAAGCCCTCCACGTCGTGCGCGCCAAAGACCTTTGTAACAGCTGCTCTACGGGACCGATACCAGATCCCATAGATGATCCGGACAAGCCAAACCGAGACGTTCCGCTCCCGGGGCCAATTGCCGAAACCGGTCCCACTGCGAGCGAGAAAGAGCATCAGCAACACAATTCCGTACACCCGGGACATGCACCGCCACCACCCACGCGTTCAACGACAAACACCCCTACACTAAATGTCGCAACAATTGAACTACCGGAGGAGAGGACGCCGTGATGTTATTAATGGCAAGCACCACCCCCATGTTGTCGCAGTAAAAACGGACCTTCTTATCCCTGAGCCTGTCCCCCCAAATGGTAGCCGCCACCACGATGGGAAACAGCTCGAGCAGGGCCAGATTCCGCGTCAATCCACTGGACACCCAGCTAGCCGGCCATTGACCTGCGCACCACGGACCTCCCCCGTAAGCTCCAAAGCCACCCGCCCCAGCCGCATCCGTGAAAATATTCAGATCACTCGTATCCTGCGCTGGGGCCATCCATAGCGAGCGACCATTGTACTGGCCCAAGAAGTCATCCCAAACCTGAAGATCAGCTCGGTGCTCCTCCTTGAGCCTCACAAAATGATGCGGCGCCCGCACTCCCGCCGTTGCCGCCGCCAACCTTCTACCAAACACCCTCCCCATCGGCATAATCCGGCAGGCGAAATTCAACTTCCCCAGCAGCGACTGAAGCTCCCTCAGCGACATTTTCTTCCTTCTACAAGCCCGTCGCACCTCCAGCCTCAAAGCACCCAACTTATCCGCCGGGAGCCGACACTCCATTGCCCCCGAGTCAATTTCGATTCCCAAGAAACAAATCGTCGCTACCGGGCCCTCCGTTTTTTCCGGCGCCAAAGGGATCCCAAAATCCCTCGCCACCTTCTGCAGGGCATGAAGCAAGTTACCGCAAACCGGCGAACCCCCCGGGCCAACGCACAAAAAATCATCTAAGTAATGGATCAACGAATCGACCCCGGATACTCCCCTCGTTACCCACTCCACGAAGCTACTAAACGCCTCGAAGTATGCACAAGAAAGAGAACACCCCATCGGAAGGCACCGATCCACGTAAAAGGCCCCATTCCAAAAACAACCCAACAGCCGTTGGCTTTCTGGATGCACCGGCAACAACCTGAACGCCGCCTCGATGTCGGTTTTTGCTAGCAGCGCCCCCGGACCCGCAGCCCGCACTAACCCCACCGCCTTATCGAATGAGGTATAAACTACGGAACACAACTCGTGATCAATCCCGTCATTTACCGACGAACCTTTGGGATACGATAAATGTTGAATCAAACGAAACTTTCCGGGCTCGCGTTTAGGGACAATACCCAGAGGGGACACAACTAAATCTTTCACCGGCGACTCCACAAATGGCCCCGACATGCGCCCCAACGAAACTTCTTTTAACAACTTTTCCGACACGACTTCCGCATGCAAGTAAGCCGATTTTAAATTTCTCCGCGTAACCGGAACCTCATAAGGAGGCGGAGGAATAACAAAACCAACACTAAACCCTTCATAAAGCAACTTAGCTGCTGCCCTATCCGGATACTCATTTAGATAAGGGGCCATCCTTTCCACCCTCACCGGCGACACCCCCTTGACCAGCCCCCTGCTGGTTCCCGGACCTCTTTTTCCGCAGACATTTTGCCGCCCCGTGTGATGCACCATTACACTCGGAGCACACGTGCTTGAACTTGCACGTGGCCCCAAACTTGCACTGGCCTTCATTGAATTGCCAGCAAAACCCCGCCTTTCCCCCGCCGCTTGGTCCACTCTGACTAGACTGGCCTCCCTGGCCACCGCTCCCGGGAAAGGGCTGCCTAACCGGAGCCGTAACCCGTAACCAGAGAGCAATATCCTTCTGGTCCCACCGAATCGCCGGCCGAACCGCCTTCCGCTGACGGAATTGCTCATCATATCGCAGCCACGCCTGACCCCCATACGCCCTATGAGCCTCCCCAATAGCATCAAAATAACAAAATAACGCCGAACAATTTTCCGGCGCCTTTTCCCCTATCACACTAGCCAATATGGCGAACGCCTGCGACCAATTAACGAACGTCTGCGGGATAAGCCTATACCGCCGCCGTTCCTCCTCGTCCTTTTTACTCTCATCCCGCTTGCTCTTATCCAAATTGAATTTAGCCAGCGGCAAGAGAGAAAAAATTTCAACATATTCATCTTTCCAGATCCGATCACGCACCTCCTGCTTTAAATGCGCCCCCAACGGACCCTCAAAACAAACATACACCTCCCCCCGAGCACGATCGTCCATGCGCACTCGATCGCCGTCCTTCTGTGCCTCAGTCTGCACCGACACCGCGACCGCCTCTCTAACCGCCACCACAGGACGTGCCTGCAACGATCCCACGTCCCTGGGGCCTTCCCAAACTACCGCAGGGGACACTTCCGTTACTACCGGCGCCGCGGCCCTATCCAGGCGCCCCACCAGCTCCCGTAAGCAACCCACTAACTCTGCCATACCCGCTCCGTCGCGCCCGCCCGCGCCACTACCGGCCCCCGATGCTATGCTAGCAGCCCCCCCGCCGACACCCGACATAAAAATCGCTGGATAAGACAATAATGGAGTTATACACTCACCGGGCTGCACAGGCGCTGTGTTCCCGTCAGCCGGACCATCCTGACCTCGACGATACACGTCCAGTTCACCTTCCTCCAGTTCTTCTCTCGCCGACGACTGTCCCTCCCAACGACATCTTCGAAAAGGGGATGAGGACGCGCTGACCGATGGGCCGGCAACCTGCCGCCCGACCGCCGGGACCCAGACTTCCGACCGGACCTGTTGCCTCGACGTCGCTGCAGATCTAGTCGTCCGTCTAGACGATCCTGACGAAGCCTGCCCCCTGGCCGGAACATCACCATGCGGGGCGGCCGTACCTTGCTCTCGACATCTTCCATCTGATGGGGGAGGGGTGACAGGGAGCCCAGCCTGCGACTCCCTGCTTACCGCCGGACCCCGTCGCGGCCTGGGATTCCTGCCAGGACGCAGGGCCTGGGAAGGGGCGGTCCTCCCAGCTGCCTGGCCTGCAGCGTCCGGGATCGGGCTCCCTCTGCGACGCCGTGTCCGCGGGACTACCTCCGGACTAAGGCGCTCTGGAGGTCGGGACCGCCGAGAGGGACGGGTCGACACAGCCTGCATCGCCGTCACCCCTGCCACCGCTCTCTGCCTGCCCAGCGCAGGAGCGGTTGTTGCCGACTCCCCCCCCGCCGCCATAGCCATGCTCGTAGGGGGGCCGGGGGAGGGGAGCCTGTCCCTTGCAACGGACCCCGAACGCCGTGCCCGACGTGGCGAAACGGCGTCCGGGATCCGCGTTAATGCAGCCACGGTCTCCTCCAGCCATCCGGGACCGTGGTGCACAGCAGCGGCACGCAGCCGCTCTAAAATCAGGGCCTCTGCCATCACTAAAAACCGGGCAACGGGGAGCTTTGCTTACTGTGTGTTACTCCTCCCGCTGCTTCCGGCTCAATGCCGAGAAACAGCGGGAAGCGCAGTAACGGCCCCCCGTCCCCCTTAACTCCTCCCCGTCCCTCCTTCAGCTCCTTCAACTTTCCCTCACCTCGTAACATTAACCCTTTCCCTACCAGGACGGTCATGTCGGCTTCCCTTAAGCCTGCAGCTGCGTCCAGCCTCTTCTAACTAGAGACTCTAATGTACTTGTCTTGTTGCTCAGTTGTGCAGCGGGGCCTCCCACTTCTCTTTCTACTCTGGTTAGAGCCTGTTTGTGCTGTCCTCTGAAGGGAGTAGTACACACCGTTGTAGGAAATCTTCAGTTTCTTGGCAATTTCTCGCATGGAATAGCCTTCATTTGTAAGAACAAGAATAGACTGTCGAGTTTCACATGAAAGCTCTCTTTTTCTAGCCATTTTGAGAGTTTAATCGAACCCACAAATGTAATGCTCCAGATTCTCAACTAGCTCAAAGGAAGGTCAGTTTTATAGCTCCTCTAAACAGCAAAACTGTTTACAGCGGTGCTAACATAATTGCACAAGGGTTTTCAAGTGTTTTCTAATCATCCATTAGCCTTCTAACACAGTTAGCAAACACAATGTACCATTAGAACACTGGAGTGATGGTTGCTGGAAATGGGCCTCTATACACCTATGTAGATATTGCATTAAAAAACAGACGTTTGCAGCTAGAATAGTCATTTAGCACATTAACAATGTATAGAGTGTATTTCTGATTAATTTAATGTTATCTTCATTGAAAAAAACTGTGCTTTTCTTGCAAAAATAAGTAAATTTCTAAGTGACCCTAAACTTTTGAACGGTAGTGTAGGTCCGTTTGACGGTCGTTGTTTCAACGGCCGTCACACGGACGTTTAACATGTTCGTGTGAATTAGGCCTTAATCGTTTAATTTATAGTACTGCAGTTTTCTTAGGTGTTTGTGCTGCTTCAAGCCCCAAGGCACGGCAATCTCTGCATCCCCTATAGATACATATAGATGTGCAGTTAAAGAGAAACTCCACCTTTAAATAACATGATTATATAGTCAGCAAATGGGAAATCTGGAATATTTGTTAAAATATCCTCATTGTCTTTTTCTCAGTTTTCACTTTTGTTTTTTTTTTACTTTGTGCAAATATTTTTCTGCCTGGGAACTGTCAACAGGGAGGTGAGCTGCTGTTGACAGATTTTAATGTGCAGCAAATACAGTAAAATCCGCAGCAAATACAGTAGAAGTGGATGAGATAGAACAAATGTCATCCACACGCTGCGTAAATACTAAGCGGAAAAACCGCTCAGACATTGACCTCCGCAGCATGTCAATTGTATTTGCGTAAACGCTGGTTGCGGCTTTTCCCCATTGAAGGGGAGGTAAAACCCGCAACAAATAGCAATTGTGTTTTTTTGCGGTGGGTTCGCAGTGATTCATCCACAAAAAACTTCTATAAACCCAGGAGTCTGTATCGGCGGTCACATGGGATGAAACATCATCAAAGGAGGCCTGGATGACGTCAGAGGGCCGGCGTCCTAGGGTGACGCTTCATCCCATGTGACCGCCGCTACAGCCAATCACAGGTTGCAGCTGTCTCCTGGGATGAAACATCACACTAGGACGCCGGGCCTCTGACGTCATCCAGGCCTCCTTTGATGATGTTTCATCCCATGTGACCGCCGATACAGACTCTAGGAGTGAGTTTGGTGCGGTTTTTCGCCCGGAATTCCTTGTGGCGCAATGGGCGGATACGCTGCGTGGAAAAAAAATAAAAACAGCGTTGGAATCAGGGAGACAGCGCTATTCAGGTCAGTAAACCAGTTCAACTTATACGACCTAGTGACAGGTGCTCTTTAGGTTTGATCGTAGTTATAATACAAAGTTGTTGTGAATTCAGGTTTTATCCCTTCATCTCTTGCTGCTCATAACTGACGGGCTCTTCCTCGTGGCCATAACTGATCAGGCAACCCTCCAGTATAAACTTCAGCAGCTGTTTCCATGAGTCACCAACCTACACATAATCTACGGCAGCTCTATCTTGGCATCTTTAGATCTTAGACAACACCAGATACAGTAATTATTTGATGTTGGATAGCAACCCCAGCCAGATTACGGAGAAAAACATGTATTATTATGGGTACAAAGACTATGCACCCCCCTTAAAGACTCTTCCTATTACTGAAAAGGTGGATCTGTCAGCTGAATATGCCGACCTAAGGCAAGGGCGGGCAGATTACAGTGACCGGTCCGTCCTCCTTTTTGCCAAAACGGCACAAAAAAAATATTGGGTCGTTTATCTAATAGGAGCGATCCAAGAATACACCGGACTCGTAGTTAGGAGTCCGGTGTATTCATGAGAAGTGGGTCCCCCTGCCTCTCCCGCCCTCCTCACAGTGAATGAGGGACTGCTGTGTAACAACGCCAAGAGTCCATTTTATTATTTAAAATCTCTTTCTAGCCAAACGGCACAATATTTTTTGTGTGCAGTTTTGGCTTTTAGAAGGACGGACCTGTCCATGTAATATGCTGCTCTTACCTAGGGCAGCATATTCAGCTGGCAGATTCCCTAGGAGGAGTCCAAATGCTGCGATCCCCTTCCCTTGCTAAAACTGGGGATCCCTGTTCCCATTTCCGCCTCCTCTGGACAGCTGTGGTGGTGAGAAGTTGAATGGAGGCATCGCCAAGTAGGTCTGCAAACTGCTCAGCAGAAGTCTATAGGAGATATAGAAAACACTGAGCATGCTTACTCTGCTGTAGTGAGCATGCTCACTCGGCTGTAGTGAGCATGCTCACTCGGCTGTAGTGAGCATGCTCACTCGGCTGTATTGAGTGTGCTGTGCCATCGCTCCATATAACTACTCCCCGTTGTAGTCGTCTCAGTTGGACTCCCCTTAATTGAACATTTTTCAGCTATCCACTGGCAATATGTCCTTTAGTAAGGTTAAATAGTAGGACATTTGAGGTGTAAAGGATACCGAGTGCCTCCCATGTTTGCCTATCTCCATACCTTCAGCTTGGATGAGCTCCACGAAGTTCTTTCAAGATTTCTCAGACCTGCAATTAACAGTTACAAAGTCGTTTAGACGTGTGATGAAATATGACATAACTCACCTGTGGATATGAATGGAATTGTATTGATATTATATGAACCTTTGTCCTCTCCTTGTATATTACATCATTTTCCAGTGTCTACAATCTTATCAACCAAAGTGGAAATACATCCACCATAAAACAGAACGTCACCTGATGCCAATGAGCAGACGTATGGAACAATAGGTTGTGACATCACTCATAGGCATAGTCCAAAGGACGGGAAACCAGAACGCACCCTAAGGGTATGTGCACACGACCTCTTTTCAGATGTAATGGAGGCGTTTTACGCCTCGAATTACGCTTGAAAAGACGGCTCCAATACATCGGCAAACATCTGTCCATTGCTTGCAATGGGTCTTATGATGTTCTGTGCAGACGAGCTG
Organism: Rhinoderma darwinii; assembly: GCF_050947455.1. NCBI lineage: Eukaryota > Metazoa > Chordata > Amphibia > Anura > Rhinodermatidae > Rhinoderma > Rhinoderma darwinii. The sequence continues at coordinate 130,164,934 of NC_134693.1, forward strand.
TCATTTTACGCGTCGCTGTCAAAAGACAGCGCGTGAAATTACGCCCGCGTCAAAGAAGTGCAGGACACTTCTTGGGACGTAATTGGAGACGTTTTTGATTGACTCCAATGAAGAACAACTCCAAATTACGTCCGTAAAAGACACCGTGAAAAACGTGAGTACTTGTAAAAACGTCTGAAATTCAGGAGCTGTTTTCTCCTGAAAACAGCTTTGTAATGTCAGATGTATTTGGCATTGTCGTGTGCACATACCCTAAGAGTATGTTCACACAACCTATTTTCGGCCGTTTTTCGGGCCGTAAATGCCCGAAAAACGGATGAAAAATCGGAAGCAGAACGCCTCCAAACATCTGCCCATTGATTTCAATGGGAAAAGGGTGTTCTGTTCCGACGGAGCGTTTTTCGTGGTGTTTTTTTGCGCGTAAAAAAACGGCCTCGAAAAAGAAGTGCAGGACACTTCTTGGGACGTTTTTGGAGCTCCAAAAGCTCCAAAAACGGCCGTAAAAAATGCAGCGAAAATCGCGAGTGGCACAAAAAACGTCAGAAAATCAGGAGCTGTTTTCTCTTGTATTTTGAGACGTTTTTGACTCTGCGTGTGAACATACCCTTATTATAGCAAAACAGAAGAAAATAAAGCCTCAGGCTATGTTCACACGCTAGACTAAAAACGTCTGAATATACGGAGCTGTTTTCAAGGGAAAACAGCTCCTGATTTTCAGACGTTTTTTAAGCCACTCGTGATTTTCGTGGCGTTTTTTACGGACATTTTTGGAGCTGTTTTCTATAGAGTCAATGAAAAACGGCTTCAAAAACGTCCCAAGAAGTGACCTGCACTTCTTTTTCGCGGCCGTTTTTTTACGCGGCCGTTTCTCAAAACGGCCGCGTAAAAAAAACGGCCCATCGGAACAGAACGCCGTTTTTCCCATTGAAATCAATGGGCAGATGTTTGAAGGCGTTCTGCTCCCGAATTTTCGGCAGTTTTTCGGGCGTTTACGGCCCGAAAAACGGACCGAAAATAGGCCGTGTGAACATACCCTCAGACATCATTGCCTAGTTCAGGAATGGGCTACATGGTCATGTGTGAGTCGTGGTAAAATTGTGGGATGACAGTGACGTAATGACGTAATGGTTATTTTTTATTAAAAGATTCGGTCACAAAAAGTCTGACATGGTTGAATTCTTTGCACCTATTGCAAGGCCAAATGCCATTTGTTTGTCCATAGGAAATTATTGCGGTGCCATTGCAGTAATTTTCAGATTTTGCCGTCTTGTCAATCACTACACCAGCAAATGTCCAAAAATGGCAAAACTCAACATTGATCTAGAAGGTTAAAAATGGATCTAATAAACACGTAATTGGATAATCATTGACGGGTGATTTCATTTTCCTGATAACATCAATGGATTACAACGACCTTAAACTATATTTCCTTCAACTCATATCAGTGCACATGAGGAATTCGTTCATTGACTGCAGGCAGTAAAGCGGTTTTATTATCGGCGTCTTGTTTCACGTTAGGTAAATTTGAGTCAAGCAACAATTAAGTAGATATAATGGAAGCAAAAAAAAATAAAAAGACTAAATATACTACGACCATGACTATGACATTTACCCCTTCCCCTTCGGGCAGCCAATTAGAATCCAGCTTATTTTATCTTCAACGGAAAGGAAAAAGCCCTGATTGGCTGCAATTATGTCCAGCAACACTATGAAAACACTAATCTAACAATATGCACAATATACAGGGGCAGGTAGTAGATAAAGCCACTTAAGCCCAGTTCACACAGAGTTTTTTGACACGTTTTTTGAAGCGGAAACCGTGTCGGAAAACGCGCCCAAAAACTTCTGAAAATGCCTCCCATTGATTTCAATGGGAGGCAGAGGCGTTTTTTTTCCCGCGAGCGGAAAAAAACGCTTGCGGGAAGAGTAAGCGACATGCCCTATCTTCGGGCGTTTATGTCTCTGACCTCCTATTGACATCAATGGGAGGCAGGGAAAGCATATTTCGCTGCGTTTTTGCCCGTGGCGCTCAATGGGCACGAGCGAAAAACGCAGCGAAAAGCGCGGCAAACGGCGGGCAGGCAGAGGAAAGTCAGTCACAAAATTCCAAACTGAATTTTGAGGCAGAATTTTCTGCCTGCAGAAAACGCTGTGTAAACATTTCATGACTCTACACAAGTAATAAATAGACACGTTTGTGGTAAAGTTGGGGTAAAAAGCTATAAAAAGAAGGGTTATCTCATGTCTATGGCAGCATAATTAAGGCTATGTTCACACGCACAAGTTAAAACAGCTGAAAATTACGGAGCTGTTTTCAGAGAAAACAGCCTCTGATTTTCAGACGTTTTTGAAACAGAAAACGTTTTTGAGGCGTTTTTTCTAGACCTTTTTGGAGCTGTATTGCTATTGACACAGTGAAAAACAGCTCCAAAAACGTCTTAAGAAGCGGCAGTCTCCTTTTTACACAGCGTTTTTTTACACGCCGTTTTTTAAAATAGTGACGTTAAAAAAACTGCCCCGTCTGAACAGAACATCATTTTTCCCATTGATTTCAATGGGCAGATGTTTGTATGCGCTCGGTTACCGTTTTCTTCAGGCGTATTTTCATGTGTTTACGCCCGAAATACGCCTGAAAACTATGCTGTGAACGTATCCTAAAAGGGTTTTCCAGGACTTCAAAAAATTAGCTAAAGGTAGGAAAGTAGATAACCCCCCCCCCCTTACAAAATACGATATCCACGAGTAAAATCCTCCGCCGATTCAGCGCAGACACTCAGGTGTCCGTCACTGATGATGTGCTCTTCTTGCAACCAATCACTGACCTCAGAAGTCTCGTGCCATTCGTGCTACCTTCACCTCTGAGGTCAGTGATTGGCTGTGGCAGTCACGTGCAAGAACGGCATGTCATTGCTGCAGAGAAGTCAACCGAAATTGGCGGTGGCGCTGGAGCGGCGGGGGATTCAACGGGTGAGTATTGTTTTTTTTTCTTCACTTTCCTGCTCTTATTAAAAAAAATTTAAGGTCCCAAAAAAAACCTTTAATGGGATTGTCTCACCACAATAACCCCTATTTAAAAGGAGGCCCCCAAGGCCAGTGGGAGGTCACACATTTATCCTGCAGCAGCCGCTACAGGGGAGAAGTGGTATTACATGCTGATCATCGAGTCCACCAGATCGGGAGCCACTATTTATACATCTCCAGTCAGGCTAATAGAGGGCGATTTCCCATCGAGAGACCCCCTCTATGACACCCATATACCATTATAGGGCACATGGACAGGGCTTGTCTTAAGATTGTCTAACTTTCTCATTTATTACCCTTGCATCATATATTAGCAGTAGGTAGGTCCTGGAAAAAACAGTTCAGACAATTCTTAGTTTTATAAATTTTTCGGAAAGCTGGGTGGTAACTAGTATGGCTGCCATTCCAGTTCTTGAAGAGTTGCCATCCAGCTTTCCCAGACTCCTAAAAGGGAAATATTGAATCATCCCATGGTGCCTTATAATGACATAACAGGACAGATATGTAAATATTTTATGGAAATATACCCATACCTCTTAACGTACAGTTTTTGCGGGATTGCCCCTCAAATGGGCGGGGTTATGCAAATATGACCCAAAGTTAGCACTTGTGGGTAATTTGTGGGCGTGCCTTGAAGAAATGGGGGTGGGGCCTAACAATATCCCGGGACTGTAAACAGTTAATTTAAATTTGTTTTCCACCACAATACAAAAATTTCCTATTAATTAAAGAAAAACCAAATAATTGAATGGTCGGAGTAAGAAGAGTCCACAGAACGTCAGTGCCAGGCAGTCCGGGGATTGTGCAGATACTGGGAGCCTGTTGGATGAAAGTGAAAAGTCAAATATGTTCGGCGGTCTATTAGAAAGACATAAATTATCATCGGCGGCCGTTATGGACGTGAATTATCTCTTAACCGCTACTCATGGAGTCTGAGCTGTCTGAACACTTCTTACATTTGGTGGGAATCTATGAAAATATATTCAGTTTATAGAAGCGTCGAAGTAAAATGATATTTCCTTATCTAACTCTGCCGCTTGTCATGGGGGCGCATGGAGGGTCCAGGTGCCATTTCCCTTTTTGCCCATACTGGCCCTATTAGGGTTCGTTTGGTGGCACATATTGTACAGCCCCCGCAGTTATCACTTTGCTTGTATGTTTATTCATCACCGACTTGTTTATTTGAGAAGACAAGTGCGCACATGGTAATAGTATTTCATTTAGAGATGTTTGTGGCAGCTTTTGCTTTGTTTTTTGTTTTTTTGTTTTTTTTTTGGAGGGGGCTGTGAAATATGCTCAGTGGTGTTAAATGTTGTCTTCTATTATTTCTAAATAAAGATTTGAAAGAAACACAGACAAAGTCTGCTCCGAAGCTCTAGAGTTGTGCCCGCTTCCAAATTGGCCAATTAAAAAACGAAAAAAAAAAAAAGTATTATACTCACCCTTTATTGCTTAGAAAGTGCTGGCGACTCGGGACCAAGTCTCAGCAGTAGCGTTTTTACAGTATAATGGGAGTATATTGGAGGTTGGCTGGTCGGGTCATGGAGTCAGGGCCAGATTATAGGGAGGGCAAAAGGGGCAAATGCCCATGGGCCTCCACCACCTAGAGGCCTCAATCTCCCAATTACCTAAAGACATGGGAGTTTAAAAAGTATTTAAGTGTATCTCCAAAATACAACATTTTCAAAATGTTGCAGAAGAAGGGATTATACCATTTTTATTTATATACTATACATCACTAGGGATCGGAGCTCCATTCTCTTTGTTATCTTCTGCCTGTATTGCTTACTAAAAGATATTTAGCGGCCGAGAGTTAATTTGCATTGCATGAGGGAGAGAGGGATAAGCAGCTTCCGGCACTTCCAGCTCTGCTTATCCTGGTGGGCGGATAAAGGATGAGGCACTTTGAAAAAAACAACATGCCTTATCCTTGCTTTCCCCAACACTACATTTCAGGGTATTCTCCCTATACACATTAGATCTTCTAGTGGATTCTGTCGAAATCCACCATATCCGACATCAACTATCTAATGTGTATGACATCATAAAATGAATATCCAACTTTTAACACCATGTGCTTTATAGGTACAATACTTTGTGCTGATGAACTTCTTAATATATCTTTAGAGTTTTCGGAGCTTCATTATTCTTCTACAGAGCATCGATTCCTCTGCATAGACATAGTCAAATAATAATATTCAGGCTACCTGCAGCCACCACAAGAGGGAGCTTAGGAGCTTACTTTATTTTTTATAGAGTTCAATGTATAAGCTCCTGAGCTCCCTCTAGTGGTGGCTGCAGACAGCTAGAACCTTATCAATTAACTGTATATCTATGCAGGGGATTCGGTACTCTGTCTTCGACAGCAAAGCTCCTACCCCTATAAAGATATATTATAGAACTAATCAGCACAGAATTATGGACCTATTTAGATGAAAAAACTGTGTTCAACTATGGACATTCACTTAAAGTTAGCAACACGTTATATGACACTGTTATTAAGGGGGTCCTACCAAATATTTGCCCAGGAGCCTCCATTAACCTTAATCTTGCCATGGGGTGCTGTAATAAATCAGTATATGCCCTTGAATTCACACTCGCTGCACCTTGTAGGAGATATTGGCGGCTAAATCCGTATTCAGCTGTAACATCATTATGTGTGGGACGCGGCGGGTCATATAGGAGCATGTAGTGTAGGATATTGGAAGCCATTCATCATATGTAAAGTATGTCAGAAGGAACAATGGAGGTTTCTGTGCTTTCCTGCAGATTACTGATGTATTGCGTCTGACGGAGAACCGGCTCTTCAGACAGAATTTTGGTGCTCAGCGAGCCCGGCTTCTGTATCTCTCGTTATGGGAGATATTCCGTGGACTCCTGAGGTTTGGCGATGAGAAACAAGTCATTCTTTTCGGGTGTGCTCTGTTCTCATGCTCTGAGTAAAGTTTCTGGGGGCTGATTTGTCACCCACATTTTGAGTCACAGTTACAGAAAATATTTTCTTGCTTGATTTCTATGTTCCCAGATTGATCGTGTCCACGCTGACGGTAACGAAACACTCATCACAGAGGAGGGTGTAAAAAAAACAATATATATTTTTTCGTTCTTGTAAATCATAACAAGATTGTCACATCTATCAACAACAGCTTGTTGACGGTTTCCAGGTAGCAACAGAATATCTTTTTTGATGTACTGCAAAGAGTTAAAATCTCATTAAAGACAATAATGATTTCAAGTCCACAATTCCACTCATATGTTACTTTACAGCGTGCCCATTCTTTAAAGTATCCAAGGGCACGGTGGCATCGGGAACCTGGCAGAAGTGGCAGTCATTTACTATTTATCACAGGCTGCTATGTGTATAATCTCTCAATACCTATGGCCACAATAATCAAAGAAGGCATCACTAAATGCTCCTCCACCTGTACATTTCCTGTTAAGTGGAATAACCAGTTACAGTATAATGACAACAGTGCCCCTAGTGGCCAGTGTGTAGTGCTAAAAAAAACAAAAACAACAACATATGTGTCACTCGTGTCCATGGGCTGTGTCTGGTATGGCAGTTCAGTCACATTCACTGTAATAGGTCTGAGTTGCAATACCGGAGAGAGCCTATAGTCAGGGGTGGCGCTGTTGTAGCTCAGATTAAAGAATTTTATTGAATCTGGAACAGAACATATTTGGAATTGTATTATATTTTTAGAGCCTTTTCTTACTGTCTTAACTGCAAACCGATAATCTATGGTCATTTTCCATGACAAGTTGCCAGAAGTATGCTGCACTGCGCTGTCACAGCCGCCTCCCTGCACAGATGAATTGTGGTTCTGTTAGAACAACAATATAATGGGCTCAGCAGTTGCACGTTTCCCTTGTGTATTGTTCCTTGCTTTATTATGTGTATTTAGAGAATGCCATGCAAAGAAAACCGCTGACTGTATTAATGCTCTGGAATGGGAATCATCTGTGCAATTTTAGAGAATTTAATCGCAGCATCTCTCTGCCTCTCTCTCGGCTCCGTCAGTACAAGGGCTTCTTTTCCAGCAGAGCAGAACACTGGTTGGCTATTGTGTGGGCAGCACAATGTAAGCCAGGCACCACACATTGCCCGCTGTCTCTTTGTATTTGAGATCTTGTTCACTTGGCGGACTGCATGGCACAACGTAAAGAGTTGTAACTGGCCTGATGTCTGTTTATTTACTCCCAACAGTTAATAAGTAGCAATTATAAAGTAGTTATAAGCGGGACCGGACTGAATACTGTCTATATACGAACACCTTTGTAATAAACCGTATCTTTATTACTCTTTTGGTAATTTAACATATTATTCCTAACTGGAAACCATCAACAAGCAGGTTAGCTACTGTTGACAGAACTTATTGTGGATTTGTTACCATTCTAATTATGGCTCAGAGAACATTTGGGCAATGTCTGAGGGAATTCTAGGGTCAGTCCAAAAAAAATTAGGGTGCAGTGTATGCAAAAAAAAATAAAAAAATGCAAGTGATAAAAGCTTCTTGAATGCAATCTGATAACCCAACCCAAAGTTTACTGTGGCTCTAGTAGTTGCTAACAGACCAAAAAATTTAATGCATACGGCCCTGAACATTGTTTTACTTATTTTCCCTTTACTATTACTCTGTGCAGTGTAGAAAATCATATGCTGCAACTTGGAAACCATCAACAAGCAGGGTAGCTGCTGATGGCTGATCTTATAATGACTTAATTTTTTTTTTTACATTTTGGCTTGTTTGAATCCCAGTTAATGACCTGACGCTCATTAAAACACCAACATTTATATAATTAATGCTTACATTTTGCATTCATATGTTAATAAACTGGGCTGCCGACTTTATATAGATAATAATGAGCCAATCAGGCACTCAGCACATTTACAGCACATGTAATCACCAATATGAACGTAGAGTACTAAACAAAGACACATTATAAGTAAGCAGGTCTGTCAACAGCAGCTTGTTGATAGTTTCCATTGTAGGATTTTTTTTTAATTTATTCTTTTATCTCTGAAGTGTTACTTTTAGAATCTGGTAGGTAAATTATAACATGCATGGTAATCGCACTTCATATCTAAGTGGATTTGATTATATGTCCTAATTATCCACCATGGTTGTAATAGGAGCATGGGGGTGTGAGCGTCACCAAAATATTATCGTTGGAGGGTAGGCCACTAGGGAAAATACATTTTCATTACTGAAGAATATTACTATTATGGCATTTTATATGTTTTACAGTTTGCCTGTGTTTCCACCCAATAATTTGACCCTATTAGGTATTGCCACCTAGTGTCCTTTTAAAGTACTGCACCATATTTTTTTTAACTTCCCCATAGCGTTCTCTGAGTTACTTCCTCCCCTTACATATGTTTTATTCTCTTGCTGAATTAAGGGATACACATGGCATTATAATGAACAAAACCAATCAGTTCATAGTATTCTTTAGGGTATGTGCACACACACTAATTACGTCCGTAATTGACGGACGTATTTCGGCCGCAAGTACCGGACCGAACACAGTGCAGGGAGCCGGGCTCCTAGCATCATACTTATGTACGATGCTAGGAGTTCCTGCCTCTCCGTGGAACTGCTGTCCCGTACTGAAAACATGATTACACTACTGGACAGTTGTCCTGCAGCGAGGCAGGGACTCCTAGCATCGTACATAAGTATGATGCTAGGAGCCCAGCTCCCTGCACTGTGTTCGGTCCGGGACTTGCGGCCGAAATACGTCCGTCAATTACGGACGTAATTAGTGTGTGTGCACATACCCTTAGAATAGTTGTACATTTTAATAATTTTTAAAGGGTTGTTTGGTTTTCAAACCCATTACCAAATACCCTATTACGGAATTCCTAGCTAGTAGAAGGGGTGGGGCGCACCATTTAGGGCCTTTATCTATTAACCAGCATCTCTCGCTCTGCTTTCAATAAGATTGTTGTAATGCCTAATTATAACTGTGATGGCGCTGCAGGGAAACTGATCTATTGCTGTTAAAGAGGCTCTGGGAACTCAAAAATGATCGTTTTCCAAAATAAAAAGCACTGTTGTTATCTACATTACAGCGCGATCGGATTATGTAGGAGATAGGGCACTTATAATCTGGTGACAGAGCCTCTTTAAAGGGATTTTCCCAGTTAGCACATTTATCACCTATCCACAGGCTAGAGGATAAATGTATGATAGCTGAGGGTACCACGACGATCACTAGAATAGGGATCCCGACCCCCGCTCCTCCTCGCTGCATGATCGTAGTGAGGAGGAAATGGAATGGCAGTCGCGTTTCACTTTGCTGTCTCCGTCAGCCCCATACACATTAAATGGAGCAACAGCGCACATGCGCTTCTGTCTCTCCTTTTAAAATCCTTCTCACTGCAATCGTGCAATGAGCAGGAACGGGGGTCTGAACACAAGTTCTAGTTATCGGTAGGTGTCCACTTTGACATGAGATAGGAAATTGGGTTTTACTGAACTGGTGACGGGTCCTCTTTAAGCAAAACATGTTAACAGTTTAGTAATATAAATAAAGCGATTGTCCACTTTGGACAATCTAGGGACCCTTGAAAATAAGCATTTTACAAAGTGCCCCCCTGCTAGAACCCCCGGTGGTCGTCTGTAATCAGTGGGTGAACCTGGCAGTAAGTGTTTAATCTCCCTGCAGCGCCACAACAGGGGGAATTTAGTATTACGCAGTGTCCATTCATATCAATGTGTTGTCTGTGTAATACAGGACAGGACGAGTCCTCCAGAGCAAGATGAGAATCCTAAACAGAGGACCCCCCCCCTTTATTAACCCAGAAGTCCCTGATAGGTTATATGAAAATGGGTTTTCTAAACTGGACAATCCCTTTAAGTTGATTATTGTATAGATGACTCCACAAGTAACAGAACTCATATTAATTATTTCATCATAATGGCAGATAACATATAACAAAAGCATGTGCAACACAGAAAATAATGCGCACACGTTATATAGATTATAAATTTTTGCAAGGATCAGGTTGTTTGTTGTTTTTTTTCTACTTTTCAGGCTTTTATGTCATTTATTATTCTTTTCTACAAAATTCCCTGACTGCTCCTTATGTACATTCCAGACAACACACCCAAGCTGAAATGTAAGATAATACAGGCCGCAGGTCAATATTTCCATGCAATTCTCAGAAGCTCCTTTGCTTTCATAACTTAATTCTACCAGAATTTGGACTGATTACAACAAACCCTAGGATGATTTTTAAGCAATTTCATCAGTCGGAATTTTAGGGCGTAGGTTTACCTTTAAGAAATGGGAACGGTGATGGTAAGCATGTACAGTATATCGGGGTTAGTAAGGTTAAACGTAGTAGTAGAGTTTCAGTCAATTCCTACTATACTTTACTTTTATTACTGGAACCACTCCTGTTATGATAAGGAGTAATCTGGTGATGGTCTATGAGTGTGCAGAGTACAGGACACTGTTTACAGCAGTCTGCAATATGCGGCAGCAGGCACAGGCTCTCATAAAAACAGCCTTTCTACTGACAGGCCACAGGGAGTTGGATTTTCTTGCAGCTTTCCTGCTCTAATTTTGTTTGTTCCTGCCCATAATGCAAGATTTAAAGGGGTTGTCCAGTTTAGAAACCCCATTGTCATTTACGCTATTAGGGAATTTTGCGTTAGGCATTTGGCCAGAGTGTTTACCAAGAGCATTTCTACCTCTGGAGAACCTGCCCTGCATTACACAAACACCCTACTAAATTGGGCACTGTGTAATTCTTAATTTCCCCTGCGGTAGCGCTGCAGGGAAATTGAACATCTACTGTCAAGGTTCTCCACAGATCACAGCTAATCGCTGGGGAAACTTTGTGATCTGCTTATTGATAAGGGACGTTTCTAACAAGTAGGGATTGTCCAAAGTGGAAAACGCCTTTAAGCCCTGCTCCTTTCACATGGCAACACCTGCAAACTGACTGACTAGACCGCCAATTTTTATATGGAGATCTGAATAAGCCACGCCTCTACGTTGTCCCGTTTGCCAAAAGCAGGACTGTTGGGAGGTATGGGAATGTTATATATCCAAGTCCCTAACAAAGAGAGTGTTGATTTACCCTAGGAGCGTAAATAGAGTGATCCCATTATACGGTGGATCGTAGGGATCTGCTGTTTATACAAATCCCTAATATATAAAAGTAAGTGAACCCGGTTTTTCTACTTCTGAAGCGTGCGCATTACAACACGGTCACACAGCTTGTCTGGTTTATGTGTCTGGGGTGGAATTGTTGCCCTGTCCATCCTAGTTATTTTGATCTTGCCCTGCAATAACCTCTCCCCCGTCTGCTCAGTGCTTTTTCCATAAACAGGACAAAGCATGCTGGGAAATGTATGCAATATTATTCAGATTCACTCAGTGCTTTTAAGTAACCCCAAACCCACAATGTTACTGTGTATAGGCTATATAGTGATAAAGGGGTCCTATGGGATTATGTAAAAGGGGGTCACAGAGCAAAATATGATGGATTGTCCTAAACACTATGTACACCTTTGAAAACAATATATATATTATTATTTTTTTAATAAAAATGTCTATCATTGTGTTTGGTTCAACTTTCTTATTACGTTTTATTAAAAATAATTTTAACTTTTTCAGATACAGCAGCTTTGTATCTAGTATACAGAGCAGCTGTATCGTGAGCTCAGCGGGACTGACGGGTTCAGTGACAGCGGGTCCTGCGTGTCTCTGACAGGATAGAGCTCATAACTTAGATGTGTTTGATTACAGGTGGATCCTGCGTGACACGCAGAGACACGCAGGACCCGCTGACACCGAACCCGACAGTCGGATACAGGTTTCAGCTCACAATACAGCTGCTCTGTATACAAGATACAAAGCAGCTGTATCTGAAAAAGTATTTTTAATAAAAACTAATTAGAAAGTTACACCATTCACATTGATGCACTGTTTTATATATATATATATATATATATATATATATATATATATATATATATATATATATCGTTTTTAAAGGTGTACACTAGCTTTTAAATCTCTCCACTGACCGTCCTACCATCAGTAATTGAAAGGGTGGGTATGTAGACTTTTGCATACAGTGGCCCATATTTACTAAGAATGGACTTTTCTTACATGATTCTCGTCCGTGTGTTGTACATGAAAATCATGCACCGCACACGCACCCATTGATTTCAATGGGGCCATTCACACATGCAGGAGTTTGCACGCAGCGAGAGTCCGTTGCGTGAAACTCGCTGCATGTCCTATATTGGTGCGTTTTCGGGCACCTACGCGCCCATTGAAGTCAATCGGTGTGTGAAAACCACTCACAGCACACGGATACATGTGTGCTGTGCGTGATTTGCCCATAAATTCCATTAAAAAAAAAAAGTGCTTTGCGAGTGCGTGAAAAACACATGCCACTCGCAAAGCACACTGGTGCATAACGCAACGCACACGGACTAGATTTAAGTGCGTTTTTTTTTACGTGCGTAAATCTGTCACCCTCGTGTGAATGTAGCCTTAGACTTTGGACCGCTGGAGTAAAGTGCCGAACGCCTCTTAATAAATTTGTCGCATCTTGGGCTGATTCTGTGCCATAAAGGGAAATATATATAATTTTTGTGTAAATTAGAATAAATTAGTCAAGCCGTGGATGGCCCTGCCCCTTCTGTTAAAGCCACACCCTCTTTTTTAAAGTGGCGAGAACAGCATAATAAATTTCCCCCAATGTTTTCATTGCTCCAATGCATCTAAAAAAAAAATAATGAAACCGCTTTGCAAATAGTCCTTATTTAAAAATATCCTACCGTTTTGTGTCTACAGCTCCTACGCAGGCCCTATGTGTCTCCATAGTGACAGACCACAAACAAACCCCGTGTTGTCTGAGACTGCAGTCATGTTTTACTCACTTCCATCTGCAATCTCTTCTATAGTCTGTAAATTATCAACAAGAGGAATTAGAGGAAAGGGAGTAACACGTGACTGCAAGATCAGACTACATGCAGGGTTTATTTATAGTCTGCAATAATCTGTTTAGGAGCTGTATACACAAAACGGCAGAAAAAAAATTGGTGTGCCTGCTGACTGTGTGCCTGCTGACTGTGTGCCTGCTGACTGTGTTTCTGGCTGATCTTGTCTATAATTTCTACACAGCACAGAACCATTTCTCTAATTTTATTATCAGCGTCTGGAAAAGGAAGAATTTATCTGTATTCTTCAGTGTGTGGCTGTGGTGACAGAGAAAACCGATTCCAATCTTTGGCTGAATACTGTAGGATGCTGATAATTTATATCTCTCTGAAGGAACGGAATTTGCCTAGCGAGGTTCACGTTCTACCAGGAGATAAAGATTTTTAAAGGGATCCTTCATTTCACACGCAACTAATTTTTCTGCAATGGATTTTGTTGCATTATTCGCTGTCGATTTACCGTGAATTCCGCAGGTTGTTTTTTTTCAGGGATTTGGTGCGGATCTTACCTTTTGAATTGCAAAATTGGCGGCATGCTTATAAATCCACAGCGGAATGTGAAACCTCCATCTCGAGCATTGTACTATAAGTTCCTTTTGAAAGTCTGCACCGAAAATCGACAACAAATCTGCCACATTTGAACATGTCGTAAGGGTATGTTCACATGCTGTGTTTTCAGGTGTAAATGCCTCGAAATACACCCAAGAGAAGGGGAGCTGAACGCCTATAAAAATCTACCCATTGAATTCAATGGGAAAAACGGCGTTTCGTTCACACGAGGGCAATTTTATACACCACTGTTTTAAGAAACGGCACGTAAAAAAAGTCCCGTAAAAAGAAGCGCATGCCATTTCTTGAGCCGTTTTTGGAAATGTTTTTCATTGTGTCAATAGAAAAACAGCTCCAAAAACCTCTAGAAAAAACGCCTAAAAAAAAGTTTTCAGTTTCAAAAACCGCTGAAAATCAGAGGCTGTTTTCTCTGTAACAGCTCCGTAATTTTCAGGCACCACGTGCTTTTCTGTTTACAAATATCCAAACAGAGTGTCATAAAGATGGCGGCTGCGCGAAAAGCACGCAGCCGCGTACCATATGATCATGACACACGGAGCTGTCAAGTGCCTTTTGCGTACGCTCGTCTGAATCTGGCCTAATAGTAATTAGTAATTGAAATATATATAATGTATACAGATGTAGCCATCTTTATCTTGACTATTAACAAATCAAATATACAGTGGCAAGACCATTTATCTTTAATTCTTCAATGGCTTTTGTTGTGTGATATCAGCAAGTTGCTACCTAAAAACAGTCAGCAAGCAAAGTATATGCTGTTGATGGATCTTATTATTATTATTATTATTATTATTATTATTAATAAAATGAATTATTATTGTCTCTTTGTAGTGTTTTGGGTGTACAAGGCATTACTGTAAATGGGATGTGACTGATTGGCTCTTTAACGCATTAATACTTGATGCATAAGGTATAAGATACTCATAAGTTAACCGGACTGTACAGATATTTGTGTGCTAAAGGCGTTGTCCACTTTGGTTCTCTGATGTTAAGATAATAATAGAGTATCCCCATGCCGATCAGCTGCAAAGTGTGGGGAAACCTGGCAACAAGTGTTCAACTGTCCTGCAGCTCCTCCACAGGGTAAATGAAGCATTGCACAGTTCCCATTGAAATCAATAGGCTGGGATGTACTGGGTCCTCCAGAGGAATTTTTTGTATCCAATTTCCTCTCTGGTCTTGAATGGTGGACCTCCCCTATTAATATAGAGTACCCTAAGGCCACGTTCAGAAATGGCGGAATTGCCGCACATTTGTGGTGTGAATTAGGCGCCCCAAATCCGTACAGTACAAAACCTGTGGATGGCGTTTTCAAAACATCTAAACGTAGCCTAATAATGAACCAATCAGATCCAAACAGTTAAAACAATACTTTACTGTACTCCTATAATACTGAAGAAAGACTCATAACAAGATCTGACAACAGCAGCTAGCCTGCTTTTTGACGGTTTCCACGTAACCACAATAAATATTTTCATACTACATAGAAAAATACATGATAAACAGTACTAAATATATATATTAACGATGTTGAATTTTACATTTCAGGACTATTTGGCGATATACATTCCGTTTATAAGCGGATTTCGAAAAATAAGTGGTTTACTTATAAAAATCCATTTTGACCCCACTTGAACCATCTCAGCCGCCTTTAGCACACACTAAGGCTATTACTTTTATAACTTACAAATGGATGAGAAGCTTTTTTTTTTTCGCTTTGGTAAAATACATGAAGAAAACAGATATTTATCTCAGCCGGGACACTAGATTACAGTTACTTTCAGAAAACAAAATCAACATTTATCTCCAGAACAAGAAATCTTTTGTTTGATTAGAACAAAGATACAGTGAACGTATAAGGCGGCTGCTCTGAACCACGGCCGTCAATGGACGTCAATAGGTAGCGGAATGCAGAAAATATAACGCACTGGAGCTACGGAGACGATACAGTCCAACCAGCTCTATCATTACACAGCGTCATACAATGATCCCTCGTTCTAATTATTTTAGGGGGGCGTAACTTGACATTCCTGGGCCGCGGTACAAAATCTGTAACAAGGTCCCCCACCTACCATGTGCCATGTGTAATATTGGTGTGTTCTTACTGTATGTGGCACGGGGACATCCCCCCCCTATAGCTACGTCCCTGGGATGAAATGCAATACAGCGGTGAAAAAATACAAAATGTATAGGAATATTTTTTACAAGTACTACAGGGCCCGCGGTGGGAGGAGTTCCGACCCTGAACTGCTTCCTCAGCTTCCGGTCACACAGTCTTAGTATTTGCCTGCAGCCGCCACTAGGGGGAGCTTACTGCATAGAGATTTTTGCAATTCCAATACTAGCTGTAGAAATCCATATGCTGTTAGCTCCCCCTAGTGGTAGCTGCAGGCAACCAGATTTTTTTGCATTTAACTCTATGACTGTGGGATATGGAAATAGGAGCTCCGACCCCTATAAAGATGGGGCCATTCAGAGTTTTGCTGTGGGGCTCTGTGATTTCTATGTGTACACCCTACACAGAAGCAACTCTAGAATTTGTTAGAACTTTTTTTCTTAAATGGAAACTATAGCAAAAACTACAGTATCCCTTGTCTATTGATCTTTTGCATTCCAACCTTATTCCCTTTAAGGCCCTGTTCACACTGAGTTTTTTTGCAGGCAGAAAAAATCCTTCAGGAATTTTAAGGCTGATTTTGACCTGCCTGCGCTTTTTTTCTGCGTTTCCCGCAGCGTTTTTTGCTGCATTTTTCACCCGGGGCCATTGGGGTATGTTCACACGCAGAGTTTTTAGGTCTATTTCTGGGCATAAACGCCTTGAAATACGATAACTAAACGCCTACAAACATCTGCCCATTGAATTCAATGGAAAAAACTGAGTTTAGTTCAGTGTGTTTTTTTACGCTGCTGTTTTTAAAAACGGTTCATAAAAAGACGCCCTGTAAAAAGAAGTAGAATGTCGCTGCTTGGGCCGTTTTTGGAGCTGTTTGTTATTGTGTCAATGGAAAAACAGCTCCAAAAACCGCCTAAAAAAAAAACTTTTCAGCTACAAAAACGGCTGAAAAACAGAGGCTGTTTTCCCTTGAAGACAGCTCCGTCACTTTCAGACGTTTTAGAATTTTTGTGTGAACGTGCCCTTAAGGCCGGATTTACACGAGCGTGTGCGTTTTGCGCGCGCAAAAGGCACTAACAGCTCCGTGTGTCATCACCATTTGATGCGTGGCTGTGTGATTTTCGCGCAGCCGCCATCATTATGACACTCTGTTTGTAGCACGTGGTGCTTTTCTGTTTTCAATCATAGGTTTTACTGCTGTTGCGCGAATCACGCTCGTCCCACGGAACCAACGCACAAATATAGGACATGTTGTGCGTTTCACGCAGCGGACATACGCTGCGTGAAAATCATGGACTGTCTGCACGGCTCCATAGACTAACATAGGTCCGTGCGAGGCGCGTGAAAATCACGCGCGTTGCACGGACGTATTACACGTTCGTGTAAATAAGCCCTAAAGCTAATGCAAGGACCGCAGGCCAAAAACACTGTGAAAAACGCTCGGAAACAAGCACCGCAGGTTTTTTTTGCCTCCCATTGATTTCAATAGGAGGTCAGAGGTGGAAACTGCGGCAAGAAAGGACATGCTGCTTTTCTTTTTATTCGTGAGCGGCTAAACGTCGTTTGGGAAAAGAAACGCCTTTGCCTTCCGTTGCAAACTATGGGGACAATTTCTGACTTTTTTGCCTCTGATTCTGTTTCGCGTCAAAATCAATGCCAAAAAAACTCTGTGTGAACAGGGCCTAATAGGCCTAAGGTAGAATACCACATCTCATAGACAAGTGGGGTGCTGTGTCTGGGGAAAAAAAAGCCATATAATGCCCCATGCACACGACTGTAAAAATTCTCCGTAATTGCGGACCCATTCAGTTCTATTGGCCGTGGACACCTTTCCGTGTCGCTACGGATGGGTGTCCATGCCGTATAACTGTGCCGAGAATCATGGAGCATGTCCGTTTTTTCGTGTTTTACGGGCCATACTTTTTATGGGAGCATGGCCCAAAAATGCGGGCGGCCGTCGGTGCCGGCCGTGCCTGCAATCGCGGACCGTGATTACCGTGTGCATGGGGCCTAACTAAACTTTAAGAAAACTTCTGACATGTCATAGTGACATGTCAAAAGTTTTTTCTAAAGTTTAGTTACCCTTTAAAATAAAACACCTCGGGCAAAATCGAGTATAATATAATATATATGATCTATCCTATCAATAAAGTGAAAAAAAAAACTGTGGGGAAACCCCTTTAAAACCCCTTTTCAATGGTATTTTTTTTTCCTAAAGTGTCTACGAGGGGTGTGAAGGGCAGCCGTGTCAAAAGAAAGCTTTATGCAAAGTTTCGCTGAGACCTGGAAGCAGAGCATCTCTCTCTCTTGTGGTTTCATGTAACTTTTTTATTTTTCATGTATGGTTTCTGTTCCTTTAAGTCACTTGTCATTGTGAGCGGCACGCGTGGGCTTCATTGGTGGTCGAAATAATTAAATTCTCGCCAGTCGAAGGGTGAATTGTCACTGCAGAAACCTTGCAGGCACAGGCTATTTTTTCTTTTTGCTGCAAAAGCAGTTCCATTTTTTCCTTTATTACCTTGACTGCGCACGCTTACTGCATTTTATTACCATTTGTTTTGCTGAAATGTGGCATTTTTTTGCAAGTTCGCCCCAGATATTGCTGAGATTTGCTTTATGTGTTTTCAAGACTGAGCTTTAAGTATATAGTGCACCACTGTACTAGTATCTCAGCTGTTTCCGTATTATAACACATACCGAAAAGAAGCCCATGCCATAGACTGTTCCATGAGAAGCCGGCATGTTTGCTAAGCATACTCTTTACTAGGACTGGTGCCAGCACCAGGCATGTCTGGGAAGATGCCAGGGCTCAGTGGTTTGAGAGGGGAGTCATGGCAAGCTGTGTGAACATTATCTACAAGCCAAAGGTGGGGTAGATAGTCCCATGAGGCCCCCTCCTCATGGGACTGTCGCTAAGACCCACGTACACCTGGTGCCAACCTTGTTTTTGGCAGTATATATATGGACCAGACTGACTCCCCTGACCAATCGCAGGGCTTCCCTGTGCCCCAATTGCATAGGAGAGGTGCAGAAGCATAACTTGGGACCCAATGCAAAATCTGTAACAGGGCCCCCGCCTACTATGTGCCATTTATAACACTGATGTCTTCTTATGTGGGGCTTTTGGGTCATCAGGGCCCGGATGCAACTGCTACCTCTGGTAGAATCGTAACTTGAATCTCCTGGGCCCTAGTGCAAAATTTATAACAGGGCCCCACCTACCTTGTGCCATTTATAAAAATGGTATCTATCTTAAGTGGCAGAGGGGCCTTTGGGCACCATGGCCGTGTGCGACTGCTACATTTGCACCCACTATAGCCAGGTAGATAGATAGATAGATAGATAGATAGATAGATAGATAGATAGATAGATAGATAGATAGATAGATAGATAGATAGATAGATAGATAGATAGATAGATATGAGATAGATAGATATGAGATAGATAGATATGAGATAGATAGATATGAGATAGATAGATATGAGATAGATAGATATGAGATAGATAGATAGATAGATAGATAGATAGATAGATAGATAGATAGATAGATAGATAGATAGATAGATAGATAGATAGATATGAGATAGATAGATAGATATGAGATAGATAGATATGAGATAGATAGATAGATATGAGATACATATATAGATAGATAGATAGATAGATAGATAGATAGATAGATAGATAGATAGATAGATAGATAGATAGATAGATAGATAGATATGAGATAGATAGATATGAGATAGATAGATATGAGATAGATAGATATGAGATAGATAGATATGAGATAGATAGATATTAGATAGATAGATATTAGATAGATAGATATTAGATAGATAGATAGATAGATAGATAGATTCTCTTGATTATTAGGTATTTGGAATAGGCCGCTAACAATATAATATTGTTCCAGTTCTGTTTTTTAATAAAACGCGTCTCATAACTGGTTGTCTCTCTCCAGTCTTCTGCTTCTAGTCTTATGAGTTTCCAAATCTATAGAATATGCAATGTTAAATACTTTTGTGTCAAAAAAGACAAAAGTATAGAAGGTATAATACCTTTATTGGCTAACCATAAAAGTTCTATATGCGGCTTTCAGAGCACAGAGGCCCCTTCTTCAGGCAGTTTGCAAATGAATGTCTTCGAAAAAAGCATTTGTAAACTGCCTGAAGAAGGGGCCTCTGTGCTCTGAAAGCCGCATATAGAACTTTTATGGTTAGCCAATAAAGGTATCATACCTTCTATACTTTTGTCTTTTTTGACACAAAAGTATTTAACATTGCATATTGTTTCTGGCAAACACGGTCCTACACTATGTTTTACTTCTCAAATCTATGCCAGAAGGAAATGCCGGACCATCAGAATTTCCAGACAATCAGATAAACACGTCCCTTTTGTTGCATTTACATTCTTCTTTTTTTTGAAGCCTCCCCAGGTTGTTGCACATTTCTAAAAGTTCATCGACATATCAAAAGTCTGGAAACAAATTACCGTGCGGAGCAGATGGAACGTGAACAGCAGTCCCCTGGATTCTTGGTGACAGCAGTCGTCAGTTTTATTTCAATAGGCGCTAATTATATCTTCCCCTGCTGTGTATTGTTCCGATGTGTCTATGTGCATATGTTTATATATAGATATATGCGGCGCTGGCTGAAGGTGAATTGTGATATGTCTAAAGTGAATTATTTTGGGACAGGTGTGAAGTGCAATAAAAGACGACTCATAAAGGGAGAATATATTGCTGGACAAATTATATGAATAAAATAACATAATTCACACTCGAACTTAACGATCACATAACATTATTGCTGCAGGTATACTAATTTTTTTCATGTTGCCGACGATATAGTAAAATGTAATAAAGGTATTTAAAAAATATTAGCAATAATAAATTCTAAAGGTAAAAAAAGAAGCAACTATGCAAATAGTCTGACAAAAATCTTACCGTTTTTTGTATGCAGCCCCAATGCAAACCTATGTGTCTTCATGGTTACAGACTACAAACAATCCCTGTGTAGTGTCATTCTACAGTCATACTCCCATCTGGTATTAAGTTGGGCCTATAAAGAAGAGAGTATCTCTACCAGATCAGACTACAAAGGGTTTGTTTGTAGTCTGTTACCATGGAGATTCATAGGTCTTAATACAGTGGGAGATTTTAATCAAGAATATTTTCAAATTTGTTTAATTTTTTATTTTAGATAGTCAATGGTTGGACATAGTCTTTAAAGGGGTTGTTTTGTGAAGGCAACCCCTATCCATATGCCCTTCGCTGTGATCCAGAGCCACTCTGAAAGAGCGATTACCACTCTGGCGACCACGAGACATCCATGTATTACATGGAACGGCTGTTCCTCTGAATGCCCACCATGTAATAAAACATTTCCCAGGGAAAATATCTGGTTGGCCGAAACTTCCCCTGCAAAATCAGCTGTTTGCGGGGGTTGTCGATTCCCATATGAAAGGGGTTGCCTGTGATGGTACAATCCCTTTAAATGGGGTTTTCCACCAAGATGCAATTATGGTTTTTTGAGAGGTTAGGCTATAAAATATTGATAGGCAAGGGTCTGACCATTGGGAAAAAAACAGGGACCATGTAAGTGAGACTTTTGGCGTGGGTGCCTTCATTCCGGGCGAAAGATGTTTTTCTAGCTTTTTGCTGCAGATGTCACTTTAATATTGTTATCTTAAGAATAAAAAAGATTCGATGGACTGATATAATAATGGTCATTGTTCATTAGAAACTTCTACCTACTTATAATTCCGGCTGAGTAGGTCGCTGTGCTGCAAACGCCAAAGCCCTGGAATGTGGACATTCTGATTACATAGATATCTAAGTCTGAAGTCTTGCAGTATGGAGTCCATATTAATAGTCACCTCAGCATCAGATATAACTAAGAAATTCCTGAAGAGAACTACTTTATGATTATTATCTACTTCTTGATATCTGGATTTAAAGGGCATGTCCACTTTGCAACCAATTTTATACGGCTGCATATGTATATATAAAAAAAAAATTGCAATTAGTCTTGATTAAAAATCCCCTCCCGTTTTGTGTACACAGCCCCTTTGCAGAGCTGTGTGATCCAAAGGTTAATTTAGTTAAAGTGATTGGCAAAGTTTGGCAATTATGTTTGAAAAATGGATAAAAAATAAGCAACTTTGCAACTAGTCTTGATTAAAAATCCCTCCCGTTTTGTGTACACAGCCCCTTTGCAGATCTCTGTTTTCCACAGTTTAAATTAAAGAAATTATTTTGTATGTTACTTATTTTACTTAGATATTAGCATTTTTCTAGTGTGTAGCATCGGCCATTTTTGAAAAAGTCACAAAGGACAGCCCTTCAAATGAAGGGTGGCCATGTAAAATACATGGTCGCGTTAAGTCCTACAAACTGCAGCAGTTCACCACTGTGGCTAATAAAGGGGGTCCTGAGTGGGGGGACCCTCCTCTATGATGTCCAGAAGTCCTAATAGGCCATATGGACAGGAGAACAAACCCTCTAAGTAAAGAACACCAAGGCTTAAGTTCCTTTTACACTGGCCGATTATCGGACAAACGAGTGTTCACAGAGCGCTGGTCCCCGATCATTTCCCTGTGTAAACAGGGCAGCGATCAGCCGATGAACGAGAAAACGCTTCTTCATCGCTGATTACATAGTTTTAAATGACCAAAATATTATCGCTGTCGGCAATACATCTCCTTATGTAAACAGGGAGACGCGCTGCCGACATGATAGAAATGTATGGGGACGAGCGATCGGAGTAAGGAGCGCTCGTCCCCGTACTAGCTCCTTGTGACGGGAGCAAACGAGCGCCGATCAACCAGCTGTCTCGTTGATTGGCGCTCGTCGGTCCGTGTAATATCAGCTTAACCTCCTAGGCAGTTCAATGCAATCTATTGTTTCCTGTTATCAGCCATTTCAGGCTGGGAAGAGGTTAACTGAAGTTTTCTGTAATGTGATGACTGAGGAGAAGTTCAGATAATTCTGGATATTTGCTAATACGTGAGCTCCATAGTGGTCAGTGAGGACCATAAACAGCCTGGCGGGGCCGCGGAGGCATACTGCTCTGCGAATGACCATGCCAGGTGGGCAGAGTGGTAATCACAAGTATCTCTGACTAAGACCCATGTAAGCACATTACTGACCACTGAGTCATCTCGGGCTTAAATGTGCGCTGCATATTTTTTATTAGCCTCGCTCACTCGTTTCTTATCATTTTAATTTGTGCCTCTAAGTTATTTTGTTACTTTTTGTTCATTCTCATTATGATATGTGCTGCTTGGGAGGTATAATAATGCCCGGAGCCTCGCTGTTTGCAGTTCTCATCTATACATTCCGTAATAACAGTAGATATATGTGTGTTTTTTTATTCCCGTACCTGTAATGTATTGTTAAATTTGTGTTCGTAGAGCAAACATTTGCGACAGACTACTGAGATGTTTGTTGCGCCCGGGGCATCTGAGCATGGGATTCTTAATGTCTTGTAAATATAACCAGGCAAATAAAAGTCAAACATTCAGTCTGGGAATCGCATGTAAAAGTGTCTCATTAGGTGGGAAAAACGTATAAACGAATTAAAGATTCACATACATCAACGTGGCGTTCCGTTATAACGATTTCATATTGTAAGACTAGTGAGAATTCAGGGATATAGCTTGGGCGGCTGGTGGGGTATGTGTGCCAGGGGGGCAAGAAAGGCCACTCTGCCTTGGCTAGGGCTAGGAAACTAACACACTGTTGAATGTAAGAATCTGTCGTCGGGACTGATGCCTTTAAAGTTGGTCCCTTTTTTAACAATATTGGGCAGTTTTAATCTACCTGAGCAGTTTCGTAACTTGCCATATACTTTGTTTGACTTTTTGAAACAGTTTTGAATTATTTTTATATTGCTTTTTTACATATTTGCACATAGCTGCTTTCAGAATTTTGCTGGTTGCCATTAGAAACAGACAACACTTTATCTCCATCCTGTTGTCAGACAATGCGACCTAACAGCTAAGGTTTAAAGGAGTTATGCGGGATGTGAATTTTTTTTATTAGGGGCTGGAAATGAAAAAAATAAACCAAAAAAGTACTACTTATTATCCTTGCTGCCGGCGATCCAGCGTTGTTGCCCTGGCAGCACTCCCGGTGGTTGTTTACATGCACATATCATCTGACCGCAGTGGGGCTCAGCGGTCATATCTTGTATTTTTGGCATAAATTCATCACCAGTGAGCCCCGCTGAGCCCTCTGATTGGCTGCCGTGGTTACATGCTACGTACATGTGAATAACCACCGGGAGTGCCGCCAGAGCGACAGCGCTGGATCGCCAGAGGCATGGCTAGGTAAGTATTGCTTTTTTGGTTTATTTATTTCATTTTCAGCCCCTAATAAAAAATGTTAACATCCCGGATAACCCCTTTAATACTTTAACAGCCATGCAAGCCCCACAATGCACTGCTCTCTGGTAAAAGGATATCAGCACAATTCCAAATTAATTTTCGATGTAAACTGAAAAGTAAACACGCTACAGCTCAAAATCAGTACAAGTAACACGAAGAACTCAGCTTTTAATAAAAAAAAGAAAGGAACATTCGAGACAAAACTGTATTATGACCAGTGCAGGTCCTCGGGGGCGGTACATGATTTCGGGATTCAGAGAGCTCCTCCTCTCCATGTTAATAGCACCTCTGTGCCTAGAACTAGCAGCTCACATACATTCTCATTGTCAAAGTTGGTGAACTTTATTACGCCTGCAGATTTTAAAGGGTCTGTCCTGATAACAGGCTCCATCACTGTTGGGACAACCCCTTTAATGCTGGATCAAATAGACCATTATGTATTATTGTAGCATGATCTTCTAACTCAATGGTGACCAAATAGTCAATTGCGGTCTACTAGTTGGTGTTGATGAACTCTTGAAAATGTAGCAATCTGAATATTTACCAAATGTGGTTCGGACCTATGTGATGAGTGTGATGTCATGGCGGACTACATCACATACTACTCTCCCCTTAGGCCCAACATGCGTTTTTTTGTATCCTGCATTACTTTTTTGTCTTTTCCTTGCACACATTTTCCGTATTTTCCTCGGTGACTTGTTCTTCAGATAGAAGCCAGAGGTTAACCTGACCCTTTTTTCTAACAATGGAAACCAGAATTTAGAAATAACTGCATTGTTATTGTGGGAAGTTTATGGTCGCCACCTGGCTGGTATTAAACCTCCATTGGTTGTAGAAAATTCACAAAATCAATAATAAGTCATAAATATCAATAAATCCTAAATCAAAAACCTAAAGCGGACCTGTCACCTCTCCTGACATGTCTGTTGTACTAAATACTTGTATTCCCCATGAAATATCAATTTCTGGAACATCTTTTCTTAGAACTCTAAGTTGTGCCCTTCCTCTGTTATTCCTCCTAGAAATGTATGAATAAATTGACAACTGGATGTTACCAGTTGGGGGGGGGGGGGTGTCCCTACACAGACTGACAATGTCCAATCAGTGCTGACAGAGTGACTGTGTAGGGACACGCCCCTTTGACAAGGTAATGCTGACACCCAGTTATCAATTTATTCACATATTTCTAGGAGGAATAATAGAGGAACGGCGCAATGCCGAGTTCTAAGAAAATCTGTTCCAG
The DNA here is from genome assembly GCF_050947455.1 of Rhinoderma darwinii. Taxonomy (NCBI): domain Eukaryota; kingdom Metazoa; phylum Chordata; class Amphibia; order Anura; family Rhinodermatidae; genus Rhinoderma; species Rhinoderma darwinii. Next base: position 130,190,240 of record NC_134693.1, read on the forward strand.
TTTCAATATTGCACAGGCAATACAAATATTTACTAAAAATAGACGTATAGGGAGAGCTGACAGGTCCTTTTTAAGTGAGATCTTTAATAAACTTCTTTAAAGGGGTTGTCCACTACCGGACAACTGATGACCTATCCACATGATAGGTCATCAGTTTATGATCGGTGTGGGTCCAACACCCGCACCGATCAGCTGCTGCGGCTGCCTTCAGGCACCGGATGTCTATGCCGGAAGCAGATGGCTCCGGTCACGGAATAGCGGCCGAGCTGCAGTGAATAGGAGCAGAGCTGCAGCTCTGCAGCACGGCCGCTAATCAATGTACGGAGCCAACTTCTTCTGGCTCCGTACATTGCATACTGTGCAATAACTTCCGGTGCCCGCAGGCAGCCTTGGCAGCTGATTTGTGCAGGGTCCGTGTGTCGGACCTGCAACGATCATATACTGATGACCTATCCGGTGGATAGGTCATCAGTTGTCCGGTAGTGGTAGTGGTAACACTGCTCGGCTACTTCAGACACTCACTTCCACCTCTAGGTGGCGTATTCTTTACTCACTTGTTATACAGATCCTGTTGTCCTGAATCAGCATGATAGGAAAAGTAGGACAATCGAGCTGCTGTCATCTGACTGCTGCTCTGTTTCCTGAAATGAGAAGAAGCAGCTCACATGGAGGGGTGGGGATGGGCATTGTGATGTGGACCCTTGGGCACAGGACATCGTAGGAGATTGCCTTTCCTGCCCTTTGCTTCCCCTGATAAAATGACTGTGGTTGTGTTCTGGCAGCCATTTAGTTTTAGCTTTGTAATATTTTAAATGTATATGTAATTTTAAAATATTATTATTATTTTTTTAACTCTTTTGTAATTTGTTCTTATGTCTTTGAGCTGCACCTAATGCAAAAACGGCTCTTGTCTTCAAAGAAGTTTGTCATTTAGAATATTCTTTAGGTCTGTGGAAGACGAAGTATAGAAAAACCTAGAACAATTTCCAGACATCTGCAGTGTAACTAGTGGCAATGTGGGATTTTACAGTGTAAAACTGTTTTTGAAATTTGGAAAGCTATAAAACATTGTCATTTATTTAAAGGGCCAGTGCATATCATTTTTTTTTTTTAATGTTCACATCAAGCTGCAGAATAACTGTGTAGTGGGATCTCTGACCTAATAAAATATTTGCAGGCTTTCCGACAGAAAGAGAGACTTAAACAGCAGGAGCGCACATGTTCATTTTAAAAATTTAAAGGGAAAGTCCTTCATTGCGAGCAATTTCTTTTTCTTGTTCCAATGCATCTAAAATGAAAAATTAAGAATCTTTGGAAATAGTCATAATTAAAATTCTCCTATCCTTATTCATTTAGATGCACTGTAACAATAATAAAAAAAACGTAGTGGTTATTCTTGTTTCTCGGAAAGCTGGGTGACAACCAATATGGCTGCCATAAGTGCACCCTCAGTCATTGCTACCCATTTTATAAGAGTCCTTAACAGCAGACTTGCCTAGTTATTCATCATTATGGGAGTGACGCATTTCGCCCATGATCGGGGCTGTTTTGCGTTTTGGCACTTGTCCTGGTTTTTCTAGTGTTTTTTGCCGGAGTCTCAACTGGCTAGTGTTTTTGCACGGATCCTGGTAGCTTACTGTTTTAGCACGGGCCCCTACGTTGCTTAATATTTGGCCACTGTTTTAGCCACTGGCTGCTTAGCACTAAAGGGGTTGTATAGAAAAACATGGCTGCTTTATTCTAAAAACAGTGCCACACCTGTCCACAGGATGTGTGCGGTATTACGGATCTCCCCTATTAACTTCAATGGAGGTGAGCTGCAATATCTGACACAACCTACGGACAGGTAATGCTTGAGAAAAGCTCACACTGAGCTGAAACGTCGCATGTGGGAATAAAAGGATCACTTTTATTTTTGGAGTGCTGTCTGATTTCCCATTTTTTTGTTATTCGACGGGCCATTGGACTGTGTCACTAAGGCGTGCACCCACTTATTTCTATATTTTTTTTATCTCGTGCTGCTGATATATGGACAGGTGTGATGTTGATTTTGGAAGAAGCAGCAATTTCGTCATAATCAGGACAACTCCTTTAAACCTGTGGTCGTGGTTGTTTAGCATTTTGGCCGGGGACCTATATGTCACTGGCACAGAATCTTTTTGAAAACATTTTACGTCATTGCCAATGTTTCAATCCCATCTCTCACGTAAGTTACACTTCCTTAAATGCCGCTGTTTTTAGTTCATGACCCCTTGCACATATGGTTCTTGGAAATCCGTTGCCTCCCTCACAATTAACTTTTTTGTTTTTTACAAGTGAGGAGACTTTGCGATGGAAAACTATAAATGTGGGTGATTCACAAGATCTCTACTATTGAGCTATAGTTCTATCTTAAATATCTAGAAAAACGATATGGGTTTACATTCACTAGTGATTATTTTTTTTGGGGGGGGGGGGGGGATACTTTTTATGACCTGGGTGTTCTTAGTTGTCGGCACATGGACAGTAGACTTTTTTAGAGATAAATCAGAACTTTCAATCTGAACAACCAATCAGGTTGTCGCTCCATTTGGGAATCTCCGGCAAAATGATGCGCTACCGTTCAGGCTGTATAATTTAATTTGCTGCGTCCACAATCATCAACAATCGGGTCTCACAATTGATTCACGCGCCCGTCTTACGCCCACTCTCAGATGACTTCACACTGAGCAGAACCCATATTTCCTCAAATTTATTCCGCTGCACTTTATTAAAATCGCTCACTTAGAAGTCATGCCACTAAACTTGTTGACCTTTTCTTCTACTTCTCCTGTTTTATTGTGTAATTTAGTCGATATTCTTTTTTTATTTTTGCAGAAATATTTTTCCATTGAATGACTAATTTGTTTCTACCAAACTTAGTTTCTTGAGTTTATTTTAAGTTTTTAGATCATTTTTTGGGGTCATGAGAAATACATTTTTTTTGTATAATTCGTTGATACCGATCTAGAACTATTACGCGATTCGCTCACTTTACTGCTGCCTCAATACCACACCATATTATGTACATATTCTCCATATACCTCCGTAATACGGCGTCCGAAGCATACCATGATTTTCATTCTGCCGATTTCCGAATGCCTCTGTATGAAATCGGAGGAGTATGCAGGTACACTATGGCCCCAAAAACTTCTATGGGTGTCATAATATGGCCGTGTTCATGAGACTTTCAAACACCTCCTGTTCTCATTCCATCAGGGAGAGCGAGGAATTAAATTTCACCAATCAGACATTTAGGGCATTTTCTAGGGATATGCCCTCAATGTCTACTGTCAGAATATCCTGACTAAGGAGCTGTGGGCCCTCCGGCCATGGGCCACTGAGCACTGCCCTGGTACCAACATATGATTGCTTTAGAAGGGTTCCCATTAATGACTTCTCTATGGAAGATTCTATAAGTATTATATGAATATATTTTTTCCCTTCTTCTATTCTTCATCGGCGCGAAGGGCCAAAAAGATGGTGTCACTCCCCCTTACAATATTTCCAAAAATAACAGATAATGGGAGGAGATATTTTTGGAATCCTGGAAACAAAGTGTTTATAAAGTTCAGATATTTTCCACATGAAGAAATATTGCTGCCTATTACAATGTATAAAGGTTATAAACATGAACTTATGTCCAGAACTGGGAATCTGAGCTATGAGTATCACATATAAGTAGGAACAAGATTATATTTAGAAAAACATCAATATCTTATATGAATATGTCTTTCTTGACCTAATTCCCGCACCTACATCTCTTCCTTTTAGGAGAGAATTGTCTTTTTGCATTTTCTTGTTTCCTTCTTTTCACTTTTAAAGGCATTCTTTTGATTAAGTTATGGCAAATCGTGTTGGGTTCCCACCGGTCGGCCCTCCACCAGTCAGTAAATTATGTTATAGCCTAGAGATACGCCATCATTTATACATATTTATATATATTTGATATACTGTATACAACCCAACCTTGCCCCCTCTCACCCATCTGGTCCTTTGGTCAATGCATTAAAATCTAAACAACCCCTTGTCACCTCAGCGATCAGCTGATTCCTCCGTGGGTTTGGCTTCTTTAACCTCTAGCGATCGCGACTGGGAAAGTTGTGGACGGCTACTGCAGGAAAATGTGGAATTAAACAGCACCTATTTATGTCAAATGTGGTGGCGCCAAGTCTGTGATCTTTGCGGTGCCCCCTGCACTGGCTCCAAATGCCCTAATGGGACAGACCCTTCAATATTGGCTATATTCCGCTGTTTACAAGCCACAAAAAATAAGTTGATGACAGAAATCATCAGCAATCAGCTGTAATCTGCAGTGGAACCCAGCAGCAAGTAGTCAATTCCCCTGCAGCGCCACTACAGGGGAAGTGAAGCATTACACAGTTCCTATTGAAATCAATGGGCTGTCTATAATAGGTTGGGTCCTCCAGAGAGAGAGATGGTTTTTGTAACCAATTTCTTCTTTGGCTAATTGAAGGAAGTATTGAATGAGGGACCCAACTCAGAATTCCCTAATAAATAAATAGTATTTCTAACCATACAGCCCAATAATAGCAGCCTATTAACCTCTTACAGCTCCACAGAGCTGGTCAGGGAACCTGATTCCCCTCATCCTTGCATGTTATTATTAGATCAGATCTGTGTAAACAAAGGAACTCCAATAATGTCCCTTTTATAGGGACTTGGTAGTTATGCAGTTTTCTAGTACTTTGAGATAATGTATTTTACACCAAAGGGGATTTTTAGAAGTTAAAGGAGTTATCTGAGCATAGAAAAAAACTATTTCTTTCAAAAAAATAATAATAAATATATATATATATATATATATATATATATATATATATATATATATATATATATATACTGTCACTCCTGTCATTATTTATGTCTGATATTGCAGCTCAGCCCCATTCAAGTGAATGGGGCTGAGCTGCAATACCAGACATAGCCTATGGACAAGGGTGGCGCATTTCTTGGAAAAAAATTCCCTTTTTTTGCTAATCTCAGACATCCACTATAGGAGCATGTTCTTCCAGCTAGCATGTAGGAGTAGTAGTCCACTGATGTATAGTATTATTAGCCATGTGGCCCATCTTTTGCTCTGTCGGTTAATTTATGCAAGGAAATGGGCAGGATTTACAGGTTCAGCGGGATCCCAGGTTATCAGACATTACTTATTCAGATTTGCCAGTGGGCTTTAAATTTCTCTGCTAGTGGATGAGACCAGGATACTGAAGTGACACTGCAGGACGTGGGAGTTTGTGCAAAGTCAGTATCTGGAGGCTGGTGGTGATCAGGGAGACTTTTTGTACTTGCTGCTATTTTTTTGTGTGGTGTTGACTGGAACATGAATGCACTTTTCTTACCGAGCCAGCAGATGAAATATGACCTCAGAGGAAGGTAAGCTCACTTCTGATCACAGTGCCTGTAAATTGCAAGGTGCAGAATGCCATATATTTTACATTGCTGACTTTATTAACCCCTTTGTAAAGTTTTGTGAGTCCCTTGTGTCTCAAAGATGTTTGGTATGTCAAATACAAATAAATTATTTTATCATTGATTCTTATGTGTAATCTGATTATTATTTTGATATTATTATTATTGTTAATTCATTCATATTTTTTTTAAATTTTATAATAATCGGAATAAATATACAGTCATCTACTGTGTGTTACAAGTTTTAAAGTTATTTCTGTAAAAGTTTTATATTCTTCTAATAAAATATATACGATAATAATATATACACAAACTATGTTGTACTATATTGATCATTACGGATAGGTAGGTATAAGGTAGATAGATAGATAGATAGATAGATAGATAGATAGATAGATAGATAGATAGATAGATAGATAGATAGATAGATAGATAGATAGATAGATAGATAGATAGATAGATATGAGATAGATAGATAGATAGATAGATATGAGATAGATAGATATGAGATAGATAGATAGATAGATAGATATGAGATAGATAGATATGAGATAGATAGATAGATAGATAGATAGATAGATAGATAGATAGATAGATAGATAGATAGATAGATAGATAGATAGATAGATAGATAGATAGATAGATAGATAGATAGATAGATATGAGATAGATAGATAGATATGAGATAGATAGATAGATAGATAGATAGATAGATAGATAGATAGATAGATAGATAGATAGATATGAGATAGATATAGATGATAGATAGATAGATGGATAGATATGAGATAGATATGAGATATAGATAGATAGATAGATAGATAGATAGATAGATAGATAGATAGATAGATAGATAGATAGATAGATAGATAGATATGAGATAGATAGATAGATATGAGATAGATAGATATGAGATAGATAGATAGATAGATAGATAGATAGATAGATAGATAGATAGATAGATAGATAGATAGATAGATAGATAGATAGATAGATAGATGGAATAATATGAGATAGATATGAGATAGATAGATAGATGGATAGATATGAGATAGATATGAGAGATAGATAGATAGATAGATAGATAGATAGATAGATAGATAGATAGATAGATAGATAGATAGATAGATAGATAGATAGATAGATAGATAGATAGATAGATAGATAGATAGATAGATAGATAGATGATAGATAGATAGATGATAGATAGATAGATAGATGATAGATAGATAGATGATAGATAGATAGATAGATAGATAGATAGATAGATAGATAGATAGATAGATAGATAGATAGATAGATATGAGATAGATAGATATGAGATAGATAGATAGATAGATAGATAGATAGATAGATAGATAGATATGAGATAGATATAGATGATAGATAGATAGATAGATAGATAGATAGATGGATAGATATGAGATAGATATGAGATAGATATAGATGATAGATAGATAGATAGATAGATAGATAGATAGATAGATAGATAGATAGATAGATAGATAGATATGAGATAGATAGATAGATAGATAGATAGATAGATAGATAGATATGAGATAGATAGATGATAGATAGATAGATAGATAGATAGATGGAATAATATGAGATAGATATGAGATAGATAGATAGATGGATAGATATGAGATAGATATGAGATAGATAGATAGATGGATAGATATGAGATAGATATGAGATAGATAGATAGATAGATAGATAGATGATAGATAGATAGATGATAGATAGATGATAGATAGATGATAGATAGATAGATAGATAGATAGATAGATAGATAGATAGATAGATAGATAGATAGAACACTGCTCCAAATACTCAGCAGTGAGGGACACTCACTTCAGGAGACTCTCTGATCTCTTACCGGACTTCAGCTCCATGGAAGAGCAAGAGAAACTCTACATCCTGCTGGGTGAAGAGGAAACCACAGGGGGCACAGCGGCACAATATGTCACTGCATGCCATAAACTGAGAGAGACATGATATGCCATGGACTTGTATAACCCCGACCCTAGATATGTCCCTATCCCCCAATCCCTCAGTCCCTATCCCTCATTCCCTTACTTCTTACTTGCTTTGGCAATGCTAATATGTATTTGGTCCTGCCAATAAAGCTTCTTTGAATTGAATTGAATTGAATTGAATTGAATTGATATGAGATAGATATGAGATAGATAGATATGGGATAGATATGAGATAGATATGAGATAGATATGAGATAGATAGATAGATAGATAGATAGATAGATAGATAGATAGATAGATAGATAGATAGATAGATAGATAGATAGATAGATAGATAGATAGATAGATAGATAGATAGATAGATAGATATGAGATGTATAGATAGTTTTCAGAGGCCTTCTTGATGTGGCTCTTGGCTCCAGCTCTGTCACCATATTGTAATAGGATTTTTACAAGGAGTTGTCTAAAGTACAAAACCCCTTTATGAGATGTCAATTCTCTCCAAGGTTATGCACATAAATAGCTTTTACCTTGCAATTAGCCATGTGTTACATTTCCCAAAAATGCAATTAAAAAAAAAACAACTTTTGCCTAAGGGTAAACTTACATGAGCAGTTCTTACACTTTTTCTATTTTTTTTTGCAAAAATGTAAAAAAAACCACATTTTATCTGTAAGGAAACACTTGTCTACGAGCCGTACAACAACACAAAAATGGAAGATGTCCAGGTGACGATGCCAGGACGCTGCAGTGTCAATGCCTTTTTACAGCCGTGCGCTCTCCTGTATATTGTGCGAGCAGAAAAGGTGGCGGGCTGGTCTGATATTTGGAATTTTCCCATCTCTGGAAGGAATGTGATAAAACAAATGTCCTTGCAGATATACTGTATGTTCCAGGATGTATGTTTTGTGTTAGAAGGTCATCACAACCTTGAGACACAGAATGAGGAGAGCACTTGAGGTAAAGTATAATTCCTACCTTCAAACCATAAATTATCTTCATAGACCATCTCTGGCAAGGATACAATGTCACTCAACCGGGTCCATGCCCACAAGAGCCATCTCCCAGAATGCATTTGTCAAAAAAAAAATTACCTATGTAATAATAACTGCCCAAAATGAAGGGGTGAAAATGCTTGTGGTGCATCAGATATTAGCATCAATGACACTTCTGGGGCCTAGAAAGGGACTACGCTGCTCTCCCCAAGATCATGGAGATCAAGGGTGGTCACCTCTGGTGTGAGGGATCTTTTGCTAGGTTATCACCAGAACTTATTTGACCATAGGAAATAACAGTTTTTACAAGAGTTTCACTTTAAAGGGCTTGTCCATGTTGGACAATCCCTTTGTGGAGTCCCTCAATGATAAGTTAATCATTGGATGTTCTGCTGCTGGAACCCCAAGCAACCATCTGTATGTGGGGGAACTGGCAGCATGTATTAAATTTCCCTGCAGTGCCTCCGCAGGGAAAATGAAGTATTACACAGTTCCTATTGAAATCAATAGGCTATCTGTGGAATGCACAGCCAGGTCCTCCAGAGTGAAAGACGCTCTTTGTAGCTGCTTTGGCTAACCACTGAGGGTCCTGAATTGGGATCCTACCTGCACTAACTCAGAATTCACTAATAGGGTATTTGAAAAGGTTTTCTAAACCAGACAACCCCTTCAAACATGCATTATATAGTAAATGCACATCAGCAGACCACAGCAGCCCCTCTTATCTTACTATTAATTGAGAAATTTCGTAGATTTACTCAAATCACTCTTGCTCATAAAGTTTGAGATTTTAATAAAATATATATATTAGGATAATGCTAATAATCCAGTTCCTTGATATGTTAAAGTCGTTGTAATGTGCAATTTCACTTTAAAGACTATGTTCACCTTTGAATTTTTTGTTTGTTTTATATATATATATATAATATATATATATATATATATATATATATATATACAACAACAATAGAAAACCCAGCAGCACCGGTGTACACTGGGTGCAAGCCTCAGGAACCAGACCTAGGTTCCACCTATACAGACTTCAAAAAATAGGCAGCACTCCGCAGTATGGTGAAAAAAAGTGAGGGTACTTTATTGCCCCATGTGCAACGTTTCAGCTCTGTCCTCTAGAGCCTTTCTCAAGCAATTTTTTGAAGTATATATATATATTTGTATATAAGTTTGGTGCAACTTTCTAAATACTTTTTATAAAGAATAATTGTAACTTTTTGAGATACAGCTGCTTTGTATCCTGAATATAGAGCAGCTGTATCTTATCTTGAGCTGAGACCTGAATCCGTCAGGTCAGCGGGACTGACGGGTTCAGTGCCAGCGTGTCTCTGGCACACTGCATCCACCTGTTATCGATTACATCTAAGTTATGAACTTAGATGTGATCGGTAAGGGTATGTTCACACGCCTCGAATTACGCATGAAAAAACGCCCTAATACGCCTACAAACATCTGCCCATTGCTTTCAATGGGAATTACGATGTTCTGTTCCCTCGAGCCTTTATTTTATGCGTCGCTGTCAAAATACGGCGCGTAAAATGACGGCTCGTCAAAAGAAGTTCAGGACACTTTTTGGGACGTTTTTGGAGGCGTTTTTCATTGACTCCATTGAAAAACAGCTACAAAATGTCTGTAAAATACGCAGCGAAAAACGCGAGTTGTTAAAAAAAGTCTGAAAATCAGGAGCTGTTTTCGCCTGAAAATAGCTCCGTATTTTCAGACGTTTCTCGTCACTGCGTGTGAACATACCCTAAAGTGACATGCACTTCTTTGACGCGGGCACAGAACATCGTAAAGCCCATTCAAATGAATGGGCAGATGTTTGCCGACGCCTTGGAGCCGTATTTTCGGACGTAATTCGGGGCTAAAACGCCCGAATTACGTCCGTAAATAGGGTGTGTGAACCCAGCCTAACAGCTCAATCCTGTATTTCAGAGACACGCAGGACAAGCTGACACTGAACCCGTCAGTTCCGCTGTCCTGACGGATTCAGGTCACAGCGCAAGATACAGCTGCTCTATATACAGGATACAAAGCAACTGTATCTCAAAAAGTTAAAATTATTTTTAATAAAAAGTATTTAGAAAGTTGCACCAAACAACATTTTTATTAAAAAAAAAAACAAAACAACTATTTCAAAGGTGTACATAGTCCTTAAATAATGTGTATTGTGAGTATAATAGTAAAATACCTTTGACGTGTTTGTTATTTCAAAGTCATTGTGTGCGGCGGCTTTGTGTGGAGCTGCCCCGTACGTGTTCTCTTTTAAAGACTGTGGTTTCTATGCTGTTCAGCATTTGTTTTGTGTTGTGTTGCTGGAGTTGCACTTACCCAATGACTTTTCTTCTGCTTTTTAAAGCTTTGTTTGTTTCTGGGTTCAACTTTACATTTCTAATAACCATGATGTACTTTTTTTACTCAGAACTCTTAAAGCTGCAGTGTAAAGAATGAGGGAGGACTGATAAAACAGGAGATGTGTTTAAAGGGAAGGTTTAATGTCATGTCAGAAGATGTTACAGTATAGGTGGAGGTCAATACCCTGTGGCCCCCACCGATCTATGCAACGTGTTACGTATGTTCACACACAGTTTTTTTGCAGGCAGAAAATTCTGCCTCAAAATTCCGTATAGAAAACGCTTTCTCTGCCTCCCATTGATGTCAATGGGAGGTTAGAGACGTAAACGCCTGAAGATAGGGCATGTCGCTTCTTTTTCCCGCGAGACGGTTTTTCCACTCGCGGGAAAATCGCAGGTTTTCTGCCGCAAAAAAAACCCAATATCTGCTGTTTGTTGCGGGTTCTACCTCCCCATTGATTTCAATGGGAAAACCTGCAACAAAAGAGAAGCGATTATGCCAATACAAAGGTCAATTTCTGAGCGTTTTTTCCGCTCATCTTCAGAACTACTGGTCCGCAATTGGAAATCTCCCATACATTGTAATAGAGCTGCAATGTGCCCGTTCCTCATGGGAGGTGTCCTCTCTGATTGGCTAAACATTGAGTTTGAGAAGTCACAGGTGGACAATCCCTTTAAGAAAATTAAACTATTGATCATAGATGTTAATGGAGAATTGGAAGATAACATATGGACAGAATACTACATTATTGTTCTGCCATTGAGTCTGTGCTCTCAATCTTCCCTTATCTGTTCCTTTACAATATGAACAAAATTACTCCTAGGTGCATATAGCCTAGCACATAAAGCGGCCCTGTTAACCCTAACCCATATATTTGGCCTCATGTATCAATGGGTGTATGGGTCCTCTTACACGGTCCGACGTAGGCCTTGTAAATGAGCGCCGATCAACATGACAGATCGTTGATCGGCGCTCGTTTGCTCCCGTCACACGGAGCTATGTATGGGGACGAGCTCGCATTACTCCGATCGCTCGTTCCCATACATTTCGATCATGTCGACAGCGATAATATTTTTGACTGCATAAGCGATACAATCACCCGATGAACGAGCGTTTGCCCGTTCAACGGCTGAGTGTTGCCCTGTTTACACATGATCGGGAAATCATTGGTAACGGTCGTTCTGTAAACGCTCGTCTGCACAATAATTGGCCCCTGTAAAAGGGCCTTACGAGGATATTGAAGATGATAAAATATGTGCACCATATTTACCAGACTTCTAATGACACCTAAAAAAACTTTTTGAATTTAGTTTTTTAGAAGCGGCGTGGCAAATTAATTATGACAAATTTCTCAATTCCTGATGACCATTTTATAGCCCACATAAGCAAGGGTGTACAGACCATGGAGGCAGACCATGCGGCTCCTTTGGGGCCCTTGAGTGGGGGAGCCCAGTCTTGTTTTGTCCTATCCTATTTGCTACTAGGTGGTAAGAACCTGTGCTGGAGAGCGCAGAATTGGCCTAAGGGTCATGGAGGGACACCACAACGCCCTTCTGTCCTGGGTGGCAAAACGCATCACCATAATGGGGGCCCATTTGGTCTTTGCTATAGGGCTCCTCGTACGCTACTGCACAAATTTTTGTGCCCGCTTAGAGTAAGAGACATTTATCACGAGCCGTGAGACGTCACGAAGAACATCTCGCAGGCGTTCCTGACATAAATTACTTTTTGGGACTAACGCGTCCCTGCTACATCGTCAGTACAGGAGCCTCCGTAGTCTACGTGACTTGTAGTACTGTCATTCGTGGAGTCCTGCAGATGTGGAAATGAAGCTGCTGACTAACCAGATGGGTTTTTTTTTTCTTTCATTGGAGCACTGAGCCTGCGATTGTGCAAACATAACCTTTTTTTTCCCTCCTGGGCTAAATTTGGAACTTGCATTGTACGTAGAAAGGCTACTTTTCCCCTTATGGGATCACAACCTCTTTCTTACACATAATGTAAAAGTGTCAATTTACAGTTGAGATGATACTGAACTCTTCATTAGACGCTCCTGAGCGCTGGGAGTTGTATTCCGTTGGATAATCGCCTCCCCGGGCTCCGAGCTCTCACTCGTTATGTATATTATTGCAGGTGATAGAACTTGCATTACTTTGGTTAGAATCACATCTATTAATAGCCCCTGAGCTTCCAGTGTTACTAAAAGTATTCTAGCCCCAGGCAAGTTCTCTCCTTGACTAATGTATGGGAAATGTACAGATACAAAGCGCTTACTATAATATTTTTTTTTTATTTGTGCTCATTTGCATACCTGTACCCACAATGCCTTGGGGCTGGTTTAAGCCTACATTATGTGCAGTCTTGGGCAGGTGTCGCTTTAAATAAAGCGGGCTAAACCTATAGGAATATAGTTTGGGATGTTATAAAAGGAGGCGGCGTAATGGAGTGGACAAAGCATTTTTTTTTTGTTAGAGCGCCCCCTCTCTGCCACACTAGGTGCTGCCAGTGCAGTTTATTTCTCTCTTTCCCACTGACAGATATTTTTTTTACTCTACTGAGTGTCTCTTTGTATTAATTTAGAAAACAGATTTTATTTTCCTGAAACAGCACCACTCTTCTCCATGGGCTGTGCCTGGTATTGCAGCTCACCCTAATATACTTGAATGGGGCCCAGCTGCAATTCCAAATACAGCCTAGGCATACTTACCCAAAACATGGGACATTCAAGCCCCACCAGTTCTGCCTTATACCCCCAAAAAGTGGCAGAAATTCCCCTTTTTATGCGAATAAGCTTAAACCCCCACCTTTTATGGTCCCCTACAATCAGTAGTCCCTGCCAGTGGGCCCAGGTAAACCTCGTTCTTCTTAGGATAGTCATTATATTACCTATAACGTCCTTGGAATGTACTTGATAAAGTATAACGGCTTTTAGCTGGCTGGGGGTTGTAGTTCTATAACCATTGGAAAACCATAACTAGTACTTTAGAGGACTGGTGGCTATAAAGAGACAAATGTCTCAATGACAACGAGAAGAGATGAGCAAATCAATCATGAAGACAATGGAAAATTTCAATCAAAGGCATGATGGATGGAAAAATTGTTGGCATTTCCATACGTCACCCCATTGACTTCAATGTAAAAAAAAACTGCTGAATTCATGCACAGGTCCATGTGGGCATTTCGGCCCATGATATGTGCACAGTATAAATCTACATTGCAAAGTTCCATGTGCGGTGCCATATGGCGGAACAAGTTTTCCCCTAAAAACTTAGCAAACAGTCCTTCTAGGCAGAACATGGTCCTATATCCAGAGGACTAGAGCAACTTCTTTAAAATCAATGCAAGCATCTGATTGGTCAGCACGTCCGATTTCCTTTGTCTGAATGTCACTGTTGGGATAAAAATAATTAGATTTTGTAATCATTCTGGATATTGTCATCACGGTTGGTTTATTTTATCTGTGACCGAAACTAAAAACAGCTGATAACATCGAGGGGAGAGGGAAAAGTATCAAATTCTGCGTTCAAAGATAGCAAGAAAGAAAACTGATTGTGAAACTTTCTGAACGTACGTTCCGGCGGCCATATCTAAGAAGACACAAGCTGCTCGTAATCTGTGTTACTGTAGTGTATTTATCTGTGGTCTCAGCGCCGGGAGTCCAGCTGCGCTGACGTTATCTGTGACCAAGCTATAAATTCCCTTATTAAAAATATTAACCCGTAAAACAAGAAAGATCCTATTTTTAGGGCGTTTTTTACGTGGCCGTTTTTAAAAGTTCATTGACTCAATAGAAAAACAGCTCCAAAAACAGCTCCAAAAACGGCCGCAAAAGAATGCAAGTTGCTTAAAAGTTTCTCCGTATTTTCAGCTGTTTTTTGTTAAGCGTGTGAACATAGCCTTAAAGTGCCCAAGAGTGCCGATATCAGCAGGACTAGCCTATTATCTAATGTGTATGGGGGGGTGCCCTGACCATCCCCCGATCCCCGATGTCGGAGGAAAGAAGTATCGAGGATGTTGGATTGCAACAAACCCAATCCTTTGTTCCAGTGGGAGATAAACTTCTGCTAGAGTTGTCTGGCAGCAACTTATTCCCCTCTCATCTAGACAAAAAGCAGAGCTGCAGTGTAAGGGCGGATTTACACGAACATGATTTACGTCCGTGCAACCCGCGTGGTTTTCACGCGGGTCGCACGGACCTATGCAAGTCTATGGGGCAGTGCAGACTGTCTGTGATTTTTGCTGCGTAAAACTATATTTCTATATTTCTGTGTTTTTCGCGCATCACGCACCCATTGAAGTCAATGGGTGCGTGAAAATCACGCGCGCCACACGGAAGCACTTCCGTTGGACGCGCGTTATTCGCGCAACAGCAGTAAAAAAATTAATGTCAACAGAAAAGCACCATGTGCTTTTCTGTTTACAAACATCCAAACGGAGTGTCATATTGATGGCGGCTGCGCCAAAATCACGCAGCCGCGCATCATACGGGGCTGACACACACACGGAGCTGTTAAGTGCCTTTTGCGCACGCAAAACGCCGCATTTTTTCGTGCGCAAAACTCACACACTCGTGTAAATCTGCCCTAAGGGTCAGTTCACACGTTGCGTAAATACTGCGGTTTCTCCGCAACTAAATTAGTTGCTGAAAATCCGCAGCAAATATACTAGCAGCAAAGTGGATGACATAAAACAAATCTCATCCGCACGCTGCGTAAATACAGAGCGGAAAAAACGCTCAGAAATTGACCTGCGTTGCGGCATTTCAATTCAGCATGTCAATTGTATTGGCGAAAACGCTGCTTATTTGTTGCGGGTTTGTTGAGGTAAATTCCCCAACAAATAGCAGTTGTTTCGTTTTCTGTGGCAGGAAATCTCAATACATAAAAAACCCCAAAAACACACTCAGGGTATGTTCACACGGCCTATTTTCGGCCGTTTTTTGGGTCGTAAACGGCCGAAAAATCCGAAGCAGAACGCCTCCAAACATCTGCCCATTGACTGCAATGGGAAAAATGGCGTTCTGTTCTGATGGGCCGTTTTTTTTAAAAATGGCCGCAAAAAAGAAGTGCAGGTCACTTTTTGGGATGTTTTTGGAGCCGTTTTTCATTGA
Organism: Rhinoderma darwinii; assembly: GCF_050947455.1. Classification (NCBI taxonomy): domain Eukaryota; kingdom Metazoa; phylum Chordata; class Amphibia; order Anura; family Rhinodermatidae; genus Rhinoderma; species Rhinoderma darwinii. The sequence continues at coordinate 130,206,145 of NC_134693.1, forward strand.
CTCTATTGAAAACAGCTCCGAAAACAGCTCCGTAAAGAACGCAGCGAAAAACGCGAGTGGCTTAAAAAACTTCTGAAAATCAGGAGCTGTTTTCCCTTGAAAATAGCTCCGTATTTTAAGAAGTTTTTGACTCAGCGTGTGAACATAGCCTCACCCAGAAGTCCTATGTTCCTCCCTCCACGCGGCCTCCTGGGATGACATTTTATCCCATGTGGTCGCCGCTGCAGCCAATCACAGGCTGTAGCGGTCTCCTGGGATGAAACGTGCGTTAATGCAGCAGTTTTCCACAGCTGACATTGTGGGTCAAAAACTGCACCACAGTGCGGATATGCTGCATGATTTTAAGCAGCGTATCCGCCACGTGTGAAGTATGGGGGAGGGAGAGGGCAGCAGCCTTAAGGCCCTGTCCACACAGATTTTTTTGCAGGCATAAAAATCTGTCTCAAAATTCCAGAAGGATATTGACCTGCCTACACGACGTTTGCCGCGTTTTTCGGCCACGGCCACTGAGCGCCGCGGGCAAAGAAAGCAGCGAAATTTTTTTTTTTGCTTTCTACCATTGATGTCAGTGGGAGGTCAGTGACAAAAACGCTTGAAGAAAGGTCATGTAGCCTCTTTTTCCTGCAAGCGTTTTTTCTGCTCGCGGGAAAAAAACGCCTCCACCTCCCATTGAAATCAATGGGAGGCGATTTCGTCTTTTTTTTGCCTCGGTTTCGGCGTCAAAGACCGCGGGAAAAAACTCAATGTGAAGGCTGTATATCACCTAAGGGTGTATTTCAAATTATCTTCAGGCACTGATCACAGATGTGCCATAATATAGAGGAGAAATAGCCGCTAATGCAAAAATAATAATAATAATAATAATAATAATAATAAAATAGCATGTATACGTCGGGTATCAGGTGTTGACATATATAAATATATAATTTTTGAGCCTGCAAATTGACATGCACTTTAATATCCATGTTTGGCTGAGTGCTGTACGTATTACTGGGGTAAATATCCCGTGTCTATGCTGTTTATACACTTTTAAAGTGAACGTCTTCCTAGTCACAGCATTGTAAAATTCTGGTTGCCTGTGGCCACCCCTAGAGGGAGCATTAGGGCTTGCTGCATACAACCTAAGCTCCTAATCTCCCCCTAGTGGTAACTGCAGACAGACAATGTCTATGCAGAGGATTTGGTGCTCTGTATCAGAAAAATAGAGCAATGACTGCTATCAAAATATATTAAAATTGAAACACGGTTTTTAACTTTTTATGTTGAAAGACTGACATTCACTTTCAGCCTTGTTCACACAGGGTCACAAGGGGGTGAGAACTGCACAACTATCGCTAAAATGCACAACTCAAGCTGATACCAAATGATTTTCTTTTCGGTGGTAAATCGCAGGGTAGTAAATGTGAATGTGAATTTTATTAATTCCCGCTCGCTTACATTGTGCCGGAAAGGCTCAACACTCCTGCCCTAACCTAAGGGGGCGTTTTTTAAAACACTAAATGAATGAATGTTAGGGTATGTGCACACACACTAATTACGTCCGTAATTGACGGACGTATTTCGGCCGCAAGTCCCGGACCGAACACAGTGCAGGGAGCCGGGCTCCTAGCATCATAGTTATATACGATGCTAGGAGTCCCTGCCTCTCCGTGGAACTACTGTCCCGTACTGAAAACATGAATACAGTACGGGACAGTTGTCCTGCAGAGAGGCAGGGACTCCTAGCATCGTATATAACTATGATGCTAGGAGCCCGGCTCCCTGCAGTGGGTTCGGTCCGGTACTTGCGGCCGAAATACGTCCGTCAATTACGGACGTAATTAGTGTGTGTGCACATACCCAAACTGCACCCAAAAAAAAAAAAAAAAAAAAAAAAAAAAGGATTCTTTTCTCAAATTGTGAGTAATTGGAGATACTGTAAGTGTAAAGCCGGCAGAACAAACCACGAACAGAAATTAACAATGGAATCTAACGCTTTGCTTACGAGCGACATTCTGATTCAGTCTACAAAGGACTGTGGTTAAAACATTCGCTCTGTGCACATTTTTTCTCAAACAAAAAAATGTTTGCGGTTGGATGACAGTGCGCAGGTTTGACTGCACTACACATATTTCTCCACTAGAGGGGGCGCTGCCACAAATGATCACTGCATAGTAAAGCCAAGGTGCGGAACATGTTCACAGACTAGTACTCCTCTGCTTATAAAGAAACTCTGGGGGGGGGGGGGGGATTTATTAAGACTGGGTTTCATACGCCTGTCCTAATATAAAGAGCGCTGGACTAAAATGCGCCTAATAAATAATTCAGGTGCATTTATCTGGCTGTCCGAAACCGATGCCAGCTATGGTGTTAATTTCTGATATAATTTACGGCAGTTTCTGGTGCAAATTATAGTAAACTTGTACAGTGTTGGTAGCCCCGCCCCTTCACATTAGCCACACCCATTTTTTGTAAAGTGCCGTGTGTGAGGCAAACGGAACACAAGACGCAATTTGCAACAAATTGCAACTTTTGTGCCATTTGCAACTTTTCTACTCCAGAAAACTGGCATAGAAAATTTAGTACATCCCCCCTATATCTTGAGTAAGGTTCGATCTAAAGTGTTTTCGGGTTTAGACAACCCATATTCAGCACTCTCACCTATTAGCCAAGGTGGGGAGCAGCTATAAAGAGTGTTTCTCACCATGGAGGCCCAACATGTCCATGTAGCCTATTGATCTCAGTGGTAACTGTGTAATGCTTCATTCTTCCTGCGGAAGCGCTGCAGGAAAGCTAAACACACTCTGCCAGGTTCCCCTACACAACAGCTGATCACTGAGGGAGTCCCTGGAGTGGGACACCCTCTCATCTGCTTATCATTGAGAGAGATATTGGCTCCATGTTGCTATAAAATAATTGTTACCCAGAAATTTGGAAAGCAGGTGACAACCAGTATAGCTGCTAGGTGCTGTCACCCATCTTTTCCTAAATAGATCTGGCTGCTTTTCCTGAATGACAAATCTGTCTCATTATACACTGATAGAGCTGTATAACTAGCCAGATGTGCCCTTCAGGAGTCTGGGAAAGATGGGTGGCAGCACCTGATGGTGCTATTAGGCCACATCCACACACAGATCCTTGGAGCCTGTATATAGGCGAATGTAGTCTCTGTGGTTCAATAGTATACCACCACCCAAGTATGGCACCACATTATGGATCTATTCTCCCCTAGAAGCAACGTCTCTTTAAGGGCATTGCCCCACGTGGCGGTTTTCCTCCGCAGCTGTCCGCATCAATGCCGCACAGAATCTGCGTTGCAGATTCTGCGGCGGATCTGCCCAAAATGTGCAGTAAATTGATGCGGACTAGCTGCTGCGGACTGCGGTAAAAGTGCTTCCCTTCTCTCTATCAGTGCAGGATAGAGAGAAGGGCCAGCACTTTCCCTAGTGAAAGTAAAAGAATTTCATACTTACCGGCCGATGTCTTGGTGACGCGTCCCTCTTTCGGCATCCAGCCCGACCTCCCTGGATGACGCGGCAGTCCATGTGACCGCTGCAGCCTGTGATTGGCCTGTGATTGGCTGCAGCCGTCACTTAGACTGAAACGTCATCCTGGGAAGCCGGACTGGAGACAGAAGCAGGGAGTTCTCGGTAAGTATGAACTTCTATTTTTTTGACAGGTTGCTGTATATTGGGATCGGTAGTCACTGTCCCGGGTGCAGAAACAGTTACTGCCGATCGCTTAACTCTTTCAGCACCCTGGACAGTGACTATTTACAGACGTCTCCTAGCAACGCTCCCGTCATTACGGGAGCACCATTGACTTCCTCAGTCTGGCTGTAGACCTAGAAATACATAGGTCCAGCCAGAATGAAGAAATGTCATGTCCAAAAAGCAAGACGCATCCGCAGTACACATAACATGTGCATGACAGCTGCGGACTTCATTGCGGAATTTAGAATCTCCATTGAAGTCAATGGAGAACTTCCGCAATGAGTCCGCAACCAGTCCGCCACTGCTCCGCAACAGACAGAGTATGCTGCGGACACCAAATTCCGCTCCGCAGCCTATGCTCCGCAGCGGAATTTTCAGCCTCGTCTAAACGAAGCCTACTAAAAAGAAGTGGAAGTCAATGGAGAAACGGCTCCGCTGCGGATTAACGCTGCGGAGTGTCCGCAGCGGAATTCAAGAGCAATTCCGCCACGTGGCGCTTTGCCCTAATACGGCATCCAATAGAACGGCATGATTTTTAACAATTTTTTGGGGAATTTTTTGAGCGAATCTCTTGGCTGCCACCCATCTTTCCCAGAATCAGATAATTGAAACATTACGGATTTGATCCTAGCGCCATGTTCTCACCACCACCTGATAAACTCTGTACTCTCTTTTCTTGGAATCATCCTTTGATTGAAGAAATTAAAATCAGTCCCGGGGGATAGTCCCTTATCCTGGCACAGGCGGGTTCGGCGGATCTATCCTTAGCTCCACTTCTTTAATGAGAACTATAAATAGTCTGAGTCTGCCGGAGGTTCTAATCAGAATCCTTGGAATGCCGCAGTCCGTCACATCTTGTCCTATAGTATAAATAAAATAAGCAGCTCGGGACTTTGGAAAGGTTATGATTGCTAAACAAGTTGTATTACCCGCTGCGAGGCGGGCACAACCGCAGCTGTGAGGGGATTAGCTGCCGTCTGTGTGCCATTTATGCTTTTATAGAGGGGGTCCTTCTTTCCGTTTGTATACTGTTGGCAGATACATGCTGCCCAGTGCCGCCGAACCCTCTGGCGCTGGTAGCTGTTTACATGAGTCGGGAGTTGGCACCGCACCAACAATACCTAAAATACCTCTGAATAGAGCGAGCGAGCGTCCAACCACAGAGGATACGACTAACAATAGACAGAGATTATTGGTTATTTTTAGAGGTGTGTGTGAAGGATCTGCACAATCCGCCGAGGGACGCCGCTTTTGGAGGGAGTCTATAATCTTTGATTGTTCCCTTTATCATATCAGTCCGGTCTGTTCATTCTTCTCATCAAAAGAAAAGGACATAAAAGCCATGACTATCAAATCAAATAATGTAAAAGAAATGGAGACATTTTTTTTAGGCAATAGCTCCACTCTTGTTCACAGGCTGTGTTTGGTATTGCAGTTCAGCCTTGTTTACTTGAACAGGGCACAGCTCATGGAGAAGAGCGGCGCTGTTTCTGGAATAGAAGGAGATTATTTTTCTACCCTCAGATGACCCCCTTAAACTCCTTGGATTTTCCTCTTGTCCTTGTCACTTTGTTTTATTCTTCTGATTTTGGGAAAGCTGGATGACTAGGCATGGACTATATGGTCCTATAAGAGAAGTCACTCAGCTTTTTCAGGCTCATAAATGACAATCAGTCCAATTATGTTTCGAAATTGGAGAGGAGGATTTCTCACAGAACAAACGGGCAGAATTACCTTTTAGGAAATGTTGGGTGATTGGATCTGATGTTTCGGATCAATTCCTAAAAAGTAAAAAATAAATAAATCCATAAATAAAAATTGCAGCTTGTTTTTGTTTTTTCTTTTTGTTGCCTCTTTACACCCTTTTTTTGTGTTTCAATCATTTTTATTGCCATTTTTTTTACATGTGTTTTGTTTTTTTCTTAAATATTTTTTATTTATTTAGTGTTATTTTATAGATTCTTCACTCCTTCCCTTCACTGGATTTTTTGTGAATGATTTTGCTGCCGTGTTTTCAAATTTCTCAAATAAGTAAAAAAAAAAAATAATTATTTTTTTTATTTAAAAATGTTTTTTTTTTTCCAAATTATTATAATCACTTAAAGAAGACCTGTCACCTCTACTGACATGTCTGTTAGGTTATGTTCACACGATTAACAAAATACGTCTGAAAATACGGAGCTGTTTTCAAGGGAAAACAGCTCCTGATTTTCAGATGTTTTTTGAGCAACTCGCATTTTTCACAGAGTTTTTCGTGGCGTTTTCGCAGTGTTTTTTACGGCCGTTTATGGAGCTATTTTCATTGGAGTCTATGAGAAAACGGCTCCTGCACTTCTTTTGACGAGCCGTTATTTTACGCGCCGTATTTTGACAGCGTCGCGTAAAATGACAGCTCGTCTGCACAGAACATCGTAAGACCCATTGCTAGCAATGGGCAGATGTTTGTCGGCGTAATGGAGCCGTCTTTTCAGGCGTAATTCGAGGCGTAAAACGCCTCCATTACGTCTGAAAAGAGGTCGGGTGAACATACCCTGAGGGTATGTTCACACGAGGGCGTCCGTAACGGCTGAAATTACGGGGATGTTTCAGCCTGAAAACATCCCCGTAATTTCAGCCGTAACGGCATGTGCAGGCGCTTGAACGCCGCGTCCATTACAGACGTAATTGGCGCTGCTATTCATTGGAGTCAATGAATAACTGCTCCAATTACGGCCAAAGAAGTGACAGGTCACTTCTTTGGCGCGGGCGTCTATTTACGCGCCGTCATTTGACAGCGGCACGTAAATTACGCCTTGTGTGAACAGACAAACGTCTGCCCAGTGCTTTCAATGGGCAGATGTTTGTCAGCGCTATTGAGGCGCTATTTTCGGACGTAATTCGGGGCAAAAACGCCCGAATTACGTCCGTAATTAGTGCGTGTGAACATACCCTCATTGCTAAAACAGACATGGTTTGCTGACGGATCCTCTTTAAAGGGATCGTACCAATTTAATAGCTGGGATCTAACGAGCCCACTGTTGAGCCTGGTGGTGCCCATTTTGCGCCAGCTACCAATATTGTGCGCCATTTTAAAGGAAATGTTAAAAAGTTAACTTTTTGTCGGAAACAGTGGTGGGGATTCATGGGTTGTGTTTCCCAGGAAGTTGATTGGCGCCCCCTGTATGGCCTAACATGTCTTGCACTGCTCAGATATAAGGGGAGCCATCGTCATTACTGGATTGAAAACATTGAAAAATGTATAAATTTTATTGCCTCAAAAAATCTAAAAACATTTGAGACATTGCGCCCCCCAAACTAGGGAGATCTGGAAATGCTAAATTGTATACAGTGAAATACTGATCAGTGCGGCCGTGTATTTCACTTCCCAGCAGTCGTGTTCGGATGTCTCAACTTAGAAAAATTTGCAATTATCCTTCTTGATATTCGGTTTCTGGCTTTGCTTGTGTTTATTTTTTGAAGTGGATTTATTTCTCTATATTTGCAGCCATAACACAAGCGAAAATCAGTCTAGACCAAATTGTCTCCTTTTTAAAAAAAAATGCAAACTGAGGACTTTATTTTAGCTCTCGCCTGGTACAGAAACCTACCAATAGGGGGCGCTGGTGATGTGAAAATAGCCTGCCCCTAACTTCATGTGTATTTCTATAACCTGGACCTTATGTATATCTCGTTGCAGACACAATGAGGAAACCAATAGCAGATTTTTATTCCATTGCCCCAGGGATGGCCCTGGAGCATTAAAGGTTGTGGGTGTCTTTTACCAACCAATTGAGGCTGGCTTAAGGATCGGCTGATCGCTGTGAAACCCCTTGTGATCAGCTGTTAAACTAAGCAACTCAAAGGCATAATGGGGGGGGGGGGACACGAGACCACCTATCAGATATTCTGGCCATATCCTAGGGATATGCTTTAAAGGACAATTGTTGAAATATTCCTAAAAAGCTGTGGGCCATTACTGGCCATGAGCCCTCAGATATTGCCCTTTGCCCGAATGGTCATTTTGTCCCGGCATCATTCCCTAAAATCAGTTGTTACCTCTAGTTCTTCATTTTATAAAATATCCTATTATCTAGCATACTGCATGTTAAGACATTTAAAGAATTAAAGGGCATCTCCCCTAAAATAAAAACCCAGTACATTTGAAGGGGTTGTCCAGAATCAGAAAAAAAATGTACTTTTTTTTTTTTCAAAAATAGCGCCTCTCTTGCCTATGGGCTGTGTCTGGTATTACAGTTCAACCCCATTCACTTGAATACGGCAATACCAGACACAGCCAATAGACAAGAGTGGCGCTGTTTTTGGAAGAAAAAAAAAAAGCAGATAATTTTTTCAAATCCTGGACAACCAACCAGTCCTTGAGTTGTGCAGAATGACAAGTTAATCTCTGCTAATTCTGAAATACTCAGCTCTGCTACATCTGTACATGACATATACAGTAAGCTGGCAACCAGAAGGATAGCATCATGCGTTGTGCTGAATCTATCTATAAAGCTCATATCAATCTATTTATATCATATGTATATCTATCTATCTATCTATCTATCTATCTATCTATCTATCTATCTATCTATCTATCTATCTATCTATCTATCTATCTATCTATCTCATATCTATAATCTATAATCTTATTATTTAGACAATTAAAAGCAGTGATATAATTGTGATATAATTGTTTTGCCAAATTAATTACCAAATGACAAACTCAGCTCTACTACATCTGTACATACATCATTACATTCCTGCTACCGGCTGACACACTGTAACAAGAGAGCATTAGGGGCTCCATTTGGAATAAGCTGTCCGTACTTTTGCTTTCAGTATCCCCCACATTCCGGGTATGCCCCCGCTGCCCTTGGTACTACGCCACGCACAAGGTTGTCCTCTGCCCCAGGTAGGTGCTGGATTAAACAGGTCTGTAATAGCAGGCAGACAGCAGGGCACCGGTCAGGCACACAGCTTTTTCTGGATTGGAGTTGCCAAGGTGTAATAAGGCACCTCCCTCCATGACACACGCTCAGCCACAACTTCATTTGACTTTCACTGGCCTCCAAGGGCTCGCAGTACACCTTTAAGGAGAGAAATATCTAAAATAGGGGCATGGAAACACTGGGGGTTCAGATGTACCAGCCCTGCTTCTATGGGTAAGTAGCGATGCCCCTTGTTTACTGCATGGATTTATAAATGGTCTTCAATAGTGTGCTATGCCCGGGCATGCTTGTGTTTATTATAGCTCTGCATCTAGAGACTGGCAGCAGACAATCCACACTATAGCGTGGTACAGCGGGCACCATCGCTGCTTTCCGCCAGCTGCAGCTGCCATAGTGTTGTGGGCATTGCACTGGTTAACCTTCTTTTGGCCAGATACATACAAGATCAGTGTGCTGAATGAATTGACCAATTCCCTACAGCACAACAACTACAGATGTAGCAGTGCTGAATTTGTCATTAACGCTTTGTGTCTGTGTGGTTAATACATCATGCAAATTGAGGTTATGCGATTGGTTTACACACAGTCCTATGTGGACCTACAGATAACACATAGTGCTATCAGCATGAGTTGGACCAAACGACAAACTCAACTCTGCTACATCTATAAAGCATGCAATGAGCACTCTATGGTTCATGAACCTGCCTAAAATTGCATACAGTAGTGATCACTGTCTCGGTTAACCCTTTCCTAGCCACACAAGAATAGTAGGCCGCATGGATTAACCATTTCCTTACAGCACAATCACAATAGCACGGTGTAGTATCACCATGTAAGCTATGAATCTGCTTGCAACTATTTGCAACTGTATGGCATAGTGGCAATACATCATTAACCCTATCTGAACCAGCTGTCTGGGCTATAAATGTACATGAAACTGTATAGCGTAGTGATCAATAACGCACCAGTTAACCCTTGTCTAGCCATATATACATTAATAATATTATGCAATTTATACATCCTGGGGGAAAATGATATAGCAGTGGTGGAGTCGTACATGAATGATGTTTGAGAGTAATAAAGTTCATTGTAAACTTATATGTTAACCCTAGGCATGCCTTAGAGAGGAGCAGGCGATGGTCGTATTTCCCTGCCACGATTCTGAGCATCTGTTCATCTAACTAGTTTTATATTTGTGTAACTTAAAATTTTAACCATAATTAACAGATTTTATCAATTTTAATTATTATATTTTGAATTTAAAGGAACACTCCGGATACAACAGTGTGGTATTTATAGTACAGGGTCAAAGGGGGCGGAGCATGACACAGGGATTCTGTCTTTGGCATTATTTTGATCTCTTTGTCAAGCTCCACCCTATCTATCTATCTATCTATCTATCTATCTATCTATCTATCTATCTATCTATCTATCTATCTATCTATCTATCTATCTATCTATCTATCTATCCCATTCATTTGATTATGCCTTAAAGGGTCACTAAACCCCATCTTTATTTTCTAATTGGTGTAGTTGAATGTTATCTATTATTCCCTGTTATCAGCCATTGCAAGCTAAGAAAAGTCTGACTAGTGTTCTGTATTGGGATGACTGACAGCTCAGTGGAGCTTTATACACTGTCGCTCTCATTTTTTCAAGAGTCCAAAGAGACATTTCATTTTGCTTAAACAAGAATCACTTTCACTCTTGGCCTCTCCATTGTTTTCCATTTAAAGGAACAGGTCGCAGTCAGTCGTGTCTATTTTGGGATGACGACCTGTTCTCATGTTGTCCACGTCAAGTACATGTTTACATTGTAGCTGTAGGCTGAGGGTAGATTACACATGACATTGTTTTGTGGCGTTAAGAAAATCTATCTGTGGATGACAAAACGGAAAACGTCATGGTCAATATCAATGCAATATGGTAGAGGTTTTCTATCTATCTATCTATCTATCTATCTATCTATCTATCTATCTATCTATCTATCTATATCTCTCTCTCTAATCTATCATCCTATTTCATTCATTCCATCCTTCCTTCCTTCCTTTCTTCCCTCCTTTCTTTCTTTCTTTCTTTCTTTCTTTCTTTCTTTCTTTCGTTCTTTCTTTCTTTCTTTCTTTCGTTCTTTCTTTCTTTCTTTCGTTCTTTCTTTCTTTCTTTCGTTCTTTCTTTCTTTCTTTCTTTCCTTCCTTCCTCACTGGAATCATCATGCAGTGACGCTGTGTTAGGGTATGTTCACACGGCAGCCTCCGTTACGGCTGAAACTACGGAGCTGTTTTCAGGAGAAAACAGCTCTGTAATTTCAGCCGTAATGGCATGTGCAGGCGCTTTTCGCTGCGTCCATTACGGACGTAATTGGAGCTGTTTTTCCATGGAGTCAATGGAAAACGGCTCCAATTACGTCTCAAGAAGTGACATGCACTTCTTTGACGCGGGCGTCTTTTTTACGCGCCGTCTTTTGACAGCGGCGCGTAAAAAAAATGACCGTCGGCACAGAACATCGTAAAACCCATTCAAATGAATGGGCAGATGTTTGCTGACGCTTTGGAGCCGTATTTTCGGACGTAATTCGGGGCTAAAATGCCCGAATTACGTCCGTCAATAGGGTGTGTGAACCCAGCCTAAGGGGGCACGTGCCCTTCGGGCCACACTGCCACTTGTCACTTTTCTAGGTCTACAAGCTGGAAGCCAGTTTATACCAGTCCATTGGGATCAGCGTGCTTCTGTTTGGCACAGTGAACTTACACACCCCTCACACGCCTCCCTTGCATGTGACACACACCTTCACATGACGCGTGACAGACACACCTATAGACATACGACAGACACAGCTGTAATAATATTGGTTCCCTCTCCCTAAATTCTTACCCCTCCTGATGGATCTGTGGTAGACGGATATAAAGGGATAATGAGATCGCTCTTTTTGGGGCAGCAGCAGGCATCATGATTATCAGTAAAGTCAATTCAGTGAGTTTAAAGGGAGTCCTATGTGAAACTAAAGGTAACACATGATGTTGAGCCAATGGTCAAACTCAGCTCTCCTACCTCTAACAAATTTAGCTCTGCTACATCTGTACATGATCTGGCAAATAACGCTAATATCTGCTTGCTGATGATTGTAATTTTCATTTTTAACATGATGGTGTCACATTTATTGGGACTGGTACATCTCAGCGGAAGGACTAGTAGCACGTCATGAAATAAATGATTTCTTAAAGTACAGTTGAATATTGAGATGCTTCTTAGTACAACTGAATGAGCTCGCAGGCCAACAGATTAATTTTATGCAGGTTATGATTCGTCAAACAGAAAACTTCAGTAAAACAATTTATGACAACATGCCGTCAACATAACAATCGTATGTCGGCTATCTGAACATAATGGCACCAAATACAATACAATACTCGTGTGGAAACATCAGGTACAGGAATAGAAAAAGAGGAGAATGTCGAATCAGCTATTAAAGGGAATGTGTCGTTTAGATGACATCAAGTTATATTTTTTAAAATTTTTGGTGATTTTTTAAAATTTATTTTCTATTTCATTATCTATATTAAAAGATAATCCCAAAATCTTGCAGTGTTCACTCTGGCCACTGAGCCTCATAATTGACTGACCCTTCCTGTTCTGTGAGGGTATGTTCACACGGCCTATTTACGCCTCCAAACATCTGCCCATTGATTGCAATGGAAAAAACGGAGTTCTGTTCCGATGGGCCGTTTTTTTTACGCGACCGTTTTGAAAAACGGACGCGTAAAAAAATGGCCGCGAAACAGAAGTGCAGGACACTTCCTGGAACGTTTTTGGAGCTGTTTTTCATAGACTATTGAAAACAGCTCCAAAAACGGCCGTAAAAAATGCAGTGAAAAAAGCTGCGAAAATCGCGAGTGGCTTAAAAAACGTCTAAAAATCAGGAGCTGTTTTCTCTTGAAAACAGCGCCATATTTTCAGACGTTTTTGACTCCGCGTTTGAACATACCCTGAAGATCACTTCTCGGCAGTCATCTCATTATCTTCACAGGCAAGATTACACTGACAGGTAACACTCCTATTTAGATAACACAGGATCCACCATTTATAATAGTCTGATCCTTCCTGTTCCGTAGAGATCACTTCCCAGCAGTCCTCTCATTATCATCACAAGCAGGATTAGGCTTCGTTCACATCTGCGTTAGGGCTCTGTTCATGGGTTCCGTCTAAGCTTTCTGTCAGGGGAACCCATGAATGGAACCCCGACTGAAACAAACGGAGACCATAGGTTTCCATTTGCATCACCATTAATTTCAATGGTGATGGATACGGTGCATATGATTTTCCATTTGTCACCGTTGTGAAAGGGTTTTGACGGAATCAATACCGTAGTCGACTGCGCTATTCATTCTGTCAAAACAACGGAACCCTTACACAACGGGGACAAACGGAAACCATTTGCACTGGATCCTTCACCATTGAAATCAATGGTCATGCAAACGGAAACCTATAGTTTTTGGTTGCTTCAGTCAGGGTTCTGTTCATGGGTTCCCCTGACGGAAAGCTCCAACGGAACCCATGAACGGAGTCCTGACGCAGATGTGAACGAAGCCGTACAATGACAGGTAACACCTATATATAATAACACAGGATCCACCATTGACAATAGACAATGTACACAGCTCCTCTCCTTCCCCTCCCTGCACAATGACCTCTGGACAGGTCACAGAACATGCCTACAAAACTCCCATAGAAGTCAATGGGTCAGCTCCAGACTATTGTTGCCTATGGTCCAATGCTGTTAACAGAAGCTCAGGCAAGATGGCTGCCCCCATAATCATGTAAAGAAAATAGAATTAAAAAAATCTACAATAAAAAAGTACTAAAAGATTAGAAAAAAATATTATGTTTCACTATATGGTTTTAAATAGTGGATTAATTATAGGTGATACATTCCCTTTGAAAGGAAACAGTCTGTATCTTCTTTCCAAGTTCATGGAAGGGGGTGGGGTGTTTGGAAACCATCATTTACCCAGAGAGCGTTTCTCTCTGGAGTCTCTTTTACGTAATTGCATTAAAGTGACAGCCCATTGATTCCAATGGGCATCATGTAATGCCTTAATTCCCCTGCGGTGGCACTGCAGAACAATTGAACAGTTATTGCTGTGCACCTCACAAATTGTAGCTGATCGCTCGGGGTCGCAGCAAAGAGATATTCTATAACTAGCTTATTTTCCTATCATTAGTTTATATTCGGTCAGTACTTTAAAGTTACAAACCATCTTTAAGAATTACTTCAATGTCTCATGACAACACTTCCTGCTCCTGTGTTCTGGCAGCTCTGTGTTATTATAGGTCACTTGGTCTCATAACAACCAGTCAAGTCTCTTCTTTTGTTCTCTTAGGGTATGTGCACACACACTAATTACGTCCGTAATTGACGGACGTATTTCGGCCGCAAGTCCCGGACCGAACACAGTGCAGGGAGCCGGGCTCCTAGCATCATACTTATGTACGATGCTAGGAGTCCCTGCCTCGCTGCAGGACAACTGTCCCGTACTGAAAACATGATTACACTACAGGACAGTTGTCTGGCAGCGAGGCAGGGACTCCTAGTGTTGTACATAACTATGATGCTAGGAGCCCGGCTCCCTGCACTGTGTTCGGGCCGGGATTAGAGGCCGAAATACGTTCCGTCCATTACGGACGTAATGTGCTCGTGTGAACCCAGGCTGGGTTCACATGGAGTTTTTTTGACAAGTTTTTGCAGCGGAAACCGCGCCGCAAAACGCGCCAAAAAAACCGGCCGAAAATGCCTCCCATTGATTTCAATGGGAGGCGGAGGCGTTTTTTTCCCGCGAGCGGTAAAACCGGCTTGCGGGAAAAAGAAGGGACATGCAGCATCTTTGGGCGTTTACGCCTCTGACCTCCCATGGACATCAATGGGAGGCAGAGAAAGCGTATTTCGCGGCGTACAGGCAGAGGAAAACCTGCCTCAAAATTCCAAACGGAATAGACTTCTATTGGCCACGGCTACCTTCCTGTTTTCTTACGGGAAGGTGCCCGTACCTTGGAAAAAGATAGAACATGTTCTATTTTTTTATTTTATGGGGCAAGCTACTATACTTTATAATGGGAGCACGCGCGGAAAAACGTCCGGCTGCCCGTGGCCGGCCGTGCCCGGCCATGCCCGTAATTACGAGTCGGAATTACGGGCACGGTCGTGTGCATGGGGCCTTACAATGATAACTCTGAACTATCAGAGAACAATACCAGGGAGTGTTGTCACAAGTTTTTCAAATCTGGGAATTTTTTTGGTGCAAATATTTATTCTTCGTTTTCCTTATGTCGTGCATTCCACACCAAAGTTAAACCAAAGGAATCAATACTTTTCTTTTTTTATTGTCCCGGCACAAAAATACTAGCGCCTAGGCAATTGTGATCTTTATTAATAATTTTGATGTGTTTTCTCTATATAAAATATGTTGTTACTTTTGTAAATACATTATATTACTTATCTCTTATTAATACAGAGTTACAGTCTATATTATACTCCAGAGCTGTATTCACAATTCTGCTGGTTGATATTAGAAACTGTCAACAAACTTGTTGTCAGACACACCCCTAACAGCTAATATATGGCAGTGGGACAGTTAGTTTACTCTATAGTAGATTACTATACAGTGCCTTGTGTACAGACCATGCTCCTAAAAGGCAGAGCAAGCAGGAAGGAATGCTGGGAGATTTCAGCTCTGAAGCCTGTAGAATTGTGTATGCTGCACTGAACTATTATACAGGCTGTTACTATGGGCACCAAGGTCAGTTATTGTGTAAAACAATTTTGATAAATGAGGCCCAATGAGTTAAAGGAGAAATCTAACATGGGGAATTCCCCTGCTGTCCCAATCCCCATTCTTATTATTAAAAAAATATGATGGCCAATAGCCATGCGTTTTTTTTTTTGGTCGACCAGGGACCAGTATTGAAACGCTTGGCACCACAATCACTTCTCTTTCGTTGTGACACTGCACCATGGTTTCTATATTGCGCGCCTCCTGTGGCGTTTGGTGCTTAGCTTCACTTTACATATAGCACATTTTGACAAAACATTTGTAGGTTTACCCCCAAGACTGTGGAAATGTACAGATAATTTATGATTTCCCCTTAAGTTGTCCAAAATAATAAACTCCGGTCTGTTTCTTTGACAAATCCAGCTCTGCTGTTCCTTCAATCAAGTGATTTATTTAATATTGTATGTAGGGGGGAGGTTATTATTATACAAACATGGTAAAACAAATAATTTAACTGAGGTCACTCGACATCAAAAAGACTTAGGCGTAGGCGTGGTAGGGGTCACTACTGGCTGCCACGATGTCCTTTGATATGGGCAAATGTTGACGTCAAAACTCTTTTATCAGCACAGGGGAGTTCAAAATAGTGGAAAAATGTCACATATTGTGAAACATGTTATGTCAGGGTAAATTATGTAATACAGTTTACAGATACTCTTTTTGTATCGGTATATTACTAACTGTAGTGTGTTCAGGACCCTCATCTAGTAGCGAGTGTCTCTTGCCCTGGAGGACTCAGCATGTCTACGCATTACACACACAATCCACTGATTTCAATAGGAAATATGCAATACTTAATTTCTCCTGTGGTGGCGCTGTAGGGAAATTCAACACTTGCTGCCGAGATCCCCCACAGATCACAGCTGATTGTCTGGGGCACCTTCAAACAAAAAAGGTGTTTTTCAAAAAGGACAACCTCTCTTAGCATTTTCAGGCATCTATAGAAATCTATGGATGACCATGTCCTCATGTTTGGCTTTCTCTATGGCAGAAAACAAGTTTTTACTTTCATATCTTTTGTCTCATTGGATGTTATTGATGGGGGATCTGGGCAGGGTTCTCTGTGATCAGCTGGTCTGGGGGGGTGAAGCATCTTATTGAATAAATGTTATGTTGCCACCCGGTCTCCGAGCATTCAAGCAGATCAACCTGTATAGTTTTAATGCAGGAGGAGATCGTATTAATTATTTACTAAAAGATCATGAACAAGCTCCGTCAGGTCTGGAAATGTAAGACCTGCATTGGAATAAATTATAATGGAGAATGACTTTGTTATTTTAAATCTTGCCCCCTCTACCACCCAACAGAAGTATAGAAAAAAATGGACTCCCTGTAGCATACCTACCAACATTTGCATCCCCATTCGTGGGACACTTTTAAATCAAGCCACCAATCCGCCCGTAAAAGTTCACAAAACAGACACTTTTATGCAAATTTGCAGAAGCCCACCCATTTAGTGGCCCGTTTCGTAGGACAATCCCACAAAAAAAAAGGGTACATCTGGGAGGTAAGTCTGTCGAATCCTTGCTCCAGCTCTGGAAACACGCAGCTAAGCGCTGGGCTATGAATCGCTGGTCTTATATTTACTATCAGATTCGCAGATGCCAAAGGAGCGTGGCATACTTAACAACAAAAAAATCCCCCAAATTGGGGCATTTTAAGGGCCCCAACACGACTTTGAACGCCCACTTTTACATAAATTTGCATAAACTCTTCACCTTTTTGTGACCCGGTTCAAGGGATTGTCCTGCTAAAATCGGGACTGTTGGTAAGTATAGCACGTTGATTGAGTGGTGCCACTTACTGGTCCACCAGGGAAAAGAAGGGATAGTGGTGCTTATCAAAATGTGCCACCATTGCTTCCCCTGTAGAGCCAGTGAAATGCACTCCGCGGCGAGGCATTAAAAAAATGACACATGACGGAATCTGACGGACTCTCTAATAAATAATTGCAGTGCTGGAGTTACCCTTTAACTTTTCCACTATAATTAGTGATATTTCGGAAAACATTTTAGTACTTCCATATAGTAACATAGCTGTGAGGCCTCCTGTATACAGTGCCATGTCACCGCTATATATACAGGTGATAATAAATAGGTAAAACCTCATCACATTTGTGATTTTGCATTAAAGTTTTTTCAAAAACATATAGAAAATTTTTACTTTATTAAACATATTATTATATTAACAAAAAATTGATGGACCCTTTTCAATTCAATAAATTGCAGCCGCAAAAATGCCAGACCTTGGCTATAACACAACGGGATTACGACTAGTTTGAGATGCTGTATCTTCTCGTGGTCGGTAATATGGAGGAGGTCACATCTTGCTGGTTTCACATTTTTGAAAGTCCTTCTATGAGCCCCCCAAAAACTTCGGTCTACCGGTGGATGGGGACTGTGCCTTTAAATACTGCTCAGTTAAAGTGACTTTTAATCTGGGAATATAAAGCCAGTGACACAAGTCTTCTAACTTATGTGACAGAGCAAAATGATTGAGTTTAAGGCTGTGTCCTTGGCAGGAGAATATTTAACGTGGTGCCAAGTATTTTTTCCATTTCAAGCTATGCCAACCAGTAGGATTGCTAAATGTAATGCCTTCACATCCCACAATCAATTATT
The DNA here is from genome assembly GCF_050947455.1 of Rhinoderma darwinii. Lineage (NCBI taxonomy): Eukaryota > Metazoa > Chordata > Amphibia > Anura > Rhinodermatidae > Rhinoderma > Rhinoderma darwinii. The sequence continues at coordinate 130,224,209 of NC_134693.1, forward strand.
AAGTCCAGGAATGTAGCACAAACAACTTCAGTTATCTTTTCTCTAGGTCAAATGTAATATTATTTTATCATATATATAGTTTTATGGTTAAAAATTACGATTTATTAGATAACGTGAAATTTATTTAAAAAAACTACTATAAGCAGTACAGTCTATGTGAACTAAGGGAAATAAGTAAATATATATATATATATATATACTGGAATGAATATTTTGACCCATTCATTATTGGCTATATACACCTTTGCACTGATTATTATATTTTTAATTGTTTGTGTTAGGGATCTGCCAGGTACTTCATCTAGCTATACTCCTGGGATTAATCAATCCACACCTGAGGCCAGACCTGCTCGACTGACACCATCTCCCACCAACCAGGGTGGCAGGCTCAGGAGTGGGAGAGCCTATCGCGGCCTGGTCTCTCGGAGTTAGCTCCGCCCCCTGCCCTTTATTACCTGCCCTGTGCTCTCCCTCAGTGCTTGTAATTCTTTTGGATTCCTGGCCCCACTGCTGCTTGCTCCAGCCTGCTTCTGCCGTGCTTCTGCCTTGCTGCAGTTCTGCTTGACCTGCTTGCTTGCCCTGGCTTGCTTCTGTCTCCGTGCCTGCTCGGGTGTACTCACTTCGTCCTGGTCCTGACTGTTCGTTCGCCGCCCCGTTTCCTCGTGGCGTTCTGTGGCTACTGCCCCTTCCCTTGCGTGTTCCCTGTTTGTCTTCCTGTGCACTTAGCCAGCGTAGGGACCGCCGCCCAGTTGTACCTCGTCGCCTAGGGCGGGTCGTTGCAAGTAGGCAGGGACAGGGCGGTGGGTAGATTAGGGCTCACTTTCCCTTCACCTCCTTCCTGCCATTACATAATTACAAGCCCTTACCTAGTCTACCATTTCTCCTACGCTGACGCTATCATGGACCCCCTTGAGACCCTGACCCAGCAGATGCAGGGCCTCTCCCTACAGGTCCAGGCCCTGGCCCAAAGGGTCAATCAGGGTGACGCTGCTTTAGTAGTACCCCTCACCTCACCTCTAGAACCCGACCTCAAGTTACCTGACCGGTTTTCAGGGGACCGTAAGACGTTTCTCTCCTTCCGGGAGAGTTGCAGACTGTATTTCCGCCTAAAGCCCCACTCCTCAGGTTCCGAGAACCAGCGGGTGGGTATCATCATATCCCGACTCCAGGAAGGGCCCCAAGAGTGGGCCTTCTCCTTGGCTCCTGACGCCCCTGAACTTTCCTCTGTTGATCGTTTTTTCTCTGCCCTCGGACTCATTTACGACGAGACTGACAGGACTGCTTTAGCCGAGAGTCAGCTGGTGACCTTACGTCAGGGTAGGAGACCGGTTGAGGAATACTGTTCTGATTTTAGGAAGTGGTGCGTAGCTTCTCAGTGGAACGATCCGGCCCTAAGGTGCCAGTTTAGGTTAGGATTATCTGACGCCCTGAAGGATCTGCTGGTTAGCTACCCCTCGCCTGACTCCCTTGACCAGGTTATGGCCCTAGCAGTACGACTTGACCGACGTCTCAGGGAACGTCAGCTAGAACGCTTCAGTGTGCTCCCCTCTGACTTTTCTGCGATTCCCCCCGAGGTCCCGTCTCCTCTCCCCTCCACGGAGGACTCGGAGGTACCTATGCAACTCGGGGCCTCCATGTCCCCTCGACAACGTAGAGAGTTTCGCAGAATGAATGGTCTCTGCTTCTACTGTGGGGACGACAAGCATCTACTGAACACCTGTCCCAGGCGCAAAGAATAAGAAGCCGGAAAACTTCCGCGCCTAAGTGATCATCGGGGAGGTCACTTGGGCGCACAGGTATTTCCCGTTAATGTGAAACGCAATAAAATTTTGCTTCCCTTTCAGGTCTCGTTTGCTGGCCGGTCTGCCACGGGCAGTGCTTTCGTGGATTCTGGCTCATCTGCTAATATCATGTCTGTGGATTTTGCTATGTCTCTAAAGATGCCTTGTATTGATTTACCTTATCCCATCCCTGTAGTAGGAATCGACTCAACCCCCCTTGCTAATGGTTATTTTACTCAGCATACTCCTGTTTTTGAACTCCTGGTTGGCTCCATGCATTTGGAGCAGTGCTCTGTACTGGTGATGCAGGGATTATCGTCTGATCTGGTATTAGGTCTTCCCTGGTTGCAGTTGCATAATCCCACATTTGATTGGAATACTGGGGATCTCACCAAATGGGGTAATGAATGTCTTATGTCATGTCTTTCTGTTAACTCTATTTCTCCCCGGGAGGAGGTAAACTCGCTTCCTGAGTTTGTTCAGGACTTCGCCGATGTGTTTTCTAAGGAGGCCTCCGAGGTGTTGCCCCCCCATAGAGATTACGATTGCGCTATCGATTTGGTGCCTGGTGCCAAGCTTCCTAAGGGTAGGATATTTAATCTTTCATGTCCTGAACGTGAAGCGATGAGGGTGTATATCCAAGAATGCCTGGCCAAGGGTTTCATTCGCCCCTCGACTTCTCCTGTAGGTGTTGGCTTCTTCTTCGTGGGGAAGAAGGATGGTGGTCTTAGGCCGTGCATTGATTATCGTAACCTGAATAAGGTCACCGTAAGGAACCAGTACCCACTTCCTTTGATTCCGGATCTTTTTAATCAGGTTCAGGGAGCCCAATGGTTTTCTAAGTTCGATCTACGGGGGGCATATAACCTTATCCGCATCAAAGAGGGGGATGAGTGGAAAACTGCGTTCAACACACCCGAGGGTCATTTCGAATACCTGGTCATGCCCTTTGGGTTGTGTAATGCCCCTGCTGTCTTCCAGAATTTTATTAATGAAATCCTGAGAGAGTACCTGGGTAATTTTCTTGTTGTGTACCTTGATGACATACTGGTCTTTTCCAAGGACTGGTCCTCCCACGTGGAGCATGTCAGGAAGGTGCTCCAGGTCCTTCGGGAGAATAATCTGTTTGCTAAGACTGAAAAATGTGTCTTTGGGGTACAGGAGATACCATTTTTAGGGCAAATCCTCACTCCTCATGAATTCCGCATGGACCCTGCCAAGGTTCAAGCTGTGGCGGAATGGGTCCAACCTGCCTCCCTTAAGGCGTTACAGTGTTTTTTAGGGTTCGCCAACTATTACAGTAGATTTATTGCCAACTTCTCGGTCGTCGCTAAGCCTCTTACGGACCTTACCCGCAAGGGTGCCGATGTCCTCCATTGGCCCCCTGAGGCCGTCCAGGCCTTTGAGACTCTCAAGAAGTGCTTTATCTCGGCCCCCGTGCTGATTCAGCCCAACCAAGAGGAGCCATTTATTGTGGAGGTTGACGCTTCCGAGGTGGGAGTGGGGGCCGTCTTGTCCCAGGGTACCAGCTCCCTCACCCATCTCCGCCCCTGTGCTTACTTCTCTAGGAAGTTTTCGCCCACGGAGAGTAACTATGATATTGGTAACCGCGAACTTCTAGCCATTAAATGGGCTTTTGAGGAGTGGCGGCACTTCCTGGAGGGGGCCAGACACCAGGTAACGGTCCTTACGGATCACAAGAATCTGGTTTTCCTAGAATCGGCCCGGAGGCTTAATCCTAGACAAGCTCGGTGGGCACTATTCTTTACCAGATTTAATTTCTTGGTTACCTATAGGGCTGGGTCCAAGAATATTAAGGCTGACGCTCTGTCACGTAGTTTCATGGCCAATCCTCCTTCCGAGAAGGATCCCGCTTGTATTTTACCCCCTGGTATAATCGTCTCTGCCACGGATTCTGATTTAGCTTCTGATATCGCGGCTGATCAGGGTGCAGCTCCCGGGAACGTCCCTGGGGACAAACTGTTTGTTCCCCTGCAATACCGGCTGAGGGTACTCAGGGAAAACCATGACTCCGCTCTATCTGGTCATCCTGGCATCTTGGGCACCAAACACCTCATTACCAGAAACTATTGGTGGCCTGGGTTGCCTAAAGATGTTAGGGCTTACGTCGCCGCTTGTGAGGTTTGCGCTAGGTCCAAAACCCCTAGGTCCCGACCTGCGGGCCTACTACGTTCCTTGCCCATTCCCCAGAGACCTTGGACCCATATCTCCATGGATTTTATCACCGATTTGCCTCCATCTCAGGGCAAGTCGGTGGTGTGGGTGGTAGTCGACCGCTTCAGCAAGATGTGCCACTTTGTGCCCCTTAAGAAGCTACCTAACGCCAAGACGTTAGCTTCTTTGTTTGTGAAACACATCCTGCGTCTCCATGGGGCCCCAGTCAATATCGTTTCTGACAGAGGGGTACAATTTGTTTCCTTATTTTGGAGAGCTTTTTGTAAAAAGTTGGAGATTGATCTGTCCTTCTCCTCCGCCTTCCATCCCGAAACTAATGGCCAAACGGAAAGGACCAACCAATCCCTGGAACAATATTTAAGGTGTTTCATCTCTGTCAATTCGATTGGGTCTCATTCCTTCCCCTTGCTGAATTTTCCCTGAATAACCGGGTCAGTAACTCGTCAGGGGTCTCCCCGTTTTTCTGTAATTTCGGGTTTAACCCAAGGTTCTCCTCCGTCTCCCCTAGTTGTTCCAATAATCCTGAGGTAGAGGAGGTTCATCGGGAACTGTGCACTGTCTGGGCCCAGGTTCAGAAGAACCTAGAGGCGTCCCAGAGCGCACAAAAGATTCAGGCGGATAGTAGACGTTCTGCTAACCCCCGGTTTGTCGTCGGGGATTTGGTCTGGTTGTCGTCCAGGAACTTGCGCCTTAAGGTCCCGTCCAGGAAGTTTGCTCCCCGATTTATTGGACCTTATAAGATCATTGAAGTCCTCAACCCTGTATCCTTCCGTCTGGAGCTCCCCCCATCCTTTCGCATACATGACGTCTTCCATGCCTCCCTCCTTAAACGCTGCTCCCCGTCCTGGTCCCCCTCGAGGATACCTCCTGTTCCCGTTCTCACCCCTGAGGGGGTGGAATTCGAGGTGGCCAAGATTATGGACAGTAGGATGGTCCAGGGCTCCCTCCAGTACCTGGTCCATTGGAGAGGATACGGGCCGGAGGAGAGGACTTGGGTACCTGCCCGTGATGTTCACGCTGGGGTATTGATCAGGAGGTTCCACCTCCTCTTCCCCACTAAACCGGGTCCCCTTAGTAAGGGTCCGGTGGCCCCTCATAAAAGGGGGAGTACTGTTAGGGATCTGCCAGGTACTTCATCTAGCTATACTCCTGGGATTAATCAATCCACACCTGAGGCCAGACCTGCTCGACTGACACCATCTCCCACCAACCAGGGTGGCAGGCTCAGGAGTGGGAGAGCCTATCGCGGCCTGGTCTCTCGGAGTTAGCTCCGCCCCCTGCCCTTTATTACCTGCCCTGTGCTCTCCCTCAGTGCTTGTAATTCTTTTGGATTCCTGGCCCCACTGCTGCTTGCTCCAGCCTGCTTCTGCCGTGCTTCTGCCTTGCTGCAGTTCTGCTTGACCTGCTTGCTTGCCCTGGCTTGCTTCTGTCTCCGTGCCTGCTCGGGTGTACTCACTTCGTCCTGGTCCTGACTGTTAGTTCGCCGCCCCGTTTCCTCGTGGCGTTCTGTGGCTACTGCCCCTTCCCTTGCGTGTTCCCTGTTTGTCTTCCTGTGCACTTAGCCAGCGTAGGGACCGCCGCCCAGTTGTACCTCGTCGCCTAGGGCGGGTCGTTGCAAGTAGGCAGGGACAGGGCGGTGGGTAGATTAGGGCTCACTTTCCCTTCACCTCCTTCCTGCCATTACAGTTTGATTAAAAGCAACTTTCTAAATAGTCTTTGTGAAAAATGTCCTACCATTTTGCTGCTGTAGAGTCTTTGCAACTCCTATACATAGCTGGCTGTCCTGCTGATTCTGACCTAGATCTGACATTACACTGCTCTTCTACAGATCAGAGTGTGGAGAGGAAGGAAAACATCCAAGTCTTTAGGGGAGGCACATCACACATGCTAGAAGTGTCAAATAAGATACAAGATAGTGAGGAGGAGAGCAGACTCGGCAGGGCATATAGATCATGCAGCACTCACAGACACTCTGTAGGGGGAGAAAGGGGGAATAACACACTCCACAGCATCAGTGTATGTCAGCACAAAAGAGAGGAGATCCTTCATGGGCTGTGGAAGGTGAAAGCAGTAGTGGAATAAAGCTGTGCTAATATAGGAGAGCTAGTGGAGGCAGCAGCAGCCTGGCTTCATGGACCTCACATCCAGCATGTATTACTGGGAGGGACACCTCCACATGAAAAAGATGTCCATAACCTTTACTGATTGTAATGGGGTCCCCATAACCCCTTACAATATGACCATGTGAAAATGTCTACTTACCCCTTTTTACGTCTTTTCCCATTACTTATATTCCAAGGCAGGTTCCTTCCTTCTTTGTCTAGTATTGTTGCTTGGAGTGAGGTTGTCATGCTACGTAAATGGGGATAGGGTCAGTTGTCCCTAGGGTTCCCTCTACAGGGACCATGAGGCAGTCAAAGGGATCAATCTATGGCATAGCATGGCTGCCTCTTTGGTATGTATGCTCTTGATTATTCATTAAAGGGGTTATCCGCTTTGGATAATCTCCTTTAGTTAGAAGGTTCACCCAACGATAAGCTGATCACCCACTGCTGGGACCCCAGTGATCAGCTGTAATCTATCAGCAAGTGTTCAATTCCCCTGTAGCCCCACCACTGGAGAAATGAAGCATTACACTGTCCTCGTTGAAATCAAAGCGAGCAACACTGTTTGTGGCCATTTTCTATTCCAGCTAATAGATGAAGGTCCTAATTGTACCCCCCACCCTTTTAACTTAGAATTCCCAAACATAGAATTTAGGAATGGGTTTTCAAAAGTAGACAATCCCTTTAAGAATCAGTTACACTTTGGGTAAACAGCCCATTCCATGCTACATGTTCAGATTTATATTGTTGCACCTATATTTGAGTTATACCTGACAATTCTGTGCCTCTGTGTAAGACCTCCAAGTCCCGTCTGCCAATATTGGCTTTATATAGTGCCATAAATCACAGACGAGTGGAGAGGACAGCGTGTTCTGAAGTCATCATGTCCGTCACTGTGGTCTATTCTGTAATCTCCTCTTTCCAAGAAATGTAAAAATAATCTGTGACAGCATAAAATTATAGGATTTATACCGTAAACAGATCAGTTATGAAACGTTGCGAAGGGGCTGTGGACTTCTTTCCTACCAGTAGGTGGCAGTGCAGTTACACATTCATAAATAGTCACTTTTTTAAGGGGAACATTGATTGACCTCTAGTCCCTATAACAGACAAGAGGGGGAAATGTCCTAAAATCAAAATTTGTACAATTTCTGCTGTTTGCTGCTCATTATGACACTTTTTTCTCGACATCCTGCAGAACAGGGACATTGCAAACATTGATGATTATGTAAATATTTGCGACCACAGTCATAGCCTTACATTTAGAATTAACAGTCAGAGGCTGTATAGGAACAGTTCATGAAACGCGCCCTTATTTCTAGCAAAAAAAACTGTTCTCTTTTATGTGTTTTTATATACTGTTTATACACACTATATGGACAATAGTATTGGGACACCTACACATTACACCTACAGGAGCTTTTATGACATCCCATTCTAGATCCATAGACATTAATATGTAGTTGGCCCATCTTTGCAGCTAAAATATCTTCCACTCGTCTGGTAAGACTTTCTACAACACTCTGGAGTTTGTCTGTAAGAAATTTTTACCATTCACCCAAAAGACCATATTGATGTTGGAGGAGGGGGCCTGGCTGACAATCTCTGTCCTAGCTCATCCCAAAGGTGTTGGATGGGGTTGAGGTCAGGTCTCTGTGCGGAGAGTCAAGTTCTACACCAAACTCCCCAAACTATGTCTTTATGGACCTTGTGCACTGGCGCAGTGATGCTGGAGCAGAAAAGGCCGAACCCCAAACTAACACAAAGTGGGAAGCTACAATTGTCCAGAATGTCTTGTGGGCTGAAGAATTAAGATTTATTTTCACTGGAACGAAGGGCCGACCCCTGAAAAACAACCCTATAACATTACCCCTCCTCCACCAAACTTTACAGTTGGCATCCGCCAAACACCTCGTCCATCAGACTGCCAGATAGAGAAGCGTGGAGGCGGCTTTACACCCCTCCATCTGACGCTTGGCATTGTGCTTGGTGATGTAAGGCTGGCATGCAGCTGTTCGGCCACGGAAACCCATGTCATGAAGCTCCTGGGCGCAGTTTTCGTGCGGATGTTAATGCCAGAGGAGGTTTGGACTCTGCAGTTATTGGGTCAGCAGAGCGTTGGTGACTTTTATTCACTATGCGCCTCAGCACTCGGCGCACCCGTTCTGTAACTTTACGTGGTCTCCACTTCGTGGCTGAGTTGCTGTGGTTCCTAAACGCTCCCACTTTACAATAATATCACTCACAGGTGATGGTGGAATATCTAGGAGGGAAGAAATTTCAGGAACTGACTTCTTACAATGGCGGTGTCCTATTACAGGACCGCGCTGGGATTCAGCGATCTCTTTACAACGACCCATTCCATCACAAATGTCTGTAGAGGCGACTGCATGGCGAGTGCTGGATTTTATACGTCTGTGGTAATGGGACTGAATTACACACCTGAATTCAATGATTAAGAGGTCCCGATACTTTTTTCCATATAGTGTATTATTCTATGACCATCCAATAATCCAGCACATTTGATAATCTGGCGTCTACCGTGTTCCATTATAGGTAGCCATTGAAATTAAGAAGCAAAAATAGGTCTTTTTACATATAACAAAATCCATCCAAACTCCCCTAAAGAAGTCGCCTCATAACGGACTGTAGGAATGGAAGCTAAAGCCTCCTATAGGGATATTAACCCCAATTTACCCCCCGATATATGTTTAGTTATGGCTTGTATAATCAAGGACGTATCTAGTGTGTATATATATATATATATATATATATATATATATATATATATATAGTCTGTTTTATCACTAGACCTCACACTCTGAGCATTTATTTAGGATTTCATATGGTTGAACATTAAATAGACTAAAGGAGAATTCAATGTAAATAAAATATTTTGCCGGACCATTCCCTATAGGAAGAGACTATGGTCCTGTCAGTGGTGTAGCTGTTAATGGGTGCAAAGGTTGTAATCGCACTTAGGCCCTGGTTGGAGCCTGTGGGGGGCCTAAAGGCCGTTCTGCCACATAAAACCGCAGCAGTACTATAAGTGACCACCGGGGGCACTGCTAGAGATTCTACATTGGCATCCAGAAGCTCTTTGACTAATAATGTGCTATTGGAATTAGAACTTTTTATAGACTTTGCTAAAAGTTGGCAAACTCATGTGATTTTTTAACAGTAATGGGTAAATCTTCCATGACAAGGGTCGCCTTCCATTAGAACCCACAGACATGATATAATTCATTCCAATTTTGCTTGTACTCCTTAATTTGCATAATTTATGCTGTATATGTACATATGCATCCGACAACTCCTTGGACAAACATGGGTTATGTCATATCCACCCTGAAACCGCATATACCGTTTTTTGGCTGTGACCAATAGAGAAGATGTTTTCTGCGCTGTACCTCACACCACGTGAATATTTAGCGTGCGTTGTGTTTACATAAGATTGTCCACCCCTCTACCAAAAATAACGGAAACCTGCCTCTGGCCACAACAGCTGCCGAAAGATGCAAATCGTAAAATCACGTTCGTCACAAGAGAATTTTTTTCCATCCAGAAGTAAATACTTTCTTTCATACTTTCATAGTCAATGACTTCTTATAGTTGATTTATACCAGGCATGATAAGGTTTGTGATTGTTTTGCAGATTCCTGGAATTCTGCCTTCTATTGATCACGTCATATTACGTTATTGGTTTCTTTTGAATTTTTGAATACATTTCATCTATAAGAATGCTGGCAATTTGCAACTTTTTATTTACCATGGGTCTTTTTTTTTTCTTACTAAATTAAAAACGATAGTATTTAAATAGATATGTCTGTGAAGCTTTCTTGATCTCGATCTAGGGTAGCAGGCAGAGCCAGATTAGAGGGAGGGCACAAGGGGCATGTGGCCGCGGTCCACCATCAGTTTGAGGAATTAGGAGACCTCCACCACCCGCTCTCCACGCCGAGGCCAGTTCTTCCGATCCACCACGCCAAGCATTTTTTTAGTTACACCCCTGGCAGTTGCTATTTATATGGAAAGTATATATACTGCTCACATTTGGGACCCCCACCTTTTAGGAAAATGGCGGTCCCCTAATGGTTTTTCAACGATCCTATTCAGTCAAGAAGGATTGAAGTCTAAGGTTGCTGGCTCGGCAGTCTCCATACTTCCCATACACTTCAGTGAAGTGGGTCATGCACATGCGTGGCCACCTCTCCTATGTATGGCTGCTTTAGAGGGTCCGCTGGGGTCTGGGTCTAAGAAGTGGGATTGGGTACCCCTGCCAACCTTAATCCAGCCCTGGTAGCAGATACCTACCAAGGCATATGGAAAGAGGTTAGCCTGGAAAGGAGTTGTCCATTCATAATGACACTGTCTGTGTTCAATGTAATGGCTGCCATTAGTGGTTGTCACCTAATATAGTAAAAATTTGGAATTATAGTTCCATTTCTTGATTTAGGAGGGACATTTTTTTTCTTACATTTCTTTTCTTCAGGCTTCCAGTTAGATTTATTTCTATTGAGACCAAAGTAGGAGAAGAAGTTAGCTACTTCCTCTCCTACTGATGTCAATATAAGAATGACACTTACCAGCACTGAGAATTTTTTCCACGTAAATAAAAGGAGTCTTTTATATAGATTTGTCTTTTTAAACAGTGTCATGTCATACATTTCAGGAAAGGGGGTGATAACACTCATATATCTGTCTACTTGAAAGCCATGCCCCTTATAACAACACTAACAACAAAAAGGCCTTCATAAAAATGTCCGTCACTAATACTATTTGTGAAACGAATGCCGTTATCTTACTGCCCGTTATCTAGGAGCATCTCAGGGCAGCTTCACGCATCATACAGAGATATATTATCCTTACCTAGACAAAACAGCTTTTGTGCTGAATATCGTACCCAAAATCTTCATCAACATTGAACACAGTTCTTATAACTAGAACTGATTACCATTACAAACATACCAGAATAAGGTCACTCAATCGGTCAATTTAATGCTGCATTCAGCAACATTTTACAAATCCAGATTTCCTCGAACTCACTCATGTCTAGTCAGATAACAATATTTTTATTGTAATAACGGAGCTGACTTATCAGTTTAAAAAAACAAATCGGGCGCCATCATCAAAAATGAAATCAAATTATCTGCTTATGGGCCACAGACTATAGTCACGGTGAAGTAGCCCTGTTAGTGGTAGAACGGGGAAGACATTGGGTTTTAGAATAATTGAAGGAGCCAAATGCTAAATTTGAATTCACTTCCATGACTATGGGGCAGAATGAAAGAACATCAGGAATTTTTTATTTAGGCAAATCTATATAGGGTTAGGGTTGGAGTAGGGTGAGGGTTGGTCAGGTAGAGTCAAAAGGGAGAATAATATCATTCAAATTTTCTGTTGTGGACAAACTCTAATTGATTTAAGATAACCTCCTTTGTCAGCTTCACCTTGACGTTGAGCTGAAAACTGGGAGTCAAACCCTCAGTAATCAGCTGTTATCACTGGAGGAGGCAGCTGGCATGTCTATAATCCCACATTAAATTTGGCAGCCGACCATTCTATAAATGGTGATGCCGAGTCCTCCGAACAGCAAGAGGCGCTCTGCCACATAGAGGGGATCCATAGCAGGAACCTCCCTCTAGGACGTCCATTAAATCCTAATAATTCATTTACAAAGGGACATACCCATTATCAAACTGACATAATGTCCCACTTGCAGCACAAATTACCAGATTGAATATATCTCTTAATCTTTAAAACGGGCCAGTCTGGTCCCAAAATGCATTATTAGGCCTTGTTCACACGGCGCTCAAAAAAACCGACATGTAAACCCATCAAAAAAGCTAGTGTTTTTGCAAAGCGCTTTTTAAATTACAGGCGTTTTTTATGCATTTTTTTTTACGTGTTTTCAGCGTGTTTTTTTGGGCGCGTAATTAGGACTCCCAATGATTATGGGAATTAGGTGCATTTTCGGCGCATTTTACGCTCCAGGAATTGACCTGATGCTTCTTTGTTTACAAGACGTGTTTTTTAAACATACGTGCATGGCCTTAGAGAGAGATATTTAAATGTTTTTTAATTTTGATGTGGTATTTTGGTACGCACTCCTTTCCACCCCCTGTTCACATTAGTATTGTGCCTTCCTGCAACTTTTTTTTATTCCAGTTTTCTTTGGTTGATTGCCAAGTGTGATTCATTTACGGCGGTCAGTGCTTAAGTAGGGGAATTGCTGCAATATTCCTCTCAATCAGTTGTACAAATCTAGCAGAGCTGAATGTGTCATTTAACATTTGGCCTGTATTTTTTGAGTACCATGATAACTGCTCTGAGTAAAGATAATGCAATGGGTTTACCTGCAGTCCAATGGACAACAGTGTGTTGTGCCAAATGACAAACTCCTCTCTACTACTTTTGGTTCTTCTTAATGGAAAAGGCAATTATTCTAGGCAGAGTTGACTGAGAACATGAAGACATTGACTAGCAATACAATGGATGAATATTATTTAAAAAAAAACTTAGAAATCTACCTCTGAGGGGCCTGAAGCAAGGGCATACATACCATAGAGGTGCATACTGCTGCTGCTATGGGGCCACTCGAGATAGGGGGCTCATCTAATGTTGGCTGAATCCCTTATTGTAATGGATGGTGATAACGTGTACATGGATACCCTCTCCAGAGGCCGGGTGTGGGACAAAATTAAAGGGATCAATCAAGCACCAAGACCACTTGTCCCAAGCTGTTAGGTATAAGGGCGTATTAACCAGCACCAGTAGGGAGCCCCAGCTAAATCTATGCCATGTGGCCAACTCACCTCTTTGTTTCAAAGACAAAGGTTGATGTAATATATAGAATTTATGTGGCCAAGAGACTTATGGTCCCCTTGAAGCACCAGTGTGCAGGTAAGGTCAACCACCATAACCCATATGGCTCCGCCATTGTAATTTTTGGATCATTACTCGAATTGCCTGAATTCAGAACCCATTCGCATGGCACAGGGCATCGAGGATGACCAAGTCCTATTCCAGCTAATTCCAGATAATTAACAGTATCTTAAATGGCAGCTTAATTCCCGTGCCCTATCCAAGTCTTGGTATTACAGACAGTAATGCATTAGAACGATGCGATCAGCTTCCAGACACATCTCGTATGTGATTTGTCATATCTCCAGGGTAAACACCAAAGAGAAAACAAATCAAAGGATTTTAGCGTTGTCTTACACTTGGTTAAACTGTGACAGATCCATGGATGACAGGACCTTGCCACATAAAAGGATGTATTATTTCTGGAGTGGTTTCAGTCTTGCTCCAGTGCTGCACTAATCTCATATTCCTCGCTAATGTTCTTGAGAAATTGATGTCATATTCACAGGTCCGCAGTGATGTTCACGCTTGTAGACTTCATACTATGGTGGCTTAGACTTAGGACGAAAGGAGACGGGGGTAAAATGGGAAAGCCAAGCTTCGTCTCTGTATATGTTACGCTGTATATATAGGGACTTGGTGGGAAAGAACATGGGTGTCTGTCTATAGATAGACCATAGTGTTAGCGAATAGGAAAAGCAACATGCGAGACAGATTTGTATATTAACTTGTGACGTACATTTGAAGCATGACGGAAATGAGTAATCAGGATTTAGTGTCTGTTAAAGGAGGCAACCTCAATAATGTCTTGTCTTGTTGGAACACAGACGAGATGCCTGGTCGTTCCGAAAAGGCTAGACGGGAGAACTTCCATACAAACCTTGGTTGAATGGAAGCCAGCTGAGAATATGTTGACCTATGATGCCCATATCCCCTTTCAAGGCATATGGGCAGAGATTGTCTTCATGGGACAACTCCTTTATATAGGTGTTGGCACAACAATGGTGAACGTATACCCTGAAGAATGTCTTTATTCAAAGTTATACGCTACATGGTTAAAAGTATGTCGACACCCAAATATCACACAAAGCCATGGACATGAATAGTTGGACCCTCTTTCCTTCTATAAAAGCCATCAATCTTCTAAGGAGATTGGATTCCTGTCCAGACCACCATAAGAACATTAAAGAGGTTGGACAATGGTGTTGGGTGAGAAGGCCCGGCTTGAAGTTGGTGTTCTAGGTCATCCCAACGGTGTTTGATGGTTTGAAGATAAGGGCTCTGTGCGGGTAGTCAAGTTCTTCTACAACCAGTTCAGAAAAACATTTTAGTTGACCTTGTTCTGTGCTAAGGGAGCATTGTCATGATGAAACAAGAATGGGCCTTCTCAAAACTTTGCCGAAAGGTTAGAAGAACACTGTTACCTAGGGTGTCATTGTATCGGTAAAGAGGTTGGCTCATGAAGACAACCCCTGTCCATATGCACTATTAGGGCATATGGACTTCATAGAGGGGTTTCCAATTCTCGGGACTCCCCTCTATGAGCCAGAACGGAGAACCCTCTGTATGAGCGTCTCCCTTTCTGGCAGACTCAAGCCGTCCTTGTATTACATGGACGGCTATTCAGCTAAATAGTTGCCATGTAATACTACATTTCGTAGTGCAGGGGAAATGCCTGGCAGGCCGCGACTTCCCGCAGCAAAATCAGTTGTTTCCTGTGGTTGCAAGAAGCGGGGCTCGGGGTGATCAGCTAAAGGTAGCCACATTTTGAATGGGGTTGCTAGGACCCACATCAATCCTAAATGGGCCACATCACAGCACTTAGACTGAAGATGATCCTTATTAATAATAATAATAATAATACAAGTTATTATTATTTGAAGCCATTAAATTATTACTTTTGACCATTCATTGCATTTAAAGGGTATGTAGACCTTTTCAACTATGTTTTATTGCTCCATTACATCTAAAATGAAATAAATAAATAAAAATCAAGCAAACCCTCATAGTCTTGATTCAACACATCCTACTGTTTTCTGTATACATCTCCTATGCAGACCTATGTGTCTCCATGGCAATAGACTTTAAACAAAACTTGTGTGTACTTTGATCCTACAATCATGTGTTACTTGTCTCCATCTTCCCCTTTTTCTACTGGCCTGTAGGTTATCAAAAAGAGAGTGCAAAGAGAATGGAATGCAGACTACACACATGGTTTGTTTGTAGTCTGTAACCATGGAGACGCATACATCAGCATAGGAACAGCAAACCTAAAATGGTGGGAAATTGTTAAGTTGTTTGATTTTTTTGTTTTAGTTGTATATGAGTACTTAAAAATTGGTATTTTAACCAATTAACCAATTATGAATTAGATGAGAGCCTGTGGAATCTCACCTTCTCTGCCTTGATATAGTTGGATAACGTGGAATATGCCACTAATTTATCTCCCCACCATTCATTTATGTTAGAAAACAAGTATTTTAGTACCTGCAACTTATCTAAATTCTACTTTTTTTTTTTATTGTAAATTTTTTATTTATTTTTTGCTAGTATCACAGTCAATAACTTGTCTTGAGCAGCTAATTAGTGCGATTACTCCACCGCTGTATTAGCCTCTGAACAAAGGTTTCTGTCCTGGTTTATCAAAAGGATCAGACACTTTGGGAATGTTGTGACCTGACAGGCCTTAAATAACAAGACAATCTCTACCTCGGAAAATTGGCTTTTGAGCCCGACCGATTCATTGTTTGATCTTACCTTCAAACACCAACGCACCCCCTTCTCTATGGGAAGTCAATTAATAATACAGAGGTTAACGTGCGCCATGGAACCGTAAGGGTAACAGATTATGAACTATGTATCAAGATGTGTTTGCTGCAGTCGTTTATATCCAGATTTTTAGACGCGCTTTCGGCTCCTAATTAGCAACCGTATGTGACGATTGATGTGGAATTGTTTGGGAAATATCAGGATTCTGCTTTGCAGTGAGAAGTCTGACACTGTGTTAGTAAAGCTGTTAAGGATCTCGGAGGTTTTTCTAAATATACTATGGTAAGAACATCAGCAGGAAGTTAAGAAGAAATGTACAGACTTCCTGCCATAACCATCTGTGGAGAGATGACCTTATTTACATGTCATGTGGAAGGACATACTGATATTACCAGGCCTAGTAACCGTACATGCTCGGCCCTGTCCACACCACGCCTATGGGTGACGTATGCCACTGTATGCTATCTGTCATGACGTAACCCTTAAACAGGTTAGGCGGGGACCAAAAATTTTCATCAGCGTAGTCCCTGCAGTATGTAAGTACATTCACTAATATACATTCCGGTCCCACGTCGTGCTGATTCTGAGATTTTCATAAATTTTTATAGCGCCACCCAGGGACCGGAAGTCTAGTGGCACAGTCTTTGATGACAATACGGCTCTTCGTCATCTTACCGATCCTGCTGTACTCTATGTACTCTCTGTACTACTGATTGTACATGGAGTACAGCGGGGGCCGGTCACACGACCAAGAGTTGTATCGTCATCAAAGAAGACTGTGCAACTAGACTTCTGGTACCCCGGCAGCGCTATAAAAATCTATGAAAATCTCAGAATCAGCGCAACGAGGACCGGAATGTATATTTGCGAATGTGATCACATACTGCAGGGACTACACTGATGATCATTATTGGTTTCCACATAACTCCTTTAAACGTATGTGTCATTACATTTTCATGACGTATCCATTAGATGGATACCATAATAGTCTATGGGTGATGGGTGCCTGTTATCCTGTAAGACATCCTCTGCATACATATACATATGGTGTATAACTAGGCAGTTAAAGAAACATGTTGGGCTAAGCTTAAAGGGTTCCACTTTGGCCAGTGCTTTTTGTTAAAAGGGCCCCCTAAAAATTATCCCTTTGGCGAGCGATCAACTGTAGAGTGTTGCGGAACCTGATCGGAAGTGTTAAATTTCCCTACAGCACCACCACTGGGGAAGTGAAGCATTACATGTTACCCATTGAAATCTATAGGTTATCTGATTAATGCACAGAGATGTTGAGACCTTCGGAGAGTGAGAGACGCTCTTTGTAGCAAATTGATGAAGGTTGTAAATGAATTTTTATACATTTGAAAATGGGTTATGTAAACCAGACAACACCTTTAAACATTGTGTTATGCCTGGCAGGGCCTGAGGAGGCGGGGCATGACACAGGGAGTCTTTGGTGTTCTTCAACCCTATGTGTCATGCTCCGCCCCTTTTATGCTGGCACTAGGCTTAATATAGTGTATTGGTTGTGCCTCAGGGCTGGCATGTAAAGCCTTTAGTTGGGTCACTGTGACTGGCTTAATAGGGACACTAACTAAGGGGGGGGGGGCCTGTAATTGTCTATTATATAAGCATTTTGTGGCATACAAAATTTTTTTATATTTTTGATTTATTTTTAAATGTTGAGGGATTTTATAAAACTCCCAAAGCTGGGTGCACAGAGCCTGTAGGGTGGCATACACATTCCCTATATTTTCCTAGGCACTCTGTGTGGCACCTTATGGTTCATTTATATTGCACGTTCATTTGTATGCCACGTATGACTTCTAGAATACCTCTGTAATACGGCATCTGATGGAACATGGCATACTTTTTTCTGTTAAACCCATATGATAATCAGATATTAACCTGTAAAACGTATATGCAGAAAAACCACTCTTATAGTATATGTTTGGTTTGGTTACATCACACTATATGATTAGAAAAATGTTTTTGCTAACCAAAAATATATAGCGCCAGTGTACGAAGTGTGGCAACTCCACCTGCACCAGCTAATGACGGTTATGTTGGTTGTCACCCAGCCCAGGGCCGATTCTAGCTTTTCTGCTGCCTGAGGCGAAAATTGATATGGTGCCCCCCAGATTTTGATTGACATCCCCCTGGCTGTTCTACATCACCAGCAGCCTCCTCCAACTCTTGCGGATGCGCTGTTGACTTGTACTGGCATACGTGGTGCAGCCTGGCAGAGTACAACTCGCTGCACGGTGTGTGCCCAAGAAGTACAAGGTAATGGCGCATCTGAGAAAGTTGGAGGAGACTGGTAGTAATGTATAACAGCTAGAGGGATGTCAATCAAACATGGAAAGGTGAGTTTGGAGGAAGGACTATGTGACTCTTCAGGATAGTGGCACTGGCCCATGACCCTTTAATGAGTAATTAGCATATTTACGTGCACCATTTTAAAAGTTGATTTTAGAGATTTTGCTGCATCTGAAAAAAAACATACAGGCGACTGTTTGTAAATATTGTCAGGTCATGTATCACCGTATGGTGGCGGTTTAAGGAATTAAAACTACCTGACATTCCCATTAAATATACAATGAACTGAAAACAATTCCGTCTGCCCTGTAATTTTGTTATTATAAATATATTCTATATAATTACATCCCCAGAACCAAGATCTGACATATATACAGCACCAGAACAAAGCTCAATACATGTATACAGCACCAGAACAAAGCTCAATACATATATACAGCATCACAACCAAGCTCAGTTCATAAATACAGCACTAGAACCAAGCTCAGTACATATATACAGCATCAGAACCAAGCTCAGTAAATAAATACAGCATCAGAACAAAGCTCAGTACATATATACAGCATCAGAACAAAGCTCAATACATATATACAGCACCAGAACAAAGCTCAGTACATAAATACAGCACCAGAACAAAGCTCAGTACATATATACAATGCCAGAACAAAGCTCAGTATATATACAGCCCCAGAACAAAGCTCAATACATATATACAGCACCAGAACAAAGCTCAATACATATATACAGCACCTGAACTAAGCTCAGTACATATATACAACACCTGAACCAAGCTCAGTACATATATACAGCCCCAGAACCAAGCTCAGTACATATATACAGCATAAGAACAAAGCAAAATACATATATACAGCATCTCAACCAAGCTCAGTACATAAATACAGCACCAGAACAAAGCTCAATACATAAATACAGCACAAGAACAAAGCTCAGTACATAAATACAGCACCAGAACAAAGCTCAGTACATATATACAACACCTGAACAAAGCTCAGTACATATATACAGCTCCAGAACAAAGTTCAATACATATATACAACACCTGAACCAAGCTCAGTACACATATACAGTACGAGAACCAAGCTCAGTACATAAATACAGCACCAGAACAAATACAGCTCAATTTAGTGCAACCCCTGCCGTAAATAAAGTATTGAAAATTCAAAAAACTACAGCTCCCAGGATGGTCCGAACAATGGTAAGGATATGCTGGGAGATGTTTAACCAAAAAAAATCATACCATCCATCATCTCGCTGCAGATCATACAGTGACTACAGTACTGATTAAAGGCAGAATAAACATTTGCATTAAGTGACTCACCGGTGACTATCTCAGATTCAACTTGTTCTTTTTCTCTTTTCTTCTCTATCCGGTCCAGACCTCTATGATGACTACTCTCGGCTACGGCCCATTTCTGCAGTTTTACGCACAGCTTTCTTCTGCTTCTCACTTTTCAAACATTTCCGCACCTATAAACGAAGATAACATTCTCATGATGCCACACACTACGCCCCTAAGTATAATAGCGCCATACACTGCACCTCTAATTATAATAGCACCATACACTGTCCCTGATTATAATAGCACCATAGTCCCACACACACAGTGCTCCCTGTAGATAGTTCCCCCATAGAGCCCCCTGTAGATGGTACATGGGGCTCTATGGATACGTTTGGCATTTGCGCCGGCAGCTTTCGTGTAATACTTACTGGTGATTTGGGGATTTTCGGGGTAAATGTTCTCTAAATAATCGCTAGGTTCTGAATTCTTATTAGTGTCGTTTATAGTATCACTATGCTGCATGTATTATATTGCTTCATTTTCTAGATAATAACTTTGTATTAACCTTTTCTTGGCCACTTTTTTGTTGCCAAATCCTACTCGGAGCAGACAGCCGGTTGACCGGTTGGGTCTATGAATGGTTTGGGTGTATAAAGGCCGTTGCAGACCCTTTTACCCATGCTTTGTGCACAGAGATAATATTCCCAACTAATTAGGAGTCTATCTCTTGCTTTTTTCACAGCAGCTCAGCAGAGCATCCAGGAGCGTCCAAGCCTCCACTAAGCTCCTCCAATATGACATCACGGATTTTGCTACGCCAGCAGCTCATGCGTGAGCAGATGCAGGAGCAAGAACGTCGTGAACAGCAACAGAAGCAGCAGGCAGCTCACTTCATGCAGCAGAGAGTAGCAGCCAGTCACACACCGGCCATCAACGTCAGCGTGTCCACCAGCCTGCCAACCGCTGCCCAGGTACCAATGGAAGTTCTCAAGGTACGTGCCTTCCTTTATCACTTTTCAGCAGACAGATGTAGAAATCAAATTAACCGTCTCTACACATTAGGTTTTAATTACCCTCAACCCTCTACCATATTCTCAAAGCGCGAACGATGCTGAAAGAATTTATTGACAAGTCAGCTCTGCTACATCTGCAATTATTTTTGCAAAGAAAGAAGTTTTGGAGAGTTTTGCCCTTGAAACCTACAGAATATCATTCTATATGTGCAAAACAGGTCATAAATTAAAGTACCATCTAATGCTTTATGTAAAGTGTGGTCTAGCAGATAATTTTATCCGATGTTATCAGATGTAGCAAAACTAATTTGATCTTTTGTAGAAGGGCTGAGTTTATCAGGTGTAGCAGGGGTGATTTTATCAGATGTAGCAGAGTTTATATTATCAGATGTACTAGAGTTGAGTTGATCTTATGCAGCCGGGCTGAGTTTATCAGGTATAGCAGAGTTGGTTTTATCAGATGTAGTAGGTTTGAGTTTATATGATTCTGTGGGGCTGAGTTTATCAGGTGAAGTAGAGCTGAGTTTGTCCTGTAGTCCTACTCTAGGTGATATCTTATCTGTGGTTTAACGCTAATGTCTAATAGACATTAGATTTGCGTTGGCCGTTCAGGATCCAGAGACAAACTTATGTCCCGGTGGGGGCTGATGACAGATGTCAGGGAAACATGAATGACAGGTAGGTCGGATTTACCCGCCCAATTATACTGTTTTATCCAACAATAAGTAGTCCCATAGGGGTTCGACAGCCAATCATGTCCATTCCCCGCTTCATTAAAAACACATTCGCCCAGGTGTGATTCAAACGTGCTGATATCAGATGACCAAATGTATATGTATGGCTGTTTCACATAGAACTGCCCTAGAAAAGTCAAACGACAAATTCGGCTCTGCTACATCTGTACATTGGTTTAATCCTGCCTCCTATAGCATCATTGTCTGTACACGAAAATAGCGTAGCCACCTGCAGGGAGTATAACACTTTTACCATAGGAGTTATCTGAAGTGTAAAACTGAGCATTCTGTCCCCTGCAGTGTTAAGAAGCCGCAGTTCAGAGGATTAATAATGTAGGTCTGGGAGTTTCACAGCGTTGGGAATATTGCTAAATACGCCAACCTGCGATATATAGAAATGCAAATGGAAGGCTGGTATACATCATTCGACGATTCAGAAACTTTATGGAACAAGTGTATTAAGAGTTTGATAGGAACTACAAGTCCCAGCAGACACTGATCAACCTGATTTTTGTTTCTAGTGCAATAGTAAGAGAGGTTGTCGCTGTCATTCTGTTAGGCATCTGACCTGTAGAGCTTGGATTTCGGATAACTTCTTACTCTCCACTTTGTATGGAACTACAAATCCCAGCATAGACAGCCACAATCACAATTACAGTAAAGGAGTCACGTATTGCCAATCCTCTATCGTTGTATTAAAGAGGACCTGTCACTTCTCCTGACATGTCTATTTGAGTAAGTAAATTTATTCCTCATGATATAACAATTCTGGAGCATCTTTTCTCTGATCTCTACATTGTGCCGTTCCTCTGTTATTCCTACTAGCAATTTATGAATAAATAGACACCTGGCTGTTACCAGTTGGGGGTGTGTCCCTACACAGAGTGACACTGTCCAATCAGTGCTGACATAGTGAGACAGGTTAGGAACACGCCTCTTTGACAAGGAGAATGGTAACACCCAGTTGTTCATTTGTTCATACATTTCTAGGAGGAATAACAGAGGAATGGCACAGTGCAGAGTTCTTGAACAAGGACTACAGAATTGTTATTTTATGGAAAAGTATTTCAAATGTAGGCGTTTTCTTTCTGATTTCATTTGAATCCAACAGAAATAAAATTGTGGCATATTCTAGGGGGTCAATGCTTCTAGGGGTGAATAACTCCGCAATACGGTGCCACAGAGAGGTACCATCAGACGGCACACATCATGCCTACGACTCCGTAGTACCATGATGCAGGGACTCTGTGTGCCTCCGAAGAGGCTCCATGGTCGAGACTTTGCCTAACTCTGTCACTACATTTCATTACTTATTTTGTACTAATTCCGAGCTTTATTATACTCCAGAGCTGCATTCCCAATTCTGCAGGTTTCAGAGCTGAAATCTCCTGCTTGTTCACAGGTCTTTCTCTGGTGATTTGTGTTTTGGCAATTGTCTTCCTTACACCAGGCACCATACAATAATCTAATGTATGAAAACTGTCTTAACTAAACTGTTAGGGTTGTGTCTGACAACGAGCAAGTTGACTGTTTCTAGTGACAACCACCAGAACTATAACACAGGTTTTTACCTAGCATCAATATAAGTAATGTAATGTATTTACAAAGTTCCTCAACTTTTTATGCAAATTAATTTAATGTTAAAACTTGGATATACCTTTAAATGATCTTCCCAAATGGATTTTCTTGCAATTTTTCATGTCCTTACATCTCAGAGAAAAAACCCACAAAACTTTCAAACAATTGTTTACATCTTAAGCGCTCGCTTCTTGCAGTCTCTGAGGATAGTTTACTATAAAGTATGATTAATATCGTCTCGGTCTTCAAACCACGAGGCCCAGGTAGAGACAATTTATCTTGCACGTCTCTGCAAACCAATTTCTTTAACTTTATTTAGGTTTCGAAGAGAGTCCCAAAAAAAGTTGTCTTGTTTAGAGTTGTTGTGTAGTTGAATGTGCTCTATTTTTCCCTGTTATCAGCCATTTTAGACTGGAAAGGGGCTGACTGTATCTCCTCTATTAGCGTTTACCTACATAGGTGTGACAGACGTTATCCGCAGTTTTTAGAAGGTTCTAGAAGCTGCGGACTTTAGGAGTAGTGGCCCTTTAATTCCGTGTAGCCAGTTTGTAGTTTTGCAAATCATCATTGTAATCCCTTCTTTTTGTTTGTAATTCAAATGAGTCGTTGGCTACAGAGGCTTTTATTCCTTGTTAGATGAGAATCGGCAGGAGCTTGTTAGTATCTGGGCACCACGGGGACATCTAGCTTCCTAATTACTGGAAAATTCTCCATGCTTAAGAATAGATTTAATTTCACACATTGAGATTTAGACCAAAAAAAGTAAAAGGAAACACAATGCATCTTTATCAGGGAGAAACAAGATCAGACTCCTTCTCCGGAGACAATAAAGAAGAATTATTCGGGACTGGCGGAAGTAAATAAAAACACTTGTATTAGACAGAAACGACTGATTGTTCTTTTTGCGTTACATTGAGTTTTAATGTCTGAGAAGATTCAAAAAGAAGTGAGAAAAGGTTAGGGAACGCCGCAAAAATCAACACGGACAATTGTATTATCTTTTTTTTTTTTTATTTGTAATTAACATAGTTCAAAATTAAAATGAATGAATTAAAGAGGTTTTCCATTTGGAACAATCTCTTTTTGTCAGAAGCGTCCCCCAACAATCAGCTGATTGCAGGAGACCTCCAGCGATCAGTTGTAATAAGTGAAGGAACCTGGACGCAAGTGTTTAATTTCCCTGCAGTGCCACCACAGGAGAAATGAAGAATTACAGTTTTCATTGAAATCAAGTGGTTCTTAAAGGGAATGTGACGCTAGAAAAACATTTTTTTTTTCTTTAGTTAAACAATTAGTGTGTAGGTGATTAGACATTGTTCTAATTTTTTTATTTTTTTCACGAGTCAGGAAATATTATAAATTAGATTCTAATTTATAATATTTCCCAGCGCTGGTCACTCGATGGAGCAATTCCAAAAATTGCAGCATTGCATGTGGTAAAGCAACCACATTGCTTTATGCTGCAAAATTTGAGAAAACTCACTCGCTCTAGTGAGCTCTCAGAACCCCCCCCTCCCTTATCCTGCCTAGTGCCGGGAGAAACGAGGGGATTGAACGGTCAAACCTCCTACACTGTGTGTCACTATTTTTTGAGCTAACACAGTGTAGTAGGTTTACATACACTAGTAAACACACAGTAAAACACGAACATACACAGAAATAACTTACCTGCTCCTGCCGCCGCCGCTCCCTCCGGTCCGTCCGCTCCGTCTGCTACCGCCGCTCCAAGTGCACAAGTCCGTAGGCCGCGACCGGAAGTAGTAATCTTACTGTCCGGCCGCGACTTCCGGTCCACAGGAAAATGGCGCCGGACGTCGCACAGTTCAACTTGGACTGTGTGGGAGCGGCGCATGCGCCGTTCCCACACAGACGGCGTACAGCATAGTGGATGGAACGGGCCCCGTTCACATTCACTATGGGACTGTAGCTGCCGTATTCCATGTCTGTATGTGTCGTTAATCAACACATACAGAAATGGAAAAAAAAATGGCAACCCCCATAGGGAAGAAAAAGTGTAAAAATAAAAAAAAGTAAAACACAAACACACAAATAAATAAAAAAATGTTTAATAACACACTAAAGTCAAATTGATCTAAAAAATATTTTTTTTCGTGACACTGGTCCTTTAAGTCTATTCTAATAGACTATTTGCTCATCTGTAACTGACAGAAGGGGGTCCCCTGATCGGGACTTCCCTCTATTTATTTATGTGAGACATCTATTCCATCTGCCTCCACCTTAGGTTAGGAAGAAGAGGGGGCAGATGTACTGGAGTAACACATGGATGTAGAATCCGAGTATACACAGGGGTTATTTGTAGTCTGCATCAAAAGGTGGGAGATTTTTAATCAAGACTTTTTTAAAGTTGCATATTTTTTTCCCCAGATGCATTGGAGCATAAATAATGGTTGCAAAAGTCTACATACCCTTTTACCTGTCCAAAACATTAGTTCTACCAAAAATACAGATCATTAGATGTATCTGGCAGCCGCTTATCAAATTATTCAAATATCACACAAGTTTGGCAGAGCTGATCATGTTAAAGTGTAGCTAAGTTTGACAAACTTCTGACATGTCATAGTGACCTATCAGAAGTTTGGATTGGTGGGGGTCCGAGCACTGAGACCCCCACCAATCGCTAGAACGAAGCAGTGCTAGTTTCAGCACTCAGCCGCTTCGTGTCTGTTCGGCTTTTTTCGGAAAGCCGATGTATCGGAGTACGGGCTCATAGACTTTCTACTGAGTCCGTACACAATACATTTATTTCCGGAAAAAGCCGAACAGACACGAAGCGGCGGAGCACTCACATGAGCACTTCAGCTGCTTCGTTCTAGCAATTGGTGGGGGTCTCAGTGCTCGGACCCCCACCAATACAAACTTCTGACATCTCACTACACTTTAATGGATGTAAAAATACATTGTATGTACAGTGAGCCAGATAGTCATGTACAGACCCGACATCTTGATTTGGGGACACTGGGGCAGATTTACTAAGGAACTTTATAAACGGGGCAATTATGGGACAAACGAGCGTTCCCAGAGCGCCCGTTCCTGATCATTTCCCTGTGTAAACAGGGCAACGATCAGCCGATGAAGGAGCAAACTCTCGTTCATCGCCTGATTGTATAGTTTCGGCAGCTTAAAATATTATCGTTGTCGGCAGCACATCTCCCTGTGTAAACAGGGAGACGTGCTGCCGACATGATAGAAATGTATGGGGACGAGCGATCGTAGTAAAGAGGAGCAAACGATCGCCGATCAAAAATCGTTTGATCGACGCTTGTTGTTACGGCTAAAATGGGCCAGTGATAAAGTACCTTAAGGCTCTGTGCTCGCTACGTTTTGGCCCTACATTTAGTGAGTACGTCTGGAAAGCTGCCGATGTACATGCTAAACATATCCATAGGGCTCATCCCAAAAGAGTGTCCTTTAGCCCTCCGTCAGGCTGATAAACGTCAGTTCCTTTTTTTTTTTTAGTAGACTACGCTTTTTCATCCCAAGGGATACCGCAAAAAGAAACATGTGCTGCACGGTATACATTTTTTTTTAACATTGGAGTCTATGGGTGACGTATGACACTGTATGGCATCTGTCACAGGTATACGTTTAACATATACGTCCTGGGCTTTTCAATAGCCTTTTATGACGTATGCGTTAAACAGATGCCTTTATAGACTATGGGCTAGGTATGTATTAAACGGATGCCTAAGGGTATGTTTACACGCAAACGTAAAATACGTCTGAAATTACGGAACTGTTTTCAGGCGAAAACCGCTCCTGAATTTCAGACATTTTGACAAGTGCACGTGTTTTTTGCAGCGTCCATTATGGACGTAATTGGAGCTGTTTTTCAATGGAGTCAATGAAAAACGGCTCCAATTACGTCCCGAGAAGTGACATGCACTTCTTTGAGACGGCCGTATTTTTACGCGCCGTCTTTTGACAGCGGCGCGTAAAAAAAAGGGCCGTCTGCACAGAACACCGTAAGACCCATTGAAGTAAATGGGCAGATGTTTGCCGATGGTTTGGAGCCGTTTTTTCGGTCGTAATTCCAGGCGAAAAACGCCTGAATTACGTCCGTAAATAGGGCGTGTGAACATACCGTTACAGTCACTCATAGACTATAATGGTATCTGTTTATCGTATACATCATGAACAGAGTCATCCAAGATCGGGTTCATATACGTTTAACAGATACCATTAAACTCTATAGTCAAGGCATCGGTCGCAGCGAGCGTTTAACGTATGTCACGCAAGCTTTTCCCAGGGTATACGTTAAACATAGGCCAAAAACATGATGTGCACAGGGACTAAGACTGGAGCATGACTCTGAATAAATTAGAATATTTTGCGCTGTCCATGCGCCAGAAAGTGAAATATGTTACATAGTTAAAACCAAACAGTATAGCCAAGCCACATGCCTGACAGCAGGGTGGAGCTACACTGCTGTCTGTTGCCATAGGCAACCAGAAGAATTTTGAAAGCGGTTATGAATATGGCTAGGGAACATGTCATTTTGAACTATTGCTTAAAGTGGAATCACGTTTTAACTAGGACAAAAACGCCAGACTCCTCACATATATTGAAGAACAGGTCCACCATTTGTAAGAATAGCAATAAAAAAATTCCGGGGGCCACCCACCAACCATACAGAACATGTGCACCTCCACTTTGAACTGCATCCTAAGCTCTGTTGTTATGCACACACAGGACATATGAACCCTGGTGCTTGAGTGGACCCAAATGCCCCTCTGCCCCATAAAAAGATACCACTATTATGAATGGCACATAATAGGTGGGGGGCCATTACAGATTTTGCAATAGAACCCAGGAGCTTAAAGTTGACCATCCGTGGAGGTGATTCTGCAGCAAAAATCATAACCCACTAGTATTTCTTTTAGATTTTTGATTTTATAATTTCCCTGAATTCTATCCAAAATGAAAAAACACTTAATTACAGAAAGGGACAACGGAAGACATAGAATAATCCTTTGTCCAACCTGGTAAGTGCAATGTATCATACATCTCGGCGAGGATGTAGGCGATATAACAAGACGCTGATTATGGAAGAGCCTGATCATATCTACGTGTGGATTAATCATTTTCACAGCACCGGTGGTTATTGCTCTCTGCCCTGATGGTGATTGGCTGTTCTGTGCTTTAAATACGTCTTTCTGATCACACTGAATACTTTGAGTGTTATGTCTTATTTCAGTGAGTACACAGACGTATATATGGCTGTCAAGGACCAAAAATATTAAAGGACCAGTTGGCTCTCCTAACATGTCTGTTTTAGTAAATACTTGCATCCCCCCCAAAAAAAAAACAATGCAATAGCATCTTTTCTTAGAACAATCCTTTGTGAAGTCCCTCTGTTATACCTCCTGGAAATGTATGAATAAATTAATAACTGGGCTTTATCATATCCCTTGTTTATTGGGTGTGTCCCTACACAGGCTGATACTGTCAACACTGATTGGACAGTGTCAGAGTGTATAGGAACACGCCCCATTAACAAGGGGAATAGTAATACCCTTTAGTCAGTTTATTCATATATTACCAGGTGGAATAACAGAGGATGCGCAAAATGCAGAGCTTTAGTAAAAAATTGTATTTACTAAAAATGACTGATAGGTTCTTTTTAAGATAATATAATCATAGTAATAATACAGTAAAAATTTAAAAATCGTCCATGCTGCTAAACACAGGGTGCAAGATTATGAGAAAAAAATTGGCCCTATGGAAATTGTACTGATCCTATAGCTGTTTACCATGGGGTAGCATTGGACCTCAATGACAGGCCCTAAACACAGAGCAAAAGAAGAGAAATCTTCACCAGATCTTCTCTGCTCTGTCACCATGTCCTGGGTCCCAGGGTCATCCTCCGGCTAAACTTCTGCAGCATGGGTCCTCCGAGCGGGCAGCTGTCCAGGTTTTCCCACCAGTCAACACCATAGGATCAGTTCTGGAATGTCAAACGATTCCCTAGCAATCCATCACTGTGGCCAATATAGGATTAATAATTAAAGCTCTCCTCACCCCTCGCTGGCTGTTGCTGTCAAAGGTTCATTGCCGTTATCGCATCTCCTAAAATCCTCCCCTAACCGTAAATAACGGTCTGAAAACATTTTGCGCCTTTTATGGTAATAATCCGGCAGTCTCGTTCGTTCGTTCGTTCGTTCGTTCGTTCGTTCGTTCGTTCCTCTTCTTGTGCCCCCACCACGAAAAATGTCCTGCGCTGAATGCCAAAATCTTGTCTGAGATAGCGCGCATGAGCCCATCATGTATGCTCCGATGCCCTTCCCTGCTTCGTCCGGGCCTCAGTTGCTGCGCCAATGCGCCGCTATGGTGCTCCGTTGTGCACATGCACCAGAACAGGACATCGATGCAAGTGTGGGTTTTCGTGTGTGCTGGGGGGAGGTGAGGAGCTGTCAATCAAAAGTAAGGAGGCGGGGTTAACTTGGAAAGGCTTCAGGAATGAAGATCTGGCTCTTTTATACTCATTAGCATACGGTGTGGGAATACTAAAAAACAGAAAACTAAAGGTACAGAACCTACTAGATAATTATAGGTTACATGAAAATAATTTTTCACCCACTTCTACTGGGTATTCTTGGTTTAATAGGTAAAATGCTGATGACAGGTTCCCTTTAAAGGGTTGTCCAGTTTAAAAAATAAAATAAAAAATACATCCTGTCAGGGCATTCTGAGTAAATAAGGGGGGGGGGGGGTCCTCTGTTCAGGATCCTCATCTCTTGGTCGGAGTGGAGAGCGATTACAAAGAGCTTTTCTCGTTCTGGAGGACCTGTCCTATCCTGCATTACACAGACAACACATTGATATGAATAATAAACTATGTAATGCTTAATTTCCCCTGTGGTGGCGCTGCAGGGAAATTGAACACTTACCGCAAGGGTTCTCCCCAGATAACAGCTGATCATTGGGAGTCCCAGCAGGGGGAGACTTCCTGATCTGCTTTTTGTCATCAAGACCCTTCTAATAAGTAGGGATTGTCCAAAGTGGAGAACCCCTTTAAGATGTAAGATGTGGTACATTGCACTTAGGGTCTTAAGGGCTATGTCCACCATTGCAACATTGTTTTTTTGCATTGTGTCTTTCAACAGATACCACTATCTTCTGATGGTCGCCCTTGACTTACAATGGGGTCTGTTGGGGTTCCGTTGTAGTGTCTACATGCATGCAGCGCTATTCTTTCTGTCAAAGCTGATGGAATTTGCAACGTAGGAGCCTCCAACGCAAATGTGAATAGTGCCTTACTTGTCCTTTAAATGTAGGACAGGACACCATGGCTTTCCCATACTTACTGGTTTTTGCCTACTGATTTATATAATTTGTGAAGAGCATTTCCCTATATCAGCTACTGGGAAAGCTGGGTAATAATAAATATAACGGCCATTACTGCTCCAATAGAGGTTTCCAGAGTCCTGAATCTAGATTCTTATGCCTTAAAGGGGTTGTTCGGCTTCAGCAAATTGTTGTTATTTTTTTGTATAATTAAAAGTTATACAATTTTCCAATCTACTTTCTGTATTCATTTCTTACAGTTTTCAAGATCTCTGCTTCTTGTCATTCAGGAAGA
This sequence comes from Rhinoderma darwinii, assembly GCF_050947455.1. Lineage (NCBI taxonomy): Eukaryota > Metazoa > Chordata > Amphibia > Anura > Rhinodermatidae > Rhinoderma > Rhinoderma darwinii. Next base: position 130,254,465 of record NC_134693.1, read on the forward strand.
ACATTCATTGTTTACTTCCAGGGGATACAATTCTGTCCATTCTCTGATACACATAGTGTAACTGTAACTGTAACAGAATTGTATCCACAGGAAGTAAACAATGAATGTTCCTACTGAATAACAACAAGCAGAGATCTTGAAAATCATGAGGAATCGATACAGAAAGTACATCAGAAAATTGTCTAACTTTTAATTATGCAAAAAAAAAATAACAACAATAATTTGCTGAAATTGGCCAATTCCTAAAGAGTGGATTCTGTAGGAAAGGAGTTACAATTTATGATTTTATATATACAGTAGTACGGGGTAAGTGATATCTATGCACATTTGACATATAGGAGTTTCGGAAATCTGGGTGAAGCTGTAATGGTTTTCCATACTGAGAGTCACCCGGCATTTTTTAAGAAACAGATATGAGGTAGCAATCTCTGAATTAAATATTAAACTTGAGGGCAAATTTGTTATATTTTGGAGAAAGGGCTCTGCTTTGCCCAATTCTTTATGTTCAAGGATCCCCTGACAATAAGCTGATTACAGGGTGTCATGCAGATGTAAGGCCCAGCGATCACCTGAAATCTGTGGGGGAACCCGACACCAAGTAATCAGTTTCTCTACAGTGCCACCACAGGTGGAATAAAGTATTACACAATTCCCATTTAAATCAATGGGCTGGCCTTGCAGTGCATGGATATGCCGAGTTCTCCAGAGCTAGGCATCATGCACACGACCGTAGTTTTGTGGCCGTATACTATCCACAATTGCGGAACAGCAATTGCGGATAGTATAGAACACATGTTAACCTATAGGCCAATGCACACGACCGTAGTTTCCATGGTCCATACATTGCCCGGAACCCGGACCGCAAAAAAAATGTAATTGAAATGAATGCACATCTTGTGTGTGCACGATCTGTGATTGCGGACGGCCTGCGAATGACACTCCGCGGACCATCCGTGCCGTAATCACGGACCGTACACACAGCTATGGCAGAGTGCAGGAGGCCTTAGATGCTTTTTGTAGCTGTTTTGGGTAATAGATAAGGACCCTGAGCAGGGGACCCCCTCCTTCTTATAACAGAATCATATAATAGGGCATATGAAACTTGTTTTTCATTACAGGCAACCCCCTTCATTTTGACTTTCAAAGTTCCATCAATTCTTCGACTTGTTCTCCGACTTTGCTACATTTTATTCTTTGACTTTTCTACTTCACTTTATGCAGTTTTTTTTATCCTCTTTTCTTTTGTACTTTGATTTATTGCCGTTCCATCCCGTACACCTCTAGATTTTACCCTCTCATAAATCAGTGCTGCTTTGTTAAGAAATTTCTCCAGGTTGGTTTTTGGTGCAAGAAAACAAAGTGTTCTTAAAACAGGTGCATGAGATGCTGCTCTACGAAACAGCCAAACGTCTGCAGCCATTCATTTTGTGGGCTGGCAGCGAGTGGTCGAGGTCATTACTGCGGCAGATAACGTCTAGTTTTCTAGTTTGGTTATAGTAAATATCACATCGTCCTCTTGTTTTGTACTCTATTGGTCGGTGCTATTTCTGCTGCAGCCCATTACATGGTACATAGGAATTATTCTATTGGAAGATAACCTTCAACATGGATTGCCCTGTGTTTACTGTCTAGTGGTCTGTCATGATTATCAAAGGAGTTCCACGGAAGTAGAACACTGATGGCCTATGCTTGGGATAGCCTATGTATGTTTCATCGGTGGCGGTCTGACCTCCGAGACTCCCACTAGCAACACAATGAGGCGCTGAATGAAATGAGCTGCAGTACCAAGCATAGCCACTTGTATGGAAGATCAGCTGAGCCTATATAAACAATTAAGGTGCCCTTCATTGTGCTGATCGGTGTGGGTCCCAAAGGTCGGACCCCCACTGATCAAACAAAGGATGACTATTCTAAGAATAGGCCATCGATGCTCTAGTCCTGGAGATCCCCTTTAAAGGATAACTAAAGGTTCAACAAACTTCTGACATGTCAAGGTGACATGTCAGAAGTTTTGATTGGTGGGGGTCCGAGCACTGAGACCCCCACCAATCGTTAAAATGAAGTGGCAGAAGCGCTCGTGTGAGCGCTCAGCAGATTATTTGCTGTTCGGCTTTTTCTGGAAATCGATGTAGCGGAGTACAGGCTCAATAGAAAATCTGAGCCCGTACACCACTACAAAAAAAATCCGGACAGAAACTAAACAGCTCAGCGCTCATACGAGCGCTTTTGATGCTTCGTTTTAGTGATTGGTGGGGGGTCTCAGTGCCTCGACACCCACCAATTAAAACTTCTGACATGTCACTGTAACATGTCAGAAGTTTGTTGAACGTTTATTTACCCTTTAAGTGAAAGAAAGGTATAATTTACCTAGAGGCAAAAAAACTTACAATTTTACAGTTTGTCCAAAGTTGTGCCCCTCTACAACCCTCTGGCACTGCCAGGTAGTGCGTTAATTCATTAGATAGATAGATAGATAGATAGATAGATAGATAGATAGATAGATAGATAGATAGATAGATAGATAGATAGATAGATAGATAGATAGATAGATAGATAGATAGATAGATAGATAGATAGATAGATAGATAGATATGAGATAGATAGATAGATAGATAGATAGATAGATAGATAGATAGATAGATAGATAGATAGATAGATAGATAGATAGATAGATAGATAGATAGATAGATAGATAGATAGATAGATATGAGATAGATATGAGATAGATATGAGATAGATATGAGATAGATATGAGATAGATATGAGATAGATAGATATGAGATAGATATGAGATAGATATGAGATAGATATGAGATAGATATGAGATAGATAGATAGATAGATAGATAGATAGATAGATAGATAGATAGATATGATATATCGACTGTTCACTTGCAGCCTAATATATCCCACTCCTTAACAGGCGCCACTGTAATGAGATAATTCATGTTTTTCACTTCACCTGTCGGTGGTTTTAATGTTATGGTGGAGCGGTGTATCTTTTCTATAATGATCAATGATCCATTTTTTAGGTCTAATCCTTTTTTTTGACTGTTACTTATTTAAAAATGTTTAGTGTATATAGGTGATTGGTAAGTATGAACTGGTCGTATAAACTTAAATATCTGCATATTACCATTTTAAAGGTCAGAACCATCTAAGCTAAAAACGTAATATTTTTAATAAAAATAAGATGAATTTGTCCAATTTACACAACAATTCTATTTAGCAATTGAAACATTCATTTTTATTTATTGTGTATTATTTCATGTATTGTCCTGAAGATTACATGTTATAACTATACTTGTTGGTTTACTAAAAAAAAATCTTTAGTAAATTAATTGATACCATATCAACAAACGTTTGTCCAATTTTTTTTTAAAAAAGTAGCAAAAATATTTGTAAAATTTTATAGTTTTAAACAACAATTCAGTATTACAATAGAATTTTTTAATTTAATGATTCCATTTGTATTTATTGTGTATTATTTAATATATGATCCTGCAGGTGACATAACATAACTGTGCCTTTGTTTACTAAAAAATAATTCTAGTGAATTGATGAATTCATATTAATAAACTTTTGTCAAAATTGTAAAAATGTAATAAAAAATTATGTAAAATTGCATCGTTTAATTATTTCTACGTAATGTTTACCCCCTTATAAGTGATATAATTTAAATTTTTCTGTAAACGACCATATACAGCTATAAGTAAACATTAAATGGACTGACCAACCATAACATCTGGGTCAATGGACGTCTTTAAACTGGTCTTAATATAAATAATATTACAAATAATAATATATTTTTTACATTATTGAACCAGAAATATTTTAAAACCATGACTCTTAACTGAATCCATATCCACATAGATGACTATTGACCAACTATGAATTTTTTTTTGTGAATTATTCTACACCATTTACCAGAAATTGAATTTAAAAAAAAAAATAAATTATAAAAATTGTAAAGCTTATTATTGTTATTATACAATGCGTGCCCTCTTAGGAGTGATATAATGATGTGTCTTTGTTGTACTTGTATAACTATTTCTTTTTTTATTTTTTTAACAATTAAAGCCGAAGTTGTAAGAGAATTAAAAGTGACAAGCGAGAGGCATTCCTGCCTTTCAAAAGAGGCTTAAGGAATTTTTTTTTGGCTCAGCTACAACTATGCCGCATTCTACCCAGTACTGCATGGTAAATTTAACCTGCCCAACTGTGCCACAAGATTATCTTTTTTTTTTTTTTTTTTTTCCCCGTCACTATTACAAACATGGCAAAATTAGATTAAAAGTACCAGGCTGAACTCCGGAATCTTGGACGTAGATACACTTACCTTGGACAATCACGTCTGCTGCTTGATTTCGACTCTAATCACTAGGGGGAACTTTAACCTTTTAAGAAATAAGTCGAGGATGAATTTGGGGGATCAGCACGAGAAAACGCACACAGATTTACCACACACTGCTTAGTAATTCATCAAGGAATGTTGGTAATTAGCCTCCCTGCTTTACCTCTCCGGCTTAGAGCGTCTACAGTAATGCCTTCTGCTTCATTATCAACAAGTTTTCAGCCTGGCTCGGAAACAAAACCGATATTGTGAAGTGAGCTGGCATTTAACGTCTTGTACCTGAGAAAACCAAGGGGAAAAAAAAAAGGGACCTACTCCCACGATGACTAAACTATTTTAATAGTCTCTTCATATTCCTATGTTTATACTTTAGTATGCTACGGTATGAAAATGTCTTTATCCATTTTTTAATATTAATATTTTAACTAAATATCGAAAATAAATATTTTGAATTATAATTTTGTTATTTTTTTATTTGTAATTAAGTATTTTTATTTAAATGCTAAATAGATTTTTTGGGTATTTATTATGTTACGTGTAATATGTTTGGCTGCTAAATGTAACAAATGAAGTAAAATAGTCATATTATTAGCGTTTTCTTTCAAATATTATGTTAAAAGACAAACTTCTCTATAAAGTTTACAGTGAAACTCTTGAGTGGGGTTGTCTTATACTAGACCTTTAGGGTCCTGTTGTATTTGAACTCATAAGATATAAACCCTAGGGGCAAGTGATTGGCTCCGAAGTCCGCTCCAAATGGAGTTGTCTTCTGCTGGACCTCTAGGTTCCTGAAGTATTAGGGGCTCGCTGGTGTGTCTAAGCCTAGACCCCCCCCCCTGAGGATTTTCTGGCAGTCTGGTGGGTAAGGGCCCTTATACACTGGCCAATTATCGGGCAAACGAGTGTTCACAGAACACTCGTTCCCAATAATTGCCCTGTGGAAACAAGGCAGCGATCAGCGGATCAATGAGCAAAGCGCTCAATCATCTGCTGATCGTATAGTTTTAATTGCCGAAAATATTATCATTGTTGACAGCACATCTTTGTGTAAACAGGGAGACGCGCTGCCAACATGATAGAAATGTATGGGGACGAGCGATCAGAGTAACAATCGCTCGTCCCCAATATATATCTCCTTGTGACAGGAGCAAACAAGCGCAGATCAACGAGATGTCTCGTTGATCGGCGCTCGATTACACGGCCCACGTCGGGCCGTGTATAAGTTCCCTTAGTTCAACCCTGCTGTCCGATATGGTATGTTCATAGGTCTTAAGATGTCAAAATATGTCCTTTGTCTTCAAAGTTTCTTTTGTTGTCTGCGGGGCAGGATGTGATAAGGAGACTGCGGTGGGGGCATTGATGTCCAGACGAGGGTCCGGTCAGTCTAATTCCATATAGTCTGGGTCACTGGCTGGACTCTCTATGAGACAACAAAACTAGAATTTGTATGCTCTTTATTTAGGCCATGGGGCAGGCGAAGCATGGAGAACAAAGATGTGCAAATCATTTTATTGTCAATTGGACATGAGCTAAACAGGATTATCTGGAGTTCCCTTTAAAAAAACAAAAAATGAACGCTATAATCAAATCTATAAAAATCTGCAACAGGAAGCAAAATGTTTACCAGATTAAATAGTGTAGAAATGTCAAATCCTTTTCACTTAATCAGATTTCATAGGTACTGTGTTGCATAAAAGAGTGTGAAATACTAATTTGTTCGTGCCTTATATAAAGCTTACGTGCTGATTTCTACAACATCTGGACAGGAAGGTTTCACTGACTAATTGCAGCCGCTTTTTGCTATCATTTTATGGGCTGATATTTATACAACTGCTATGGCTGGCATTCCCTATCGTTGAATATTGCCTATTGAGTATATTCTGAATTAAAAGACTAATTCCATAGGCCCCATAAACTAGAGCCAAAAACAGGGACAGGTTTAGGGAGTGGCAAACTGAGCTATTGGCCAGAGCCCCCATTTCCTAGGTGGCCCCCAAGGACTGGAACCCCAGGAGCAAGCTGGGAGAGGGGCATGTACACCTTCACTGCCCTGGAACGTCTGAGACCAAGCCATTAACCCCTTTACTGTTTAAGCATTGTATGGTGGTATTATTTGGGCATGGATGATAGTATTGTGTGAGAAATATATGGCAGTATTATACGGATACTGTATGGAGTTATTATTTGGATACTGTATTGAAGTATTATTCGAATACTGTCTGGTAGTAGTATTATTTGGATACTGTTAGGTGGTATTGTTTGAAACTGTATGAAGGTTATATTTGGATACTGTAATGAGTTATTATTTGGATACTGTATAGTGATGTTATTTGGATACTGTATCGAGGTATTATTTGGATATTGTACGGAGGTATTACTTGGATACTGTATGGCAGTATTATTTGGATACTGTATGGCAGTATTATTTGGATACTGTACGGAGGTATTTGGATACTGTACGGAGGTATTTGGATACTGTATGGAGGTATTTGGATACTGTAAGGAGTTATTATTTGGATACTGTATGGAGTTATTATTTGGGTACTGTATAGCAGTGTTATTTGGATACTGTATCGAGGTATTATTTGGATATTGTACGGAGGTATTACTTGGATACTGTATGGCAGTATTATTTGGATATTGTACGGAGGTATTACTTGGATACTGTATGGCAGTATTATTTGGATACTGTATGGCAGTATTGGATACTGTACGGAGGTATTTGGATACTGTATGGAGGTATTATTTGGATACAGCACAGAGGTATTATTTGGAAACTGTATGGTGGTATTATTTGGGTACTGAATTACAGTCTAATGTGGGTATTTTATAGAAGTATTTTTTGGAATTCTATGGCAGTATTCAGTTATAAAAATGAAGCTAAAAATTGCATATGTATCTGTGTTTTTATATTTATCTTGAAGTTTCAAAAAGAACTATCAAAAAAAGTTGTGCGAGGGCCCTTAGGCCGGGTTCACATCTGCATTCAGTTTTCTGTTGCTCTGCTCCTTCAAAGAAGCAAAACAACGAAAATACTGGAAGCTCGGGATCCGTTATATGATGGAAACCATCGGCGCCGAACTGAACCCATTTGCTTTAAAGAGTTCCGTCGGGTCTCCAACATGGTTTTCGGCATAATCACACTGTTTTGTCCGTCAAAAACAATGGAATCTGTGACGGAGCCCACTAACAGATCCTCTAACGCAGATGTGAACAGCCCCATTGCTTTACTTGATTCTCAGGGTTCATTGTCTATAAAACCGACTCTCGCCTCAGATGCATCAGTGCTTAATCCAATGTTGTATTGTTAATATGTATTCATTCTACCCTTTAATTTTTACCTTTTTTTCTGTCTTCTCTGACTATTCTATGCAATTTCTGGTTCATGAATTAAAGCTAGATCAGCAGAACTACTATGACACTGACTTAGGCCTCCTGTATACAGTTACATTTTGGTAATACGGATCGGCAATACGACCACCATACTTTACCTCTATTTTATATAGAAGCATGCTGAGGTTTTTCTTATTCCATTAGTACAAAAAAATTGTGCCATGCTCCATCACATACCATAGAGGTATTTTTCCCTAAAAACATTGTTTCTAGAAGGAAAACCAGTGCCTCAAGGATGCATCATATGATAGCCCACAGAGTGCCTAAGGGTCTATAATACTGACAGGGTGCCACGATACAGGATTCATGTACGTGGCACTCCCAGAATTCCTTAAACAGTGCAGTAGAAGAGTGCAAGCAAGGGGGCTGACTCTGGATACCAGTGCAGATTTACTCGCCATTTAGGATCTGTGGAAATCTTTGTGACCCCCCCCCCTATGGGCATGGTTATAGATGCCAATAGGGAATCGAGCATCTTTTAACCCTTTTGGAAACCTCAATCACTTCTAATAGAGGGAGATGTATTTACATCACTGCGCATCATTACATATAGAGACTTACAGCATGTTGGTGTGTCCAGTAAACAATACCCAATATGTTTTATATATCGCTAATGATTTACGTTTAAGTAATTTATAGTATAACTCTGTCTTGGTTTGAAAAATTTTTAGCAAAAGATTTGTTATTAAAAAGATATGAGCAGTTTTGTAACCGTTTTAGCATTTGAACTGTAGTACCCTCTGTTATCCTGTAGGTGTCACTGTTGCTATTGCTTGAAATAGAAAAACGTAGAAGTATGTTCTAAATTGAAGAGGAAAGGGACTTTAATTTAGAAAAATTTTATGGAAACATTTTTCTTATAGACGTTTTTTTATTGTCACTTGCATTATCTCTACCTTGTTCAAATAATAATAGTAAGTTCAGCATGGTAAGAGTCATGTACTAGAGCTTGTGTGTGTAGGTTAAGGACATTCTCATTTCAAGCATGATGTATATTTGACAACTATATATGTTACAGAGGTTTTCCCATATTGGACATTGAAAGTCTGATAGATGCGGGTCCCACCTCTGGGACCCGCACCTATCCCTAGAACAGGGCCCCCCGTTATAACTTGCTCGGCTCCGCTGTCTCCCGGCCACTTCCTGGTTAGTGGTCGGGAGTTACGGAAACAGCCAAGTGTTCGCTGAGCTGCGCTGTTGCCATAAGTCCCATAGAAGTGAACGGGAGTTACTGAAACAGTGTAGCACGGCAAGCTATGCTGTATCTTGAACACAATAGCTACGGAAACAGCAGAGCTTGCCGTTCTATGCTGTTTCCCTAACTCCCATTCAATTCTATGGGAGTTACGGAAACATCAGGGGCGGACATACCGCATGTGCAGCCGGTGCAGCTGCACAAGGGCCCCGCGTGGGAAGGGGGCCCGTTCCTCTGCTGGCCGACTCAGTTCTCAGCTGCGCGATGCTGAGGACTGAGACAGAGGCCCGTGGACCACTGGCGTAGCTATAGGGGTCGCAGCGGTCGCAATTGCGACCGGGCCCCGAAGCCAGGGGGGCCCACGGCCCCCCGCACCACATCAATAAAAAGTTACTATAGTAACTCGGGCCGCGGGCCCCTGTTACTATAGTAACATACTTTACTTACCTTCCTGGTTCCGGATCGCAGCGGAGGTCCTGACGTCAGGCGCTGTGCGCAGCGCATGACGTCACAGCGCTATGCCGCCGCGCACAGCATCGAGACTACAGAACTCCCGCCGCGGCCGAAGAGGAAGGTAAGATAGCCCTGACTGGCGGGGTCTGACTCCCGGGACCCGCCAATCAGCTGTTTTGAAGGGGCCGCAGCACTCGTACGAGAGCTGCTCCCCTTCATTCCTGTCACTTCATTCCGGTCACACTGTGAATCGGTTTCGGCGATTCACAGTGTGGGCGAGTAGTGAAATGAAGGGGAAGCAGCTCTCGTACGAGTGCTGCGGCCCCTTCAAAACAGCTGATTTGCGGGTCCCGGGCGACACATCAGCTATTGATGGCCTATCCTGAGGATAGGCCATCAATGTTTAGGGACTGCACAACCCCTAAGCCTACGATGTAGCAGGCTTAGGGGGCCCATGAGACAGGATCACAGATTGTGTGATGCTGTCTGCTGGGCCCTGTATCTAAGCCAATCACATGGTAGGCTTAGATACATGGCCCATGCGTGATCCTGTCTGCTGGGCCCTGTATCTAAGCCTACCACACTGTAGGTTTAGATACAGGGCCCCAGCACACAGTAATCTTATACTGTATAAGATTACTGTCTGCTGGACCCTGTATCTAAGCCTACCTTGTGGTAGGCTTAGATACAGGGTCCCACAGACAGTATCACACATGGGCCCTGTATCTAAGCCTTAGGGTATGTGCACAGACACTAATTACGTCCGTAAGTGACGGATGTATTTCGGCCGCAAGTACCGGACCGAACACACTGCAGGGAGCCGGGCTCCTAGCGTCGTACTTATGTACGACGCTAGGAGTCCCTGCCTCGCTGTGGGACAACTGTCCTGTACTGTAATCATGTTTTCAGTACCGGACAGTTGTCCGGCAGCGAGGCAGGGACTCCTAGCGTCGTACATAACTATGATGCTAGGAGCCCGGCTCCCTGCAGTGTGTTCGGTCCGGTACTTGCGGCCGAAATACGTCCGTCAATTCCGGACGTAATTAGTGTGTGTGCACATACCCTAACACATGTGTTACTAATCATTTTTTGTGTGTTTTCTTACAGGTTCGGTCGTTGGACTACGGCGGATTCCAGGACTACTTCGATGACAGCTTTTTTTTTTATTAATAAAATGGTTAATGAGGGTTGTGTTTTTTTTTTTTATTTCAATAAAATATTTTTTCTATGTCTTTGTGGTTTTTTTTAAACTATATTACTACCGCCTTAGTAATGGCCGCCGGCTGATTGACAGCATCCATTGCTAAGGCAGGGCTTAGTGTTAGCCGGTGCATAGGCTAACACTAACCCCCTTTATTACCCCGGTACCCACCGCCACCAGGGGTGCTGGGAAGAGCCGGGTACGATCCAGTACCTGACCATCTGTAGTGATGGTCGGCCACTGGGGTGGCCGCAGGCTGGTATTATCAGGAGGGGAAAGGCCAGATACAGTGGCCCTTCCTACCCTGGTGATGCTAGGCTGCTGCTGCTTTATTGTATCTGGCTGGTTATGAAAATGGGGGGGACGCCACGTCATTTAAAAAATAATTGGAAAGAACGATGTCGGGTCCCCCCCAATTTTCATAACCAGCCAGATACAACACAGCAGCAGCAGGCAGCATTTCAAGGGTGGGAAGGGCCACTGTTTTTGGCCTTCCCCAGCCTAATACTACCAGCCTGCGGCCACCCCGGTGCCTGCCCGTCACTACAGCTGGTCGGGTACTGGTTTGTACCCGGCTCTTCCCAGTACCCCTGGTGGCGGTGGGTACCGGGGTAATAATGGGGGTTAGTGTAGACTCTGCACCGGCTAACATTAAGCCTCGCCTTAGTAATGGAGGTTGTCAATCAGCCAGCGGCCATTACTAAGGCGGTGATAATAAAGTTTAAAAAGATACAAGCACATAGAAATTTTTTTTATTGAAATAAAAACACAACCCTCATTAACCATTTTATTGAGAATAAAAAAAACGCCGTCATTGAAGTCCTCGTATCCGAAGTCCAACAACCGAACCTGTAAAAAAAACACAAACACACAAAAATAATCAGTAACACATAAAGAAGCAAAATTATTATTCTTACCTTTCCTGGGTCCAGCGCTGGAGCCGCAATGTCAGCGAGCTGGGCCCTGTATCTAATCCTATCATGTGTGATACAGTCTGCTGAGCTGTGTATCTAATCCAATCATGTATGATACTGTGCTGGGCCCTATATCTAATCCGATCATGTGTGATACTGTCTGCTGAGCCACTGTATCTAATCCTATCATGTGTGATACTGTCTGCTGAGCCACTGTATCTAATCCTATAATGTGTGGTACTGTCTGCTGAGCCACTGTATCTAATCCTATCATGTGTGATACTGTCTGCTGAGCCACTGTATCTAATCCTATCATGTGTGGTACTGTCTGCTGAGCCACTGTATCTAATCCTATCATGTGTGGTACTGTCTGCTGAGCCACTGTATCTAATCCTATCATGTGTGATACTGTCTGCTGGGCCACTGTATCTAATCCTATCATGTGTGATACTGTCTGCTGAGCTGTGTATCTAATCCTATCATGTGTGATACTGCCTTCTGAGCCACTGTATCTAATCCTATCATGTGTGATACTGTCTGCTCAGCCACTGTATCTAATCCTATCCATAGTTTATAGGGTCGTAGTGCTATAGATATGCTATGCTGTCTCCTATACACACACTTTTTTTTGGGGCGGACACATATGTATTGGGGCTATTTCCCGGACATTTTAAGCCCTGAGGGTATGTTCACACGGCAGCGTCTGTTACGGCTGAAATTACTGTGCTGTTTTCAGGAGAAAACAGCACCGTAATTTCAGCCGTAATGGCATGTGCAGGCGTCTTTTGCTGCGTCCACTACGGAAGTAATTGAAGCTGGTTTTCCATGGAGTCCATGGAAAACGGCTCCATTTACATCTGAAGAAGTGACAGGCAGTTTTTTACGCGCCGCCTTTCGACAGCGGCGCGTAAAAAAAAATGACCATCGGCACAGAACATCGTAAGACCCATTCAAATGAATGGGCAGATGTTTTCCGACGCTTTTGAGCCGCATTTTCGGATGTAATTCAATGCTAAAACGCCCAAATTACGTCCGTAAATAGTGTGTGTGTGAACCCAGCCTTAGTGACGCCCCGGCTGCTAGTGCTGCATTGTTGGGTCACTTAGGAGACCCAGCGATGCAGCTGAAAGCGGACCGTCGGCCATGAGAAGTTTGCGGGGTGGGGGGGGGGGGCCCTGGCACATTATCTGCACAGGGGCCTTTTGCAGTCTGTGTCCGCCACTGGGAAACATCATAGCTCAGTGAGCTCGGCTTTTTCCATAATTCCCGACCACCTAACCAGGAGGTGGACGGAAGACAGCGGGAGCCGAGTAAGCTAGAATGGGATTTAGGGGACCCCGTTCTAGAGATAGGTGCAGGTTCCAAAGGTGGGACTCGCATCTATTGGAATTTTATGGCACATCCTTTAGATATACAATAAATGTCCAAGATGGGAAAACCCCTTTAACTCTGAAATTTATGGCATATCCACAGGATATGCCATAAATGTCTGATAGGTGCGGATCACAGCTCTGGGACCCGCACCTATCTCCAGAAGGGAGTCAGCTGTGGATATGCCTTAAACGTCTGAGTTGGGAATAAACCTTTAAAGTGAATGTCCATCTTTTAATATCATATCCTTTTTAGGTAAAAAATTCTGTGCTGATTAATTTAAAGGGTTCTAAACTTTCAAAAAACCTCTGACATGTCATAGTGACTGAGACCCCCAACGATCGTTAAAACGAAGCAGCAGAAGTGCTCGGGTGGGCGCTGAGCTGCTTAGTTTCTAATCGGGTTTTCTCGGAAAGCCGAGCAGTTGGTGTTCGGGCTCATAGACTTTCTGTTGAGCCCATACATCAATTGCTCGGCTTTCTGAGAAAATCCGATCAGAAACGGGTCAGCGCTTCTGCCACTTTATTTTAGCCATTTGTGGGGTTCTCAGTGCTCGGACCCCCACCGATCAAAACTTCTGACATGTCACTATGACGTGACATGTGAGAAGTTTTTTTGAAAGTTTAGTTACCCTTTAATAATATATTTTATAGGGGTTGGATTATTATTTTTTTTGCTGATAAAGAGTTCCAAATCGTCTGCTCATGGCTTAAAAAGCCATATCTAACATTTAGCATCAGATGTTTAGAATTTTAAGGGGTTGTGCAGGATTAAACAACATGGCCGATTTCTTCCAAAAACAGTGCCACACCGGTCTACAGGTGGTGTGTTCTACCAGCTAAGCCTTTACTTTAATGGAGTTGAGCTGTAATACAGACACAATTCATGGACAGGTGTGGCGCTGTTTTTGGAAGAAAGAAGCCTTGTCTTTCTAATCCTGTACAATCCCTTTAACTCTATGGCTATGCAGGAGATTGGGAGCTCTGTATTAAAAAAAAAGAGCTCCAACCCCAGTAGCAATAGAATAGAAAAGTAATACAATAGGTAACATGGTTTTCTACACTGTAAACACGATGAAATATGATGTTTTTATCAATTAAAAAATAATAGTAACAAATCTTGTTCCTGATCATAGAACCATTTTATCGTCTCTTTTTTACTAGCCTAAAAATACATTATTCACAGGTCATATACTGCAATCTTGTACAACACTTGGGGGAATAATTAATCATTTTATATTACTGTATGTGAAAATTAAAACTGTAATGTTCCCAGCATGTAGTGTGAGAGAGGAAGTATTTGTATCTAAGCTATCTTAAAGGAACACTGTGTGCGAACCTAATACACTAGGTAATGACTAGTGCTGGACCTTATGCGGTGGGTGATGACTCAGGGGTTTAAAGATATCCATGTGTCATGCTCCGCCCCCTCATGCCCTGCACTAGGCAGTACACAGTGTATCATTTTTGCAAAGAGTGTTCCTTTAATTATTATGTAGCTTTACTTATGGTTTCTCCATTCACATCCAAAGTGAAATTCAAAATGATTTTGGCTTCTTGTAACAAGAGATCAGTACATTGTGGAAACTCAGATTCACCCAGTTAAAGCTCCGCTGATAGGTCACGTGTCTGACCTTAAACTCTAAATAAACCTGAATTCTCATTGGCTAATGGTAGAGTTTTGAATACCAGCTTTGTGAATGGAGTATAAGTTATGATTTAATTTTAAATTGGTGCAAAAGAAGTAAAGCAAAAATTTGCAATTTTACTCAAGGCTTCATGTAGATTTATACTGTAAAATGTTAACGTATAGTTAAAAAAAAAAAAAGATTTATTAATGAATCTCAAAACCTAGAGAGAGAGAGCGAGAGAGAGAGAGAGAGAGAGAGAGAGAGAAGAGAGAGACAAGAGAGAGAGATATTCTATACTGTACTTTTTGATACTTTGTTACTTTTATTTTTGTTGGTCCTTCTACAAGAATTCTGTGATTATTCTTTTATTCCTTTATTTAATTTTTAGATCTTTTTGCCCGGATTTTTTTTTTTTTTTAAAATGGACCCACAAAAACATCTAAAGCCTTTTTATACCCTTACATTTTTTTTCCTCCTTTTTACAGCATGACGTCTGCCAGACAGTAGACGCTCTCCGAAAGGTTAATGACATTCATTAGCAGCTGGTAACTCCTTTATTTTAAACCGAGAGAAAAGCACATGATGAAGGCCTAAGGGTTTTTCATCTCCACCAGTACAGAGGGCGAGCTCTGTGTAGGGTTCATTCTATCTTTTTAAAAGGAAGCTGCATCTCTTGGAGAGAGCTGCCCAGTCATGTGAATCTCCTGCTAATACACTGATCATATTATCAGGATTGAGACCGAAAGGTGACAGCGGAAGTCTTATGATCTGGTAAATATGCAATGGTTGGGCTATCCCTTCAGGTGTTGATCTTGTATACGAGACAGGGTTGACTTTACATTTATATATATTCCTCTATGTAAAATGTGAAATAAATATAAAATACAACCACAATTTGGATATAATGTAAAACCATCTCATTAAAAATGTTACCCTTAAAATTTATTTTTATATACATTTCTAAAAAAAATAATCCAATTATAGAAAAATATTTGGCACCTAGAAAGTCTTTTTAATTTCTGATTAAAGGGGCAATTCACTTTGGACAATGCTTTATTATTTTTTTTGAAAGGTCCTCCGACAATTTTCTGATCACAGAGTATCAAGCTGTTGGGATGTAATCTGTGGAGGGACCCGGCAGCGAGTATTTAATTCCCCTGCAGTGCCACCACAGGAGATATGAAGCATTACATATTTAGCATTGGAATCAATGGCATGTCCATGTAATGCATGGACATGCTCTATCCTCCAATGAGAGAGTTGCTCTTTGTATCTGCTCTCCGCTCTGGATGATAGATGAGGGTCCTGAATGTGGGACCCCCTCTTCTCAATTACCTCAGAATTCTCTATGGGGTATTGGAAAATGGGATTTATGAACCAGACCACTCCTTTAAAAGAATTCTACTATATGAACTTGTGGTATAATTCTGTTAGTCTGGCATCTATGATGCCAAAGTGGTTGCATTTTTTAGACAAATGGATTTTTTTTCATCAGTCAATAACAACAGAGGAAAATATCATTTTTGGGGTCATGTTCTGGATGTTACCCCTTGATTGTACTTTTGCAAAATGCCCTTTTTGTGTATATTGTTGGCGCCATCCGTGTAATGCATGAAAAGACAGCACTGCCTTTACGAGCCTTTCTATATAACTCCTCTGCCCGTATTAAAGCACCCCCTCATTAGGATTGACAGCCGAGCTTTGTAACCTACACTAGGGTTTGTCATTATAAAATGAGGACTTTGACACAGTATGTGTGGTCTGTTCCTAGCTGTCTCATGGAGTGATAGACTCCCTGGCAATGATCCCCAACCTGTGACTCTCCAGCTACAACTCCCAGCCAGGGGATGCTGGAAGTTGTGGTTTTGCAATAGTTGCAGAGACACAGGTTTGGGATCACTGCTCTATGATCATACCATGTGCATTTTTTTCCCCCAAAACTTTGAGAGATGCTGTATTTGATCATAATATTCATAAAAATATTGCAAATCCAATGAATGCCTTTAATATGGCTCTTTAACTCTATATTCTTCACGGGGGACTGATAAGATAAACCATGTCCGAGAGTCATCTGTCTTACAAAGTAGATGCACCATTCCCAGATTTTGGAGAGCTTGTATCGATGGTAAAAATGGATCTGAATGATCATTTCTAGGGGCACATCTATAATAAATGGGCTTTCTGTGGAAATGAGGGCATCTGTCTTGACTTCACATTGTAGATCATATCTAAAATTGATGATGAAGACCACCATGAAATAGTAGTTATATCTAATCTCAGTATTTTCAGATCAGTTTGCAGATACAGTATATCACACCATATCATACCACTGGGATTGAGCCTATTGGCAGGAGTCATCTTGTAGAACCTAAGATACAAAGTATCACAGCACTAGATATAGACGATATGGGTGCAGGCCTCAATAGGACTTGATCTAGAGTCCCCTCATGTAGGCAAGAAGAAAGAAGCAAGGCAGCACATCCAAAAAATCAGGAGCTTTATTCATCCAGTGCGATGTTTCAGTCCAACAGGACCTTTCTCAAGGTCCTGTTGCTTGAGAAAGGTCCTGTTGGACTGAAACGTCACACTGGGTGAATAAAGCTCCTTATTTTTTTGGATGTACTGCCTTGCTTCATTCTTCTCACCTTGTAGAACCTAATCTGCCCCAAAGACCCAATTCCACGTTCTGTTATATTTATTTAGGTAAACAGCAATTGACTACCATGCACCACTCCTCGGATAAGCGTGCCAAGGGGGTGAACCAACACCAGGTGGAGAGCTCCATTTTCACTTAGTTATACATCTTCTAGGGCCAAATGGATGTGATTCGATTATATATTAATAAGCAGTGGTGTACATAGAGGTGATTGGGCCCCATAGCAAGGATTGAAATGGGGCCCCTTCTGGTGCAGATTAACACCACCACACCTCTAACCACCTCGGTTGGCCAGGGACGGTGCTTATTTGCCCTCATATCCTTTCCAGGATCCTCTGGTTAATTTATCACGCTCTTGTTTGCTAATGTTGTAGGGCCTGTAAAGGGAATCAGCCAAAATGTGTTGGGCCCCCTTTATTTCTAAGGGCCCTATAACAGCTGCATGGGCTTCTTCTGTGGTACACGCACAATTAAAAATAAACCTGGACTAGAAATAGGTGAATATTTTTCTAGACAATTGGCAATCATAATAATCCCCGACCGTAAATAAAAAGATCTCAAAAATGTTCTAAACTTTAGTGAAACTGCCGGCCGTCTTCTACGTGAGCTCACAAGTCTTTGTTTTTTTTTGGTGGTGGGTTAAGGCTATGTTCACACGGAGTATTTTGCCGAGTTTTTGTGACACGAAAACCGCGTCGCAAAACTCGGCAAAAACGGCCCGAAAACGCCTCCCATTGATTTCAATGGGAGGCGTCGGCGTCTTTTTCCCGCGAGCAGTAAAACTGCCTCGCGGGAAAAAGAAGCGACATGCCCTATCTTCGGGCGTTTACGCCTCTGACCTCCCATTATCTTCAATGGGAGGCAGAGAAAGCGTATTTCACTGTGTTTTATGCCCGCGGCGCTCAATGGCCGCGGGCGAGAAACGGCGCAAAAATCGCCGCGAAAATCGGCGTGCGGGGAGAGGAAAATCTGCCTCAAAGTTCCAAACTGAATTTTGAGGCAGATATTCCTCCTGCAAAATACTCCGTGTGAACATAGCCTTAATGAAGTCTTTCCTATTCTATGGATATGACATTTTTATCAATGCAATCCCAGTCTTGTAGCAACGAGACATTTATCATGAATTAAGCCCAGGTTGGTAATTGAAGTATTTGTCACGTGCTGATCTTATACCAGAGTCTTATACTATGATTCAGAACATCCTCACTTATAATGTAACAGGTTATCGCTCTCATTTATTTTATACTTAGCTGAGAAAGCTTTGGCGAAGAATCAAGACAATGGCCCATGCTTTATCCTTGCCTCCTAGTTAAAGGGTTTTTCCCGATATTTTTGAGTTAAAAAGATACTAGATGACGAGCACTTTTCAAAATGCTTTGGTGGCTTTACCCTTCATTGAAATGACTGGAAAGGTTTTATTGCAAGCTCCCAGGACTTGTACGTGGGCTGTCATGTGGACTTTCCTGCCTTATGTTAGGAATTTTGTAGGGGTGCTGCATTTGGCAGTAAAATGCAAATTTGACAGACACGAAGAGGGCGCGAGAGTGGAAGGAAGAGTCAATGCATATTTGTATACAGGTTGATTGAGAAAGTACAGTTCCTCTTAACTTCCAAAGAGGAGGAAGGGTGGATAAATTGACTGATCTTGGCATGTTCTTCATACAACTACAACACTGAGCAGCATGAGGGCATGTAGTATATTTCAAGGTACGCCTAGAAAATGGGGAAAAAAATATATATGAAAGTATTATGTAATATTCTTATCCAGTTAAAAGACCACTCTATGCAAAACATATACACTGTGTTATGCCTAGTTCCGGGGGGCGGGGCATGACACAGATACAATGAAAACAAAAGCTCCACCCTCTTAAGAGTGTTCCTTTAAGGCTACATAGGAATTGCTTTCTGTTTTCTAGCTACATCTTTTTATGAGACCATTGTTTCCCCTTTAACTTGTATTTTATGTAGATTTGAGATAATTCATGACCTATGTAGTATAAACAGTAGATATCTTAATCAAAAGGTAAACTTTATTCTTTATGTTCACTTCACCTTTTTTATTACTTATCTCTTTTTTTGTTTATGACTACTTTATATTGGGTGGTGAAAGAACATTCTGTAGCCAATCAGATCTTGAGAATGATGAGAATAGCAGGAGGAGAGGAGTGTGCTGGCCTTAATGGGAGAAAGTGACCTGTCCACTTATTTTATTATTTATGGTCAATATTTTTAGTAACTTTGTTATATAGACTGTTATTGCACATAGTCATTTACTATTCTAGCTGAATTTGTGATGTTTTTTTCTTCACTCTTGGCTATCATTCAGCAGATGTTATTAACAACCATAATCACAATTTTCCAGATTGTTCACAAAAAGAATAGTCAATGCATTTTTAATTCATAATTCACACTCTACATGAGGTATCAGGGGTTGTAAGTGTGTCAAAATAATATTACATATGGAGGTTTAAATTTCAATGTATAATGTAAGGTGAAACCTCTTCGAAACAACCACTCAAGGGCCCAAAAATAGGGAGTGCAGAGGTTGCCGTCTCACACGGGCCCTGGTACATTAGGGGGCTTAATGGCCCCACTGCCATATAAATAAGACACTAGTATTATAAATAGGACATGGAAGTTGGGGGGGGTCATGTTACAGATTTTTTTATTGGGGCCCATAAGCTTCAAGTTATACCTCAAAATTGTTGTGAAAATTGGTCTTGAAAACGGGTGTTCCTCTCCAAAAATAGGGCCAATAGACGTAGGATATAAGCGGTTGGAAATTCACCATAGAGAAATCTGATCTAGATCAGGGGATCTTCTCAGAGCGGTAATCACATATGTACAAATGGTCCTAGGCAGTTTGCTGGAGTAGAAAATGACGATAGCACCACATTTGTGACACATGTTTTTATAGTGTCTGGCCCCCATTTTTTTTTTTATGTTCCCTTGTAACTTTTTGTACTTTATTTTGACTCACAGCAGAATACCCCCCTCTAGGTCATCCAAAATAAGATATATGGAAAGGGGTTATCCAGATGGGACAACCCTTTGAAGGACCATCTTTGGTCAGCTCAGAGTTTTTACAGAATCTTTTTGGACATAAACATTTATTGAACGGTCTAACATATTCTACGTTACTTATTACATTACTTAACAACTTTAGAAAACCCTTCTTAGGTAACAGACTTTACGTCTTGATTAGATTATTCAACTTTTTAAATATTTAAAGGACTTTTTCAGCTAAAGGCAACTGGGTCAAAATTCCAGATTTGTTGTTTATTGTCTGTGACGTCTAGAATCATTGGCTATAGGCTATTTTAACTGCTCAGCTCAATCCCGACTTAACAAAATCTTTATTCTTTGTTCATTCCTGTGGCACTTTGCATTCCTTGTGTGGCTCTTGCCTCCTTTGGGCAGACGTGTTTTTGAGACAATTGTCCTTTGTAGTCTTTTTATGAATAACGCAAAAGAAAATAGCAGCTTAAAACCAAATAAAATTTCTGCGGACATCAGTTTACTTTGTTCTTTGAACATTTCTTTCAGGGGAAAAAGAAAAAAAATATCTCAGCATCTCTGACCACTGCGAAACCACTTGAGATTATTGCGAAAATTGAAAATGTCAAAACGTCAGTGTTGTCAGATAACAGAGATCCTATTTAGAAACACATATCGTTAGTAGATTGTTTGACATGTAGTCTAGTTTCCCTGCCAATACAATGTGATCATTTACGTGGGCAATACCGTACGAGCTGACGACCGACCCTGAATTATTTTCTTTATATTTCTCTATGATAATTTTTCGTAAAACTGATATTGTGCCCATGCACCAATTTTTTATTTTAAAATTAGTGGTTGGGAATGGAAAAGTGACACCCGTGTAGTCCATGGGGGGAGGTAGGACATGGAAGTACCCAGCAGAAGTTGTTCACTAGGGAATTAGTGTGGTTGATCGTGGGACGGCACCTTGGGGGATTTTTAACCTTTTTGATTACCATAAAGTGAAATGGTGCCCTCGTTCCCAAACTAGAGATGGGAAAGTTCAGGGATGGGCTGTATACCTGGTGAATGCTGCCCCTATGATCAGGGACGTGTGAAGCCGAAGTGAAGTTCTCACCTCACTACGTGTATGGTGTACCCCTGCCAACACCAGGTTGATGAAGGGCCTTTTTTTATTTTTCTATGGGATCCTCTTCATTGTACAACGGTGGTCTCAGAATCCTTTGTGGGATTATGTTCAAAGGTGTAAATGGAAGCTTATGGGCCCTGATGAAATCTGAAGCAGGGCCCCCAACCGTCCCATGTCTTTAATACTATTGGTCTTCTCATTTGGGACAAAGGGACCTTTTAGGGTCCAGTTGCGACTGCAACCTCTCTTCTCCATCCCACTGTCCCTCTCTGACCTATCCTTGGTGCTCACTTTCCCCATGTACCCAGATTTGCTCTGCAGTCGGTCGTTCTGAACACCTTTTGAGGGCATTTTCTTTTTAATAAATAGATTAGTCAGAGCGTGTTATGAACATAAGGCATAATTATTTCGAGATGTTATCCGTATTTAGGATATGAAGGCAGTCATAAATGATCCTAATGAATTATCAAAGGCTATGAATACATTTGAGGGCATTAGTTTTAAAAAATAAATAAATAGATTAGTCAGTGCGATTAGTGTAACTTTGTAATTAGTCTTTTTTTTTAATTATTTTAGTTTTGGAGATACAGCTGCTCTGTATTCTCTTTACAGAACAGCTGTATCTCTCGTTTTACACAGAATCCGTCAGTCCCGCAGACATGACGGATTCAGTGTTGGCGGGTCCTGCATGACTCTGACACATAGGATCTATCTGTAATCTATAACATCTAAGTTATGAACTTAGATGTGATCGTTTACAGGTGGATCCTGCGTGTCAGGTCCGAGGAGATTGACGGATTCAGTGTAAAATGAGAGATACAGCTGTTCTGTATAGAGAATACAGAACGGCTGTATCTCCAAAACTAAAATGATTTTTTTTAATAAAGACTAATTACAAAGTTTCACTAATCGCACTGACTAATCAATTTCTTCTTCTTATTTTTTTTAAAAAATGCCCTCAAAAGTGTTCATAGCCTTTGATTACATTTATGACTGCCTTCATAACCTAAATACGGATTACATCTCAAAATAGTTATGCCTTAAAGGAGAACTGAACCTAAAATAGAAAGCTTATTAAAAGAGCTGCTAACATCATTCACATCTATGTTTCTGGCTGTTCTCAGAAAGCGAACTGTGTGGGATAAGGTAGTGATCATTGGGGCAGACATGGATGATAATAGGGAACGCTCAACTGCAGAGCAAATATAAAGAAATTTACCGTCCCTTTAATTTTCCATTTAAGGCAATCACTTTACTTCTCATTGATTTAGGAGACTCACACGGGAGCATGTTCGGTCCGTGATATTCGGTCCGTACGTCGGCCACATTTCTGAAAACATGATTATAGTACGGGACAGTTGTCCCGCAGCGAGGCAGTGATACCTAGCATCATAGATAACTATGATGCTAGGAGCCCGGCTCCCTGCAGTGTGTTCGGTCCGGGAAATGTATCATGGACCGAACACACTGTGTGGAAGGCTTAACTTTGCAATGTATTATATAACACTCATTCGCTGTTGGACGTAACAATACCACATGAATTGCCATTCACTTCCCTGATATGTCTGTTTTAGTAAATAGTTGTATTCCCCATAAAATAATATTTCTGGAGCATCTTTTCTTAGAACTCCACGTTGTGCCGATCCCCTGTTATTCTTCCTAGAAATGTATGAATAAATTGACAACTGGGTGTTACCAGTTGGGGGTGTGTCCCTACACAGTCTGACATTGTCCAATGATTGACAGATTGAGACTGTGTAGGGACATGCCCCTTTATCAAGGGGAATGTTAACATCCATTTGTCAATATATCCATACATTTCTGGGAGGAATAACAGAGGAACGGTGAAATATGAGCTCTAAGAAAAGATGTTCCAGAATTGTTAATTCATGGGGTATACAAGTATTTACTGAAACAGACATATCAGGAGAAGTAACAGATCCTCTTTAAGTCCTCTTAGGTGATATCCTAGACTCCTTTCCCTCCATGGGTTGGATGACTTTTGCACAACTTTTCCAACTCATTGCAACATACAAATTTGCTTTAAAGTTGCATCGTGAGATTTAAGTTGCTTGACCCATCTGTGGCTGGAATCATATAGATCTGTTGTATGGGTTACCATGGACAAGCAATATTCTTAAAGGAGTTGTTTTTTCAGACATTCCCAATTTTTTAAATGTAAGTGTGCTGCTAAATGCAAATTGGACAACTTACCGTTGTGGCTCTTATTGCACTCAACAGTTGTAACATAGATTTCATGTCTCCTATTGAAATCAATGGTGGTCCATCGATTGCAAAGATTGGCTTTGCCCTTCATGGCAACATGTTTTCTATGAGGGGGGGGGGCACTCTGTTCTAGGTATGATCTGATGCCCCCTCCCTTTATTACTTCCATATACCCGAAGCAGGTTGTAACAAAAGGGCCAGGTGTTTGTTTCCCTATCCCTATAAAGAGGATCTGTCACTAGTTTATTAATTCCCTATATCCTAACTAATCTTATAGGCGCTATGATCCTGATAACTACAGTGTGATTTTTTTTTTCAAAAACGTTTATTATTTGCATAGCTATGTGCAGTTTTCTAAATATGCTAATTTGTCTATACTTGCTGGTTACTCTTTCTTTTCACTGTAGGCGGTGTAATGTTTTCTGTATGACGCTGTACAATCAGTATCATACAGTTCTCCTCTTCCCAGCCCAGCAACACAGTGTGATCGATCATATAGCACACTGCTTCCATTCCTGACTGTGTTTTCAACTGGTAATACCTCCGGTTGTTTCACAACTAGACTTGCGTTCACATGGTGGATTAGAATCTCATCTTTCATATGCCACCAGAACCGCTGTTCTAGGTGGTCCACAGCCGGAGATCTGGATGTTTGAAGTGATCCCCCTTCCTTCCAACCTCAGTCTCTCAAACTGTGTGAAGCAGCTTCATGCTGATTGGACTGCCGCAGAGGCTGTGAGGTAGCTCCACCTCAGGAGAATCGCTGCTGTTACCTCCCACTTGTCTAGTATAGCCTCATTTGCATATTTAGAAAAAAGCTCATAACTTTTAAAATAATAAACTATTTGTGGCACAATTTTCACTAGTATGATCAGTGTGACAGCCCCTATTAGATTAGCTAGGAGATTACTAAACTAATGACAGATCCTCTTTACGGTCCTTTTAAACTAGCCAACTATCTGGCAAATGAGCATTCACAGAACGCTTGTTCCGGATGATTGCCCTGTGTAAACAGGGCAACGATCAGCGGATGAACAAGCAAACGCTTGTTCATTGGCTGATTGTATTGTTTTAAATGCAGAAAATATTATCGTAGTCGGCAGCACATCTCCCTGTTTAAACAGGGAGATGCGCTGCCAACATGATAGAAATGTATGGGGACGAGAGATCGGCGTATTAGCGCCCGTCCCCATACTAGATCCTTATGAAAGGAGCAAACAAGCGCCGATCAACGAGCTGTCTCGCTGATCAGCGATTGTTTAAACTGCCCATGTCGGGCCGTGTAAAATCACCTTTACTCTGGAGAGGGAAGTCCTGCATAGGTTCCCACCACCCAATAGTAAAAGATATGGGATTAACAAGGATTGGGCCTCTCTCTCCAAGGGCCCCTTAGAAGCTGCATGATCTCTCTCTCTATGATATGTGTAATTGTTTTTTTCTATTGTGGTTCTCATGTACTAAAAACAAATGGATATTCATAAATGTTCAAATATCCCAAAAGTAATAGAAAGCAAAAGGAACGCAGCATCGACGATGCCACCGATGTCCTCTTATTAGTGATGACTTACTGGTTACTAAACTGTAGCAATAATAATCGCTGGAGATTATCACACTAGAAATGTACTGGTTGACTATAATGGCTTTATTGTCAGACTGCTCACTTAATCCCCTCATGGCAGCCCCACAAAGCTCAGAAGTCTTGAAAGGTTTCCTGAAGACTAGTTAGCTTCTTAACAGGAAAGAGGTTTAAAGAGAATTTTATATTTACACAAATTTTCATATAAACACGTCCTTTTGAAGAACAGACTATATCTTGTGCTTGGTCTGCTAATACTTCTAAAGATTCTTAGAAATGTGGATTGTTCTTTTATATTAATATTAATCTTTTTTTCACATCTCTCAATGTCCTATTAGCCATACATAATAACACACACACTTACATACATACATACTAACCCTAAGGGTCCTCTTACGTGGGCCGTGTAACTGAGCGCCGATCCACGAGACAGCTCATTGATCGGTGTTCGTTTGCTCCTTTCACCAGGAGCTTTGTATGGGGATGAGCGCTCGTTACTACGATCGCTCATCCCTATACATTTTTATAAAGCGTTTACACAGGGAGATGTGCTGCCGACAACGATAATATTTTCGGGTGCATAAACAATACAATCAGCCAATGAATGAGCTGATCGGCTGATCGTTGCCCTGTTTACACAGGGCAATGATCGGGATCAAGCGTTCTGTGAATGCTAATTTGCACGATAATGGGTCCGCATATAAGGGCCTTAACCCGATTTGCCCTTGCTCTGACCTTTGATATTTTTCACTATCTGCAAGCTGGCTGTTAGGGTATGTTTACACGGGCTAACGAAAAACGGCTGAAAATACGGAGCTGTTTTCAAGGGAAAACAGCTCCTGATTTTCAGCCGTTTTTTAAGCCACTAGCGTTTTTTACGGCCTCATTTGGAGCTGTTTTTCTATTGAGTCAATGAAAAACGGCTCCAAAAATGGCTCAAGAAGTGACATGCACTTCTTTTTGCGCACCATTTTTGAAAATGAGGAGTAAATAAACGCCCCGTCGGAACAGAACGCCGTATTTCCCATTGAAATCAATGGGCAGATGTTTGTAAGCGTTCTGCTTCCGATTTTACAGCCATATTTCGGGACGTTTACGGGCAGAAAAACGTCTGAAAATAGCCCGTGTGAACATATATGTGTATTGGTGCAAATGCATTCCCATACAATATCTCACCAAAAATTATGATTATAACATTTAATCCGTAATAAACGAAAACATTTTTAATGCAAGTCCTATTTATCTTATTGACCAATAGAAGAAATATCTCAGTTGGAACTGATCTTGGATAATGATATTCAGCGTCTTTTCCAGTCCTATCATTAACAATTGAGGCAACTGTAGGGTGAAGTTAAAGGCTGTATTTGTCATATTGCAACGCAAGGGTTATGGGTCAACACAAAAATTAGAATAAATTTAAAAATCAAGAAATTACCAGCTGTTTCCTGAGCTGATCGTAGAAAAAGTGATTTTCATTCAGACTAGATCAAGCAATTTTCCAGCTAAAACCCCCTACGGAGCGTGATCGCTATTATGGCAGGATTTGCTACTATGACAAATATCAGTGTCTATCCGTAGCCTACCACTTTATCTTGTATAGGTGATGAGTTAAATATGGATTGCTATGCGGCTGGTACAAACTAGATGCCAGCTAAAAAAATATAACATCAGTGCTGCCCCTTTGTGTGCTCCACCCTATGCTACTGCCCAAGTAACCACATGTAAGGTCCATCACAATGGGCATGTGTTGTCTCTCAGTATAAGATGTATAAGGTTTGTCACATACTGAACTGCCATCACTTGGAGAACACTGGGAGTTCACATTGTTCTACCTACAACTCAGATTATTTTATAAGTAGATTGTGTTCTGTAATGACCCGTTAATTTGCACAGGAAATGTAGCAGGGAAAATATTCTGCCGCATTATCCAGAATTATAGTACAAAGAAATTAAGAAGCATTTATTGTGCTAATTCAAGTAATTATTTAACATGTATTTTGGAGGTCACTGCCTCTGAGATCTCGGTGCTGCTGGGTAAACCCTGTATTATGAG